>NC_088684.1:266167438-266471835 GCF_028017835.1 Emys orbicularis | reverse complement strand
ACTGCATTTAGGCAAATAATTATTTTGCAAACTAGAAAGGTCATAAAAATGTACTCCCAAAATTCTGTTTATTAACCTCTTGTCACACAGCATAAACCAAGTTAGAGTTTGAGTGCCTTATCTTTTGAGTGCACAACTTAAAGCACTTGAAATGGGCCTGATTTTAGAAGTGCTGAGCACCTGCTCTCTGAATATCAGGTCCCTTTAAGATGTCTCTAGTTTGGGCACCAAGAAATAAGGCACTCCAAATCTCTGTTCAGTTCTGAAAATTTAGGCCATTGATCTTTACTACACTAAATATGTAATGAAAAATTAATAGCATATGTTCTACAAAAAGTGTATGCATTAGAGATGTGAATCTGTGATTTCTGTATAATGGTAATTTTTAAGATTTGACTTTGGTTGATATCTGGGGTTTCTAGTGCTTTTGTCATTCTTTTTGTGTAATTTGAACAGTTCACATTATGGGCCCATTCCTGTAAGGTGTGGAGTTCTACTGAATTCAAGCTAAGCACTTCTCAGAACCCAGTTTTTTGTGTGTGTGAATATGTTATCAGTACATTTTTATGGGATTGTAAATTAACTTGTACACAACATATTTTGTATAACTTTAAAATACATGGAATTGGGGGATTAGAGTTGCATTAAATTTTTGGCATTCTTGTTGACAACTAGTAAGCCTTCAAGGATTTAAGAGCATGTTAGCGATATAACAGAGACAAGGTAGGTGAGGTAATATCTTTTTTGGACCAACTTCTGTTGGTGAGTGAGACAAGCTTTCGAGTTACACAGAGGTCTTCTTCAGGTCTGGGAAAGGTACTAAAAGCATCACAGCTAAATACATGATTGAACAGATAGTTTAACATAAGTAGTTAGCACATATTCTAAGGAATCATTCAAGATGAAGTGGCCTGTTAATACCCCTGTGACCATAGGACAAAAAGAGGGGGTTAGTGGGTTACAGATTGTTGTAATAAGCCATAAATGCCGTGTCTTTATTAAGACCATGATTTTTAATGTCTAGCAAAGTTATGAATTTAAGTGTCCAGGCTCATCTTTTGATAGTGTTGTTCAGATTTAAAGGAAAAAAACTGATTTGAACCTCTTAACAGTCTTACTCATTAAGGAATATGTCTTTGTCAGTGAAGCTACCATTGGTAGACTTTAATCAATAGTAATGAGCAGTGTAAAGCCAAGGAAAGAGAGTACAAAGGGAACCTGCAGTGCTTAACTGCCCCAGAAGACACTAGGAGCTAGTATCATCACAGTTCATGTTCAGCTTCTTAAAACTAACTGAAAAACCATACTACACTAGACCTTTGCATTGTTGCTTGGCTTTATGTGCCTGAAACACTTCACTCTGCTGATCTCTAAGCTGATTTCTCATTGTAAACTCCTACAGTATTAATACATTAATATAATAATACCTCGCTCTTATATAGCAAAGTACTTTATTGATGTTTATGATCAACTTTTGTCTGTGGGGTCAGAGTTAAACAGTTATTAGAATAGTATCAGGGGGTAGCCGTGTTAGTCTGAATCTGTAAAAAGCAACAGAGGGTCCTCTCAATCTTATTAATTCTAAGTTTGAATTGCAAGGGTAATGGAAAATATATGGAAATTATTCTTATTAGCTGTTTTTATATTTTTAATGCTTAGAATTTTATAATTGTATAATGGAGATATATATTGGATAAAAGTTACATTAGTCACTGTAGCAACTTCTTTTGAAAATCTTTTAGTTTGATTTCTGTGAACTGAAAGTAATTTTAACATTAGTATTTAGATCAGGGGCAGGCAAACTTTTTGGCCTGAGAGCCGCATCGGGTTTTGGAAATTGTATGGCGGGCCGGTGAGGGGAGGGGCCCCCCCCTCATCCGCCCCCCCCCCCCGGACTCCTGCCCCATCCACACACACACACACACCCGCTCCCTGTCCCCTGACCGCCCATGGAACCCCCACCCCTGACAGCCCCCTGCTGCCCCATCCAATCCCTCCTCTCATTCCTGACTGCCCCCCCCCGGACCCCTGCCCCCATTCAACCCCCCTGTTCCCCGCCCTCTGAGCGTCCCGCCCACTATCCCGAACTCCTCTACTCTCTAGCCAACCCCCCCGCTCCCTGCCCCCTTACCGCGCTGCCTGGAGCACTGGTGGCTGGCGGCGCTACAGCCGCACCACCCGGCTGGAGCCAGCCACACCACCGCGCAGCACAGAGCACTGGGTCAGGCCGGGCTCTGCAGCTGCACTTCCCCAGAGCTCGGACCCCGCCGCCCAGAGCATTGCGCCGGTGGCGCAGTGAGCTGAGGCTGCGGGGGAGGGGGAACAGCATGGGAGGGGCCGGGGGCTAGCTTCCCAGTCCAGGCGCTCAAGGGCCGGGCAGGAGGGTCCCACAGGCCGGATGTGGCCCGCGGGCCGTAGTTTGCCCACCTCTGATTTAGATAAATAAAATTACTTGCTGCAAATAACCATTTTTCTTTGAGACTTTTTTTATAGTATTGATTTAACATTAAAAAGTGATTATATGAAATCATTTTGGACGAGGTACTGCGTAAAACTTCATAATTCTAGACTAGGCTTCAGTGATGTGAAATGTGTTTTGGCTTTTCCCTGCCCTGGAAAAATAGCTGATGTCTGAAATCCTATAGTAGTAAAAATATGCATCTTAAATCCAAATTAGTTAAGAATTTAGTGATAAGAAAAACTGAAACATGAGGAAAGTAGCTCTGGGATTAAATGTTAGACTGTTGCTCTATTGTTTACCAAATCACAACGTTGTAATATTACCAAACATAAATTACTGATCTTGTTGTTAGGACATATTCTGTACGTTTTGTGTGCTTGAATAGCTGGTGACCTGTTATAGGCCATAGTATGATTAACCTGCTTTACATTTTAACAAGCTGCTTGCCATGTATGTGTAAACATAATAAAAGGTTCAGACTGCTTGCTCTGTAGGGGCACTTTGCTTCCCTACCCCAGCCCTAAACAGCAGAGCTACTGTGGGTTTTTGGAAGCAGTGTGGATTTCACCACCTCATTCAGAAGCTGTTTTTTATAGACAGTGTCAAAGTTTGATCCAGTCGTTTTTACAAGCAGTCCTTTGTCTGCACGCAAAGGACCATTCACTTAAATGAAGTGCTGGGATTTGCTCTCATTGCTATAAATCAGAATGCGATCTGGCTGTACCGTTGCCAGATATGATTACTTGAGTTAAACTGAGCCGAAAGGCTTGGCTTAAATCTGGTCCACTGAGGGCCAGAAAAGAAGAGCAGTGATAGATAGTCTGTTTTTCTTTATGCTGGCTTCTGTTTGAACACACTGGAAAGTAATAACCTTGAACAGGATAGATTCTCAGTTGTCACTGAGGCACTGGGTAAAACAATGCTCTTGCTAATGTTCTTTATGTCAATTCAATCTCCCTCACAGCTGGCTGAGGAGCTGCAGAGCAAGCCATTGAACACTGAGATCGGAGAGCTGTTGAAACTACTGTCTAAACCAAATATCAAGGTGAGGATGTGATACACCTGCAAATCACATGCATACCCATTTTCTAAGGCTCCAGAAGGTTTTGTCTGTTTCAGTCAACTTTTTCAAATACTAGGAAGGAGGAGGGACTCAGTATTAATAGCAAAAATGTACTGCAAGAAAGGCAGTTAGTATTACCAGAAGATTGTAATTGTTACTGACATTCACAAAAGAGTTTGAATGGAGAGGTATTAGTTATTTACAACAGCAGTTCAAAAAAAATGTGTTAAGAAATTAAACTTACACAATAAATTTTTTGCTTCAAATGTCTTTTAGTAAATGTATAAATATGTTGAAACCACTGTTATGACTTAACTATAATTTGCTTTTTAATTGATGACTGGTACAGAATACATGAATTAAAGTGAAAAGTGTGAGTAAAATATATAAATAGTAAGATTTTATACCTTGGATGATGCATATAGTTAATGTAGTTCTCAAAAACCGTCCAGAATTCTCCCAGTTATCCTACAAAACCTCATAGGATTCCATAAAATGTCCTACAGCAGGGATTCAGCACTTTTTAGCTGACAGTAATATATGTATACTATGATCAAATTTAACCCATATTAGCAGTTTGCTTCTTGTTTGTTTTCACTAGGGATGGGATGAAAAAATAAGTTAAACAGGTATACACTAGTCACTAATGTATATGTTCCTGTGTCTGAGGTAATGACTGTTCAGACAATAGCCATTTTGGTGGTGAAGGAGCAAAAGTAGCTCCGTCTAGCGGAGTTACCTCTTTATAGTCCCTTTGATGCTCAGTTTTATGCATTGGCAATAGTTCAACAGTCAAGGTACCGTAGTACCTATTAACTGTTATAAGACTGAAGGCATAGAGCAATGAAGCTTTCTATTCTCAAGGCCTTGCTTTGCACATATGATTTTTGTTGTTGTTCCACACCTGAGTTGCAAGGTGACAGCCTGCTTGCAAAGTGACAGCCTAGTCTGAGGTGATAGACAATGCCTAAACTTTCTTAGCATGTTTCACTCAGCCTGCCATTCAAAAAAATGCCAGTTCCTCATTATCCACACCTATACTTTACTGTATATTTTCAGGTAGTGGTAGACCGTGCATATTTTTCAACATTGAGGCCTTAATGCACTGAGTCTAAAGGCTGTTCTCTGGTCCCAATTGTATTATTTTAAGAAACTAAATCATTACCTTTCATAAGGAGTTATAAAGGTGTAACCTTTTCTGTCAGTGTAGTTGTTTGTCCTGCTGCAGTGGCTAGGTCAAGTATGGAGGCTAATGAGTCTGCTAAAGCTTGGCTGCAAGAGTGAGGTGATAAACCTGTACTCGTGGTATAGCATCTAGAGGGGGAACAAAGAGACACGCTGTTTTACAATGGGTTACAATGGCTGTCTACGCTGATAAATTCTGTCAGCTCTGCACAAATTGAGCTTGTTTTCTTTGATGGGTTACTGATTCTTGATTGGGACCTCTGAGTGCTACCCCATTACAGATAAGTTTGGTAAAATTTATTGAATTTTTGTTAGCATGTTCACCCACTAAACAGTGACCGCTGGTATTCTCCAGAATACCATTAATGAAAACTGTCTTTCCCACTTAATGATGTATACTTATGCAATTATCTTGTTCCTCTTGCTGAGTGGTTACTAGAGTTAAGTGGATTACTATATACCCATGTAATGGTTGAGTTATCATTCTGAACTTGGCACTTTTTGGGTGTTTGGATAGGACATAACCGACAGGATTCAGTTTTTCCTACATTTGTCTTACAACGAGGATTTCTGGCTTGCTGCCTTTCTGTTCCAAACCCTTTCCTCCCAGACTGCAATGTCTATGCAGTGTGGTTCCTGTGGTGCTGTCATTGAGCCTCTAGCCTTTTTATTTTACCTTCCAGGTCGGGGCTTTGCTGAAGGACTCTTAAGTCTTAGCATGCGCCTTCACAATTATATTTGCCACTATGTGGCATCCCATTCTCCTGGTGAATATGCTAGCATTACATATTGATTACGTGCACCCATCCCAGTACTTAGACAATATCTCATTAGTCTTAGGGCCTCTGTTTTTAGTTTTAACTAGCTAAACTCATTGTGACGGTCTTAATAGCATTTCTGGGAAAAAACATATTTTCCCATGTATAACATGTTGCCTGTTACTGCACTAGTATGAATCTAACAGCCACATTAACATAGCTGAATACCCTTTTTGGCTACAGAAGAAGGGAATGGCTGGACAGACTGTAACAGACTCTTTGTGTAGCCCTGCTGGGCAATCCTGAGTAAGACAGAAACTCCTCACCTCTCTGCATGGCTGATCTTGCTAGACCTTGGGCATGGGCATGAGTGGAGAGAAGGGACTGTGTACCTGATACTCTTGCCACACACCTATCCCTGGGGAGGTGGGTAGTGAGGGGAGGGGAGAACCTTGACCTCTCCCCCTGACATATTAGCCAAGAAAGAATATGCTACATTCAGTAATGGGCTCTGGATTAATTACTTCCTTTCATCCTTCCCTCTTCTGCATCCCGCTCCCCCCTGGTGGGCAAAGGGGGAAGCAGGGAGGGAGCTGTGATTCCTTATAGTCATAATTCTTCCCTAGGGCTACTCCTTGGACTGTGCAACTATATGTTGCCCTTATGCAGTTTATTGAGCAATGTCTAGCCCTACTATATTATTACATACAGAATTGATATTGACTCCTGAAAAGTGGTGGGGTGTTTTGTGTGTGTGTGTGGGGGGGGGGGGAGGTTTGGGGGGAGGAGGGGTTGATCTGGATACCTGGTGGAAAATGTTCTATAGAGCAGTTTCCAAACAGCTAAAATCTCCTGGGATAACTGAGTGTTTTTTCAATAGTGAAAATTGTTCAGGACTTGGTTTATATGGTAACTGGAGGTTATTGTTCTGTTGCGGTAACTTCCTCTCCTGACCCAGTTTATAACTGCAACTGTACCTGGGGCCAGATGGAGTATTTCCAGTTTTCCTCCATCCCTGCTTTAATCTCTTCACTGCCCAGCTGCATTACACCAAGATCGTGTTCCCACCAGCCTGGTTGTGAAGAGGGTCAGACACTGGACAGCGAATGTAAGACTAGTGGTACCCGGGCGGTACAGGATTAATTAGCAATAGGTCTAGAGGTTTTTAGCAACTGCGTTATGACATTATGAAGTTAACTTTTACTGATAAGATGTCTGAGTATGTGTACTACTTATCTGTTGGTTTTGTAAAGCTCTGACAAGTTCATGTTATCCAGTGGGTTTCCCATTCACAAAGGAATGTCCTGAAGCAAGAAATAACTTCCACAGGAGACATTTAATTAGTTGGAATTGCGACGTTTAAAATGTAATTCAAATGTATCCCAAGGATATTCTTTTGCAAATGATATATTTTAAATTAAAGGGACTTTGCTAGTATTTTAAAAACTTCACATAATATTCTACCACACCTACCCCAGAATTCCTCTTCCTATACTGTAATTAAATGCACTTGAAATGGAGGCATTTATCTCCTCCAATTAAAACAGATCCCTGAAACAGACGAAAGTGTTTGACTCCAGGAAGAAATCAAGTGGTTTTCTTCATCTGTGCATAAGATATCTGAGAGTGGATTTAGGACTGAGCATTACAGTTTGAGGAAAGACCATGTGCTTGTTCGGTCATACAGATTTAAAATACAGCTGCAGAATCCTATGAATGTGGACCATGCAAACAGCTAGTGTTTGTTATAGTTACAATATTGGATATTGTGTTATGATTTAAACATTGCATCATTATTGATACCTAAAGCATAAAAAAATATTTTCATACTTTAGAACTTATTCTCACTTTGTCAGCCTGTTCATCACAAATTTATAACATAGACTGATAGGCTTGCCTCACTCCTCAGACATCATCTAATGTTAAAATATGTAGCGAGGTGTATGACTTCTGTAACTTCTTTGTACAAATATTTACTTAATATAGCTTAATTCATTCCTTTATAGGTCAATAGGTTCAAAAGGTCTATTTAACATTAGTGTTTTTGTTTACAATTTGATATCTGGCACTCTAATAGTGATCACCATTGCCTAGATTACTCACCAACATGAGTAAGTTTTACAAAATCTTACTCTGTGAAAAAGGACATTATTTGTGGTATTCGCACAATGAGAGCTTAAAGTCACAGAGTTTGTATTTTGTACTTAGTAGATTATGTAACCTTGTTTCCCATAATGATATAACAATAGTGTAATTAACACAAGCCACACCCCAATGTCCTAAGTATGTGACACATTGTACTGTGGTATGGAGATTAAATGTAGTAGGAGAGCTCTGAGTTAATATTTATTTGTGTACATATACAATAGTTATAGGCAACCGTCGATCCACTGGATCATGGTGTACATGCAAAGGTCTAGTCGGGTGCCCGATGAATCAGCTTATGGCTGACAAGCCCAGGCAGGGAGCAACACAGCTTGTTACAAATTTCATAGATCCATGTATTGTCTGAGTTGGAGTAGGCAGGCGCACATAGATGCCCCGGCGGGCGCGATGGCGGGGACCACTGACCTAAGGGCTAACCACCAGTTGGAGTCATATTAAAAATCTAAGCCACTGAAAATTATTTTTAAAAATGTTGATTTCTCTTCTGCTTTGGAAGAGCATGGACTTTTTTCTAACCACTTAAGAATGCTTGTGATCTTTCTGACTGCTTGTAGTGGAATTCTTTACCTACTGTTTGTTTGGGTATATTAAAAGGATTGCCAACCCCTGGCATGAAGTGCAAAAGAAGTACATAACAGGAGCACAAGGCACAACTGTGAATTACTGAATGTATCAAGGCACAAGAAAATTTAAACTATGTGGAGTACTTCAGAAACTGTACCTGTAGCTGTACTGAGAACAAGCACTGGACATTATTATAAGTATTTTTCTTGGCTACTCTTTTATTACATTAGAGTGAATAGAATTTTGTGAGTAATTTTAAGATAATTTAGATTGAAGAGAAAACCACTCTTGCATGACTGGGAATACTTTCAAATTAACTTGTCCATAGACAACCTTTACTGAAAAACGCTGTTCAGAAAAGAGATAGAATCTAGAAATGTTGACGTTGTTTATGTTTTAAAATTGGTTTAAAACAGAAAACAGAGAAGGAGCATCTGGTAGTCAATCATTGGTTTAGAGTACAAAGCCATAAATGAGACGTGTGCTTCCTATTTCATTATTTTCAATAGACTTTAAATTGTTTTTAATGTATTCAGACCTTTTATTTAACAAAATGCTAACAATATGCACGTTTAAGTAGACTCACTTTTCATCACCTTTGTGTACTTCAGCTTTATTCATACTATCATCGTTTAGGATCTTGAACTAGACATTACCAAAATTTACACACCCAGTGAAACCTGAGCAATTTCACTGCTTTTAGTTTAACTATTTCTTGCATATTTGAACCTGAGTTTTTAAAACATTTTTTTTAGGTATTTTTAATGGATCTTTACAAGTTACTTTGCATTTTCTTGGTGGTCTAGTGGTATTGGTAGGAAGTTGGTAAATTGTGTACCCTATTAAATGATGAGTTTGCTGCCATGATCACAGCCATCTGCTGGTTACTTGGCTCCTATGGAGCCCTAGTGGGTTATTCTGATAAGAGTGCCTATTGCTTTGAATGATTTATTGAAACTTTTGTCAAAAGAGCATTTTAAGGCTGATTTACATTAACCGGTAGTTGCTTAGCAGCTGCATTGCCTGTACCAGAATCAGTACAGCAGGCTTGACATCTGTCATGAACTAAAATTTATCATTCCATCAGTATACCACAAAGACAATGTGACAATAAGATATGTCCTATTGGCAGCAACAAATTATTTAAGATGTTTCTAAAAGAATTAGAGACTGAAAACTCTCAGAGAAAATTTATGTTTGGTTAAATGTAAGCAAAATCTGGTTTTACGGTGGTCTATGATCTATCATAGAAAATCCTGATCTAAACTTAACATTTCATAGACCTTTTTTTCTTGCTCCCTTTCCATTGGAGCCAGAGCTGGTTGAGAATTTTTCATTGTTTTTTCAAAATCAAACATTTTCCCATGGAATTTGCTTGAAATTAGACTTTACTTGCTATCTGGGAAAACGGAATAAAACATTTCAGTGCAACATTGATCTGTGTTTACCTAAGCTGTTGTGTGTCTCATATATTCATTCTCCACTATGGGCTGTGCTCAGGAGCGGCGCCAAGGTTTTTGGCGCCCTAGGCGGGGGTCCTTCCGCGCTCCCGGTCGTCGTTGGCAATTCTGCGGCGGGGTGGTCCTTCCGTGCTCCCGGTCTTCGGGGCACTTCGGCGGCGGGTCCCGGAGCAAGTGAAGGACCTGCCGCACAATTGCCACCAAAGACCTGGAGCGCAGAAGGACCCCCCCGCCGCTGAATTGCCGCCCCCCCAAATCCCGGCGCGCTAAATGGAAGTGCCGGCCCTGGCTGTGCTCCCTGGCTGAACCATGTCTCCCAGGATGCACAATGATCTTCCCCTCTTGTTGATCTCTGTAGTGTATCATGGGAGACTTTTTAGTCCCTCTCTTACCTCATGAGAATATCCTCTGCTAGCATGTGGGATCACAAAATAGGAAGCTATAACCTGTTCAGGAAAGCAGAATTTTGCATATTTATGTAAGTAGGTTGGAAGTGTCATCCGTAATCTTCTAGGTTTGCTGGTAGTGTTCATCATACGATTCTCTGTATTTTAAAATATTTTAATATCACATCAGAAATGGAGTTTGAGTTGATTTGAAATAGTGGCTGCTGTTTTGAACAGACAGCGCAATGACATTGTGGAAATGGCACTTTTATACTCAACAATAGATCTGCTTCCCATGTGTGATCCAAGTTGTACCTTCTTTCTGTACTGACAAAAATAGAAAGTTTATTATTTTTACTTCTGTTACAGATATACAGAAGAATGAGACCAATTGTTTTGCCTCTTGCATCAACAGAATTGTTAACTAATCTTTATTTGCAGAATTCTCATTACTGGGGTGATGCAGGAGCCAGAAAGAATCCAGCTTGACCTTCAGATGGCAGGTTGAGTTTGCAACTGGAATTTAGGGAAGAAAACCTGTATTTTTCTGAGCAAATGTCATATGTAAGCTATTGAAACAGTATACATGGAACTCTGTAATGTCCTCTTAAGATATGTCTACACTGCAATTAAAAACCCATAGCTAACCCTTGCAAGCTGACTCGGGCTAAGGGGGTTGGGCTAAAGGGTCTGTTTCACTGCACTGTAGACTTCCGGGCCTGGGCTACAGTCCAAGCTATTCCCAATTAATCCAGTCATGGATTAATTGCTGTGTAGACATATCCCTACAGTAGACATGCCAAACCTGTGAAAAAAACACAGACGTTGGGCTTGTTTTTGGCTTAATTGGTTTGTGAGTTGCTTGTAGCTTGTTGCTTGTTTGTCTTGTTGCTTGTTATAGCTTGTTGTTTCTTTTTTTGATCGGCTCCGGGCAAGTGGGGGCAAGCAGGGGCAAGGGGAAGGAGAGAGTCAGGGGTGCACAGCAGGCCCACCACAGTCCCAGACTGCACGCCGGGGGGATCTAGTCACATAGAGTGTTGGGGTTCTTAGGGATTGGCTTGTTTTGGCCTTGTTTTGAAATTGGATTAGCTTGTTTTTTGGCTTATTGTGAAAGTCGGGGTGCTTATTTACCACGTGAAAGTTGGCAACTGTGCCCTACAGTTACTTTTCAGGAGATAACATATAGATGCCCCACATATCAACCATGAGGGCGAAGGAGAAGTAGACAGTAGCTGTGAAGACTTTTGTGTGGAGAGTGGTAAAGACAGAGATCTCCTCTCTTCCAGAAGCTTCCTCCTCTTATGTGGAGGAAACGTGAGGATTAAAAAAAATAAAGAGAAAGGAAACAAAGGATGAAATTTGTGTTCAATTTTCATTTTGTTTTTGTTTTGTTTTATATGCTTATTTTAAAACAACTTTTCCCAGTGTTCTGTGGGAGACATTTGGCTATGAAAAGATCTTTTGATCCACCTACATTTTTTGTAATCTAATGTAGGTTTTTATTGTGTACTGTACCCATATTGTATCATCTGAATCCATCTCCTTGCCATTTGGAAAGAAAAAACTGTTATGAGCTCGATGCAGGAATTAGTGGGTGAAACGATGGTTGACATTTATGCAGTAGGTCAGACTAAATGATCACAATATTCTCTTCTGGCCTAAAAACCTGTGAATCTATGAAAAGTAGGGGTATTGGCAGCTTTTCCTAAAGTTATGTGCAGTATGCTGCTATTTTGGTCCCCTCCCCTACTTTCTGACAGCCTTCTTGGAGAAGAAAAGAGTTCTAAACTTACACACTGTCAGCTTCAAATCTTGAGTTCTCATTCCATAGGTTGCCTTGTCTCTGTAATTCTGGAAATCCCTTTTTTTTTTTTTTTTTTTTTTTTAAGACTCCTTACTGTTTATTTGTTTTTTGTATTTTTATTATGGGTTTGAGTCATGTGAATCAAGCTACCTAACTCTCTTATTTTTATAAGTTTTTGTTACTCTGTGTATATATAAGTACTATTGAAAAAGGAACAAATCAGACATAATTCTAATAGCTAAAATGCACTTTAAAAAAGAAAGCAACAAAACATGCCTTAATTACAATGTACTAACCAAGAGAAATCAACAACCAACCATGGCATATTCTTAATGTGGTAGGAACTGACAGAGAACATACTGTAATAACATAAAGGAGAGGAAAGAATACAACTTAAATATTGTTTTTAAGACCAAATCCTCCTGTTACCTTAGTTACACTATACACTATTAGCCCTGTTTTATGTAATAACTTAATTGGGGCAGCCTGAGCTGCAACAGTCTTGAGCTACGGAAATGCAAATGTTCACTAGGAGCCAACTGTATCATAAACAAGAATGAAGCCAGGCAGATTGGCTGGGGAAAATAGAGGATTTTGAAAAGCAAATCAAAGAAAGTCTTCAGTTACATGACACAAGTTCTACCACATAAAGTAACCAATACTAATCTATGTACTGAATGCTGAATTACATGCATTTAACGATGGTATTCATATAGCACATAAATGGTTGGCAACATTAAGAAAATATTTGGCAGTTTAGGAGGAGGAACGTCATACAGGGTAAAAATCACATCTTGATCAAGTAGCAATACTGCTCAGCTCATGAAAATGGAAAAACATAGTAATTTTACAGAGACGTGACTATCCAAGTAAACAGATATTAAGTAAATTGTCCTTTCTGTCAGTGAAACTTAATGGTCTCCTTTTGATTCTGTTTATGACTACCCTTTTCTTCAGCAGTCTCCTGTCTCACACCCAGAAGGCCATATCCTACAGCCCCCATATCTCCTCACCATTTTCCCCTTTTCCAGATCACTGGAATATATATTTTAACACTAGTCCAGACTAGAACTTTGACCATTTATTTCTGCTTTTTTTCTGTCTCTTGTCAGTTACTAATCTCATATCATTGCTGTCTTTCTCACCCCATGACTACTTAGTTTTCCATAATCATATGGAAGGGACCTCGAGAGGCCATCTAGTCCAGTCCCCTGCACTAGTGGCAGGACTAAGTGTTACCTAGATCATCCCTGACAGGTGTTTGTCTCACTTGCTCTTAAAAATCTCCCATGATGGAGACTCCACCACCTCCCTAGGCAATTTATTCCAGTGCTTAACCACTCTGACAGGAAGTTTTTCCTAATGTCCAACCTAAACCTCCCCTGCTGCAATTTAAGCCCATTGCTTCTTGTCCTATCCTCAGAGGTTAAGAAAAAACAATTTTTCTTCCTCCTTCTTGTAAAAACTTTTTACATACTTGAAGACTGTTATCATGTCCCCTCTCAGTCTTCTCTTTTCCGGACTAAACAAACCCACCTTTTTCAATCTTCCCTCCTAGGTCATGTTTTCTAGACCTTTAATAATTTTTGTTGCTCTTCTCGGGACTCTCTCCAATTTATCCACATCCTTCCTGAAATGTGGCGCCCAGAACTGGACACCATACTGCAGTTGAGGCCTAATCAGCGCACAGTAGAGCGGAAGAATTACTTCTCATGTTTTGCTTACAACACTCCTGCTAATACCTTTATGTGAGGGGTTTGTCATGAACTTTTTGAAAGTCCATATAAATCATGTCAGCTGTTTCTCTTGTATCCACTCTTTTGTTGACTTGCTCAAAGAATTTTAATAAGAGAAGCAGGATTTTCCTTTAAATATACTGGTTTATCCCTATCATACTATGCTCATTTTGGTAGTTTATAATTAATTTATTTATAATTTATTTTTACATTTCAGTCATTTTACCTGGTCCAACTTACTGGTTTGTAAATCTCAAGATCGTTTTTTTAAGGATGGGTTCACATTTGCTACTCTCCAATTCCTGGAATAGTAGCTGATTTTAGTGAAATTGAATTATATGTTTAATCTTTCAATCATACCACCTCACTTCTTCAGTGTATAAAAGTAGAAAGCAGGCAAAACAAATGACCCCAAGAACTCAAATGTTATTAGTTGGGCATCTCCGGGATACATTCAAAACGACCTGCGTGGCTTCTCTCCAACTGCACTTCATCTATGTGTTTGGGGGAAAGAGGATCCTTAATGATTTTTGGGAGGGAATAAGTCCAAAGTCAGCTCAACTCCTCCAATAGCTTTTATTTTGTGTCCACAAGCCTCATAGTTTGACTTAGTCAATAATGGAGGCTGAATGGAATCTATAGAACATCTTCCTTTTTCAGAGACACATGCTGTCGTAAGGGCATGAAATCTTTGCTTCTTATTTTTCCATAATATTTTCTTATCTTTTTTAGATTCAGTCTTCAAGAGTTTTAGGTCAGAGAACAAAAGATAGATGCTACCTCTACAAAGACACTTATTTTTCGTCAGGAGGTAGCCACCGCTTCATTCTACCTCTATTTCTTCAAAAAAGGAGCTGATGAAGGATTGCCCAAATATTAGAAGGATGATCATTTGTTCAGAACATAGTTTCCAGCATACAACTCATCTGTTTGTGCTCTGGGAAGATACTTAAGGAAGAGGAGGGGATTAAAGTGTCAAGAACACTTTAGCTAAATGAGTCAGGTTATGAATTTAAGAGGCATACTGGTTTGAAATTCTTCATTGTTGGTTTAAAATCAGGGCTTACTCTGCCATAATAGTCATATGTGAGCAGAAAAGGCAGAGGCCACAATTGAGGAAAAATCATAGGGCTGCCATCTGGAAGAATATTAACACCTTTACCAGATGACATGGACTGGCTGTGAGTTTCTATGGACAGTGAGAATAGTTAGACTTTGGAAGTGTCTCTTGGGGTTCCAAGCAATGAGCAAGAGGAAGTGGGAGTCTGAAGATGTGAAAAGTCTAGCCTTCTATTGGCTGTTACTGTCTGAGTAACAGCTACAGGTAAACCCATCAGTTCAGATTGGTGGATCTGAAACTACATTTTCAGGCAAGGAAATTACCCTTTTGTGAAAGGAAGTCCATATATTCAGGAATAAAAATCCACCATGGTTAAGAGGAAAAAGTAATATATACTTAATATTGACCCAATTGAGATGTTACTATGCCAAGAACATTAATATACTATAGATATTAAGAATACAGAAACACACATGTACAGAATGGATTTTAAATATTTTTATACAATTGAGTATCATAGTAATGATTCATCTTTTGTCTCTAATTTCATTGTTTCTGCTGTTTTGCTGTGTTGGTCTTGGCTCTTCAGCCTAATTGATTGCTTCAGCTAGTATGCTTGATTGTTCTAGTCAGTGTTAGCTGATTTGCGTGTTTGTTTGTTGCTCGCACTTAATGATATTCTGCTATTACTCTCTCTTGAGTCTCTCATAATTTCTCCTGTGTCAGTCTCCTTTCTCCAAGTCTTTCTTCTATTTCTTCCTCTTCTTCTGCAATCTCTTTTCTTCCTGTCCCTTTTTACCCTCCTCCTGCTGCTGCTCATCTCACCAGCTCCACTTCTCTCTCTCCACCTTTTCTCACTCCCATATGCTGTCAAATACACATCTGATGTTCACTTCCTCCTCACTTACAGTGGTATTTGTGCCAACTTCATCCGTCTCATTTCCTGCACCTTTCCTTGTCACCATCTCTGCCTCCTCCCTTTCAGACCACACATCCATCCCTGCCTTTCCATTCCATCATCTTCTCTCTCTGGAATACTTTCTACATCTCAAAGAAGATTGCTGCCATACACTGCCTTTTCTTTTCCTACCTCCTTCTCGTGGCACTCTCAGAAATCTAGATTCCTCCCTTTGACACGGCTTATGCAGCTGCTCTTTTTGTCTCACATCTCATCCAGATGCAATTACATTCACAAAAGAATGGGGGGGGGGGGAGAAATAGCGGGATTGGGCTTCTCTTCAGATCTTGTTGCTTCCTGCCATAACTGAGTTAAGGCATATGCATTATATAGTGAACTACACTGCTAAACATTTCCTCAGTGTAAAATTAAAATTGAATCTTAAATTGAGGAATATTTTTGAATAAGGGGGAAAAGCTAAAAACTGATCTTAGAAGGCACTGAATTTATAAGGCAGCAATGAGTTTTTTAGGCTTTCTTATTCCAAGTGCCAGTCATAAATTCTGAATTGTAAAATGATCATTGACAGCTTTAATATAAAAAGTACTGCACTAGTTACTAGAGAATTTTTTTAAAGTATTCATTTCCAGCTCGATCATGTCTAAGAATTTAGCTGAACATCAATATTTATATTTAGGTAGTGTAGGAATTTGAATCATACCTTCTTTTGAGTTCTAAATATGGACCATGTTTACATTAGTGAATCATAAGCATAAAACTTAGTTACAACAAAATCTTTTTGCCAGAGGTCCCTAGGTGTACATGATCTTGATTTTGGACTCTGTGCATTACTCTGAAGAGTTGTGTAAAAAGTTCTCAGAATTTCTAGCAGCTTCCTGTGGTGGATAAGAACATCAGAGTATACTATTATGATTCATCTTTCAGTTAGTTCTTTTTAAAGTGTTGTAAAAACTAAAACTCCGTGTGGTCAGTTGGCATGAGGTAGATCTTTCCTAGGGATTTTGTTCGTATTAGCTTCCCTTTAATGTAAGTGCCAAAAGGTCAGATATCAATGGTGTGCTTTTAAAGAAGTCCCAAACTTTTATGTCATGTTCAGCACATCTGTTTTTATAAACCTTTCTTGTGATGAGTATATTTTTAAATTAAATATAAGTACAAACAACAGAAAAGTTGTTGCAGAAATGTTTCTGTACTCTTTATATTTTACTTTTCTCATATATATTTTAACTATGAAAAAGTTCTGTGGAGAAGATATTCTACATGTCGCGCCCCTCCCCCCCCCCTTTTTAAGACATTGCTTACCTGTAGTTGATAGTGTTTTCTCTAGGTTTACACTTATCTTCCTTTCCTCTCTTCTTTGAGAAATTAGTGGATTTGTATGTTGTTGAATAACTTAAGTGAAGACAAAATAACTTTAAACTGCACTTCTGGACATCAGAAGTTGTCCTTGCCAATGACATTTCTGATAATAAAAGATGTTTTTTACTCAGAGCTACTGAAACTTATATATATAAAAAAAATTGGACACTGCAATCTTACTGGAGTTCTTTAAAATACAATTACGTCTACAGTGATAACATTTTTTTCTGTCAAATGCTTGATATTTATCTAACACTCAAGATGAACACATTAATCAAGAGCAAGAATGCACAAGTATGTTATGCTGGTTCTCAGAGAAGTTGTTAAAGAAGCTTCTATCATCCCACATCAGATTTGCTTTTCATATATTGCATATTCAGTGTAACATGACTTTTCTATTTGTCTTTTATCACCATTTCCGTTACCATTCTATTCTACCTTCACATTAGTTACTATAGAAAAATTAATAATCATAGTGTGGGTTCTAACAGTCCTAATTAACCCTTTCCTAAATGTAAGTTCCCTTCACTTCGACTTCAGATTGTCACATATTGGCTGAATGCAATATTAGAGTCATTGAGCAGATGTTTTCAGGTAACTATCCACAATATGCAGCAGCAGTCAAAAAAGCTAACACTGTTAAGAACCAGTAGGAAAGAAATAGATAATAAGACAATAAATATCATAATGCCACTATATAAATCTATTGTAGTCCACCCTTTGTATGCTGCGTGCAGTCTTTGTTGCCCCATCTAAAAAAATATTAAAATTAGAAAAGATGGAGAAAAGGGCAAGAAAAATGATTAAGGGTATGGAATAACTTCCATGTGAGGAGGGAGTAAAAAGACTAGGACTGTTCAGCTTGGAAAAGAGATGAGTAAGGGTGATATGATAGAAATCTATAAAATCATGAATGGTGTGGAGAGGGTGAGTAAGGAATTTGTTCACATGACACACGAACCAGGGGTCACCCAATGAAATCAGGAGGTGACAGGTTTGAAACTAAAATAAGGAAGTACATCACACAACACACAGTCAACCTGTGAAACTCGTTGCTGGGGGATGTTGCGAAGGCCAAAAGTATAATTGAGTTTAAAAAAAATTAGATGCATTCTTGGAGGATAGGTCCATAAATGGTTATTAGGCAAGATGGTTAGGGATGCATCCCCATGATCTGGATGTCCATAAGCCTCTGACTTCCAGATGCTGGGACTGGATGACGGGATAAATTGCTCGATAATTGCCCTGTTCTGTTCATTTCCTCTGATGCATCTGGCTTCAACCACTGTCAGAAGACAGGATACTGGGGCTCGATGGACCATTAGTCTGACCCAGTATGGCTATTCTTATGTGCCCATAAAATGCCATTCTCCTCAATTAGGAATCAGTGCAAAATTTCAACTTTATAATCCTAATAATTTCAGCACTAGTATGGTTTAATTTTTTAAATTGTAGGATTTTTTTTTTTAATGATTAGGGATGTGTATTATTTTCAGTCTACTCATTCTCAAAAACAGTTCACTTTTTTTGGCTAAAACTTTGCAAAAAAAAATCATATTTGGCCACAAAAATGTTAGGCCAAAATATGAAACACTCAGAAATTTATAAGCCACTGAAAATAGACTTATAGTTTAAAAAAAAAAAAAAAGGGCAGCCCTAGTTATAGCTGTTGCTGCTGTTCCAGCTCTAGTGTATAGGTTTAACTGGAAAATTAAGTGACATGTACTGATACTTCTTAAGGGTTTGGTTTATTCATGGATGTTTTCCAATTTCAATGAGGAATTCTGTGAGAAAGTGATTTATGCTGTTGGAACTGGAATGAAAGGAGTGGAAGAACCAGGAAAAAGAAGCTGCTAGCATCTGACTCCCTATTAAAAGGATAGTTCTGTAGCAGTCTATCACCACACCATTTGACACTCCAGAAGAAAGGGCAGAAGTTAGTTATCTTGCTTGTCTGACTTATGGCATTCCTTATTGTGTTTTAAGAACTTCCATGTGACAGTGATACACCTGAATTTATATCAGAAGAAACAATACCGGTAATTTGCCTTCAAGACTTTTTCCCTCCAGACTACAAAACTTTTGTAATTTAGGAATAAAAGTATTAAGTGCTCAGCATCCTAATTTATGCTTAAACACCCTTTCTTCATCCGCAATTTGTAGCTATATGCATTGTGGATCTTAACTATAGTTATTTTATTGGGTTGTTTTATTATTGTTTAACAAACTATTAAAATAGCATAAACAAATATCAGGCACTCTACATAAATTGTTATGACACTGCAGCACTCAGATTATGAATTGTTCCCTTTTGTATTTTATAGACTTTTCAGACTAATATTTATGTTGACCATTGACATTTTCAGGCTTTGCTCTCTGTACATGATACTGTTGCTCAGAAGAACTATGATCCAGTATTGCCTCCCATCCCTGATGATATTGATGAGGAGGAAGACTCAGTAAAAATAATCAGACTGGTCAAAAATAGGGAACCACTGGTAAGTTATCTTTCCTTTTGTTGCTTTCTTTAATAGTTATGAAAATGATTAAGATGGCTAGCATTAGCTGGAAATATGAGTAAATAGTCATTTCAAGTTTTTCCAGAATTCCACCTTCACATTACTGAAGTAATTCAAATGGGTGAGCTTCTTGTTGATATTCTTATTTCATGGTTGTTTTAACACCACTTGCAGGCCAGTGTGTCCACTGAAATCAATGAAATATTCATTTTTAATCTTGAACCTGAACTATGAGCTTGTTCTAAAGAGCAAAGATGATAGGGAATACCCAGTGAAATGTAGATCTTTGTCACGAACTGTTCCTGTTAGCATTAATATTGAGAATGTGACCTTTTGGTACATTGCAAAGGAGCTTAAAATACAGTTGTAAATACCTTGAATTGAAGTCTGGGCAAATTTAAGTGGTCTGTTTTTGTAGTTTGGATTAAAACAGCAGAAAGTTGATAGCTTCATGGAATATCTGGAAAAATTAAATTAAACCATGTATATATTACAGGAATATTAAATTGTTGTACTGATTTGCTGTAGACAGAGAGTCACATTATGTAATATATAGTTAATCACTCCCCCCCTCTGCCCCGCTACCCAGCAAATGCTTTGTTTTAGGTTATGCTAAAGATTTGTTTAATGGAAAGGAATCTTGAAGAAATATCTATAAAAGTTACTTTTAAAGAGCTGCAATTGTGTACCCAGGATGGTGGGGAGAGAGTGATGCTTATGTTAGACATACAGTGGTAGCTTGTCTCAGCTGATATCTCAGTAATGCCCTCAGTCTTGACAGATCTCTGGCGTCAGTAAACAAGAAATGAATTTTAGTATTGACTGACTCTGGGGGCCCATGGGTACAGTTAAAAGTTTGACCATGTGGAAATATTTTACTTGGTATTAACATTCTAAATCTTTTTTTCCAAATATTTAAATCACATGCCTATTTACAAAGCTTTTCATTTTTTTATCACATGAATTCCTTTTGTTAGAGAAGAAACTTACATTAGGACTTACTGTCAGGAATAGTCAAGAGAAGAAATTGTATCTACTTTTAATTCTAAGAGGTGTGAAAAATTGAATATGCCATATAAAATTAGTTCAAATTAAATAACTTGTTTTTAGTATTAATTGAAAACATCATTGACCTGTCTGAGTCTGTATCAATAGCTTTGTGTCACAGAAAAAAATATAAAATCTCAATATTTGTGCCGTTTTCATAAAGTTTAACATTTAAAACACTTGCAAATTGCTTTGGGGCCAGATTTAACATTTTAACTCGTAGCAGGTTTTAGTTATCAGTAACTAAACATGGTCTCAAAAATTGTGATTTTATGTTATGCTTATTCATATAAGTGGCTATTTTTATAAAAAAGTATCAACTTTGAAAAAGTAATGTTGGAAGGGAGATGCCTGAAAACTTATGTGAAATATTTATAAAGTACAGTGTATTTTTCAGGCGCAAAGTTGCTGTAATTTTTATGCATACCTATCATTATGGAGAAAGGGGATACACTAACTAGACATTGCAAAGTGCCAATGTTCCTTACGGTCTTAGAATTTAGGATTGCTAATGTTGGATTTGTGTAAACAAACACACAGCAATGAAAAGGTGATTGACTTGTGCTGCATAGGATTGACAGGTAGAAACAAACATGACCAGTGAAAGAAACTAGTTTTTGAAGCTGTGTGGAAATTTAACATTTAAAATAGACATTAATACACTCTGATCTAAAGCAAAGGTTACATTTAAAAATATGGGTTACATTAAAAATGTGGCTTATTGGAATATTCATTTTTATATATTGCCTGATCGCTATATACCTTTATTTAACAGGCAAAGCATGCAATAAATCTGAAGTCTCTGACCGTCTTTACTCTTAACCTATATTACAGGCCAAACTTGTTTTGATTTGTTGTTAATCCTTGAAAAATAAGGGTTTATTTTGTTAATATTCTGGAACCAGCAGTATCCAGCAGATGAATGGATGGAGTAGTACTGCTCATCTCTAGGACATAAAAGTAAACAAAAAAGGGTCTAGCTCCTGGAGAAGTTGCATTAATGTGTCAGTACTTTTGCATGCTGCTTGCTGCTTTAACCACATTCTCAATCTCTGATCTCCATATGGTTTCCAAACTTCTTATTTCCCTTTTAAAAAATATTTTAAATTGAGCTATGCTATTACACCTATGTATGTCCCATTTTGGCTAACTCTCTCCTTTGGCTAGCAACACGAAAACCCTTTTTCAGACTCCCAAGATCCAACCTTAACTGCCTTTGCTTTTTAAAGCACAGTATGAGAAGCTGCATTGCATGTGCCACTGAAAATACTGGGGCTCAACAATTCATAAGAACAAATGTTCTTTTCAGATTATCCACACCTCATGGATTAGGCAGCGCTTGCAATAACATGAGAGAAGTGCTTTTTTAGTATTTCAGCAAAATCAGAAGTACTCATACATTTAAAAACAAATTAATTGATGTTTGAGGATATTTTTAAAAACTATAATGGGCAAGGTTTGGAGATGAGTAGGAGAAGCCTTGTTTTTTCAAACCACTTTGACTTTTTATAATGTGTAATACATAGGCTAGCTTTGAAGGCCAGTCACAAGATTCAACTAGTGCTCTATGTGGCTGCATTCTTACTTGGGCCTTGTCTTCCCTATGAATAAAAGATGTGTTCATATCGATCAGGACATGTAGGGGAATGAAGACAGACACAGGGATAGATTTAAACAGAAGGCTGCAAATATATTAACGCTGAGGTGGGACACTATTCACCCTGCCTCCCCTATCTCTCTCATATCAGACATTTAAGTGGGTCCAGTGCCAGGTTAGAGGGCTTCCACCATATAACCCATAACTCAGGGTACACTCTTTTCAGCCTGCCCCCAAGACTCCGTTCACTTTTCTGAATAATCTCACTCTCCACCCACAAGAGAAGTAGAGGGTACCATAAGGGGACAATGGCCTACAAAGGTCCAGAGTGACCTAGACAAATTATAGGATTGGGCCACAATAAATCTGATGAGGTTCAACAAAGACAAGTGCAGAGTCTTGCACTTAGGACGGAAGAATCCCATGCACTGCTACAGGCTGGGGACGGACTGGTTAAGCTGCAGTTCTGCAGAAAAGGACTTGGGGATTACAGTGGACTAGAAACTGGATGAGAGTCAACACTGTGCCCTTGTTGCCAAGAAGGCTAACGGCATATTGGGTTGCATTAGTAGGAGCATTGTCAGCAGATCGAGGGAAGTGATTATTGCCCTCTATTCGACATTGGTGAGGCCACATCTGGAGTATTGTGTCCAGTTTTGGGCCCCCCACCGCAGAAAGGATGTGGACAAATTGGAGAGAATCCAGCAGAAGGCATTGGAAATGATTAGGGGGCTGGGGCACATGATTTACGAGGAGTGGCTGAGGGAACTGGGATTATTTAGTCTGCAGAAGAGAAGAGTGAGGTGGGATTTGATAGCAGCCTTCAACTACCTGAAGGGGGGTTTCAAAGAGGATGGAGCTAGGCTGTTCTCAGTGGTGGCAGATGACAGAACAAGGAGTTAATGGTCTCAAGTTGCAGTGGGAGAGGTCTAGGTTGGATATTAGGAAACACTATTTCACTATCTGAAGCACTGGAATGGGTTACCTAGGGAGGTGGTGGAATCTCCATCTTTAGAGGTTTTTAAGGCCCAGCTTGACACAGCCCTGACAGGGATGATTTAGTTGGTGTTGGTCCTGCTTTGAGCAGGGGGTTGGACTAGATGACCTCCTGAAGTCTCTTCCAACCCTAATCTTCTATGATTCTAAAGACTTCAGGACTACCCTTCTTCAATCGGTACAGTGAAATCCCAGGTCTCTTTTACCTTTGGGAGCTGTCCCTTTTGGCTTTTATCCTTACTGGACGCTGACTGCAAATTGTGATGAACTAAACATTACTACAAATGCCAAACAGTAATTTCTCTTATTTAATCCAACTGTGCTCCATGATGATGTGAGGAAGGCCAAATCCCCCTCCCCCCCAAAAAAACAAACAGAAAAACACCAAGCTTCCAACAACTTGGCTCCAATGGGAAAAATTCCTTCCTGACCCCAAAACAGGCAGTTGGTTAGACCCGCAACATTCTAAAACACAGCAATTATACTAAAACTACAAGGAGGAAGGGTGGAGCAGCTAACAAGAGGAAGAGGCTCCAAAAAGCCTGGGCACAGGCTTAAATTAATGGGGGCGGGGAGAGCAAGGGGCTGGCCAATGGAAGTTGAAGAGTCTCTGGAGGAAATACAGCCCATCTCTGCATTCCAAGGCATACACTTTCCTCCTCTGGGGTTGTCCACCACACTGCAGGTCCGATCAAGTTTTACACCCAATGAGATGGATGGGTGGGTGACAGTTTCAGTAGGCTAATTTGAGTTAAGTAACTAAGTCCCCCATAACTCGTGAAATCTACAAACTCTCTTGTCTTCACTAGGATTTTACTTCAAGTTAGCTTACTTGAGTTAGAAACACACCATTTTTTTCATAGCAAAGACAGGGTGTTGGTGGTATTAGTTGCACAGAACATATTACACCC
Organism: Emys orbicularis; assembly: GCF_028017835.1. Classification (NCBI taxonomy): domain Eukaryota; kingdom Metazoa; phylum Chordata; order Testudines; family Emydidae; genus Emys; species Emys orbicularis. Next base: position 266,447,844 of record NC_088684.1, on the reverse strand, counting down.
ATTCTTCCTCAGCAAACAGGCTTCCCATTGCTTCCAGGGGCAATTCTAACTGTTGTCCTTGGTCTTTAAGCTAAGGTTCTTGGCTACCTGATCACCTCTTTCCCCACATGCTATCACAATTAAGGCTAGTTGTAGTGATTTTAACAATCCTTAGATTTAAACATCATAGGAAAGATAGCTGGGCATTCTTAGAAGAAGGCCTTAGGTTATGACTTTCAGATTCCATCCTGGTTTAATGGAACTCAGCTTGTCGACTTCTAGGGTAAGAATGTAAATCATGCTCCTTGTATAGCCTTTTGCATGAGGGGTGGAAGCCTGTGTGCTGTTTGGATGGGTGTATTGGAGATGTCTTGTATTTTTATTTGACTTAAGAACCCTTTACTAGATGTATAAATAAGCATAATTTCACAATTGAGAACGAAGGCTGTATTGGTTAAAAAACTGACCTGGGTAAGAGGGGGGGAAATAAAAAATAAAAATATATATGTATATAACAAATGGACGAAAGGGGGAGTTATAGTAATTAATATAAAACAGAAGCTAGGAATTGTAGCAAATTAATAAGGGAAGCAAAAGGACACAAAGAGAAATCTATGGCCAGCGGAGGTAAGGCCAATAAGAAGGAATTTTTAAAGTGTATTAGGAACAAATAAAATCCTGACAAAGCATTGCTCCATTAATAGATGGAAATGGTAAAATTATCAATAATAATGCAGAAAAAGCAGATGTGTTTGATGAATATTTCTGTTCTGTATTTGGGAAAAAAGCAAATGATGTAATCATATCATATGATAACACTCTTTCCATTCCACTAGTAAGAGTTCTTTATCAATCAAGTCCCATACGAGCTACTCCATTATCTTGCCTGGGATTGAAGTCAGACTGACAGGCCTATAATTACCTGGGTCATCACATTTACACATTAGTTTTCTTCCAGTTTTCTGGAATTTCCCTGGTATTCCAAGAATTACTGAAGATCAACATTAACAATCCAGCAAGCTCCTGATCCAGCTCTTCTAAAAGGTCTTAGGAAACTCCTTATTGATCTTATTTCTCCTTGTGTATTACTTGCCATAGATTTCTCCTTGTGTATTACTCTAGGAACAAAAAATGTAGGCCATACTTACAGTTTGAGGGACTCTATCCTGAGAAGCAATAACTTTGAAAAAGATTTGGGAGTTGTGGTGGATAATCAGCTGAAGACAAGCTCCCAGTTTGACACTGTGGCCAAAAGAGCTAATGCTTTTGGATGCATAAATAGGGGAGAGGTTAGTTTTACCGTTATATTTGGTACTGTGCGACCTCTGCTGGAATACTGTGTCCAGTTCTGGTATCCACAATTCAAGAAGGAAGCTGATAAATTGGAGAGGGTTCAAAGAGCCACAAGAATGATTAAAGGTTTAGAAAACCTTTTTTAGTGATAGATTCAAGGAGCTCAATCTGTTTAGCTTAACAAAGAGAAGGGTAAGAAGTGGCTTGATTACAGTCTATAAGTATCTGTGTGGGGAACAAATATTTAATAATGGGCTCTTCAGTCTAGCAGAGAAAGGTATAACAAGATCCAGTGGCTAGAAGTTGAAGCTAGACAAATTGAGACTGGAAATAAGGTGTATATTTTTAACAATGAAAGTAATTAACCATTGGAACAATTTATTTTGGTTCATGGTGGATTCTCCATTGCTGGCAATTTTTAAATCAAGATTGGATTTTTTTTGTTTAAAGGTATGATCCAGTTCAAAAGGAATTACTTTGGGGGGAGTTTTTGGCCTCTTTTATACAGGTGGTCAGACTAGATGATCCCAATGATCTCTTCTGACTTTGGAGTCTATGAATCTATTGAGAAAAGCACTTTACCATTAATTTAATTTTATGGTGGATTGTTCAGGAAGGATGTTTATTACTTAAAAATCTTGATGTCACAGAATGGCTGGCCTCTGAATGAAGTAGGTCCAGCTGCTCTGTGACAGAACAGGTGCTGTCAGGTTGGCCAATTAAAAGGACAGGGCAGCATCTGGCCTATAAAGAATCAGAGCACCTGGGTGTGGGAGGGAGACCCAGTATATCAGAGCAGACTGGTTCAGCCAGGGGCAGATGAGAGCTGCCAGAGACTTGGGGGAGTGGAGGAAGGTCCCAGAAGGAAGCAGAAGGTGTTTCCTGGGAGATAGCTGAAGGCAAGAAGAGCAGTGAAAGGCGTTTCTTGGCTAGTGTCTCCAAGCCAGGCTGTCATGGCCAGAGGACTGGAGTGGGCTGAAGAAAGGAGGAGACGCAGAGGGAGTTGCCTGCAGGCTCTAAGCTGGAGAGTCTAAATCAAGGGCCAGAGAGGGTTGAAGGCGGGGAGCAGTAGAGGAGCTTAACCTCTGAAATCTTAAGAGCTAGAGAGCAGGACTCCAGAGTAACCATAAGAGGGCCAGGGGGAGTGAAGGATGCTCCTCAGCAGAGGCTGTGGGAGGGTTCCTGTTCGGGTAAAGTGAGGTTGCACTCCATTTGGAAAGGCTGGGGTGGCTGTCCTGGTACAAGGACAGAGGAGGACTGTCAGAGGGTCTGGGTGTGGTCAAAGTTGCCAGTGTGTCATATGTGGGGCATCCAGAGATGAGATAGCTTGAGTTTTAATTACTGCTTGCACTGCAGTGAAAAATGGACTGCATGTTTGGAGACTTATGTTTTGGATCATTTGCACAAGCTTTTTTAATAATTTGGTCCCAAGGAAGGATAGTATTGAGACAAGAAAGCCTGAAGTAAAGTTATTGGGTAACCTGAGAGGGGAAACTGAGGCAGGCACAGGACAGCACGCCACGCGGGACTGCCCTGTGATACCTGGCTAGTGTCCAGTTATTGGAAGTAAGCTTCAGACTAACATCTGTTACTGTGGTGCCAGAGCTTAGTATTGAGATAGAGTAGATGTATTAATGATTGATTTTATCAGTTTATATACAGTAATATTGAAATCAGTAGTGTTTGCTTCCTGTATAAAAATACTCAGTTTAAAACTTTGGCTAGAATAATTGCAGTAAAATCCTCATAATTTTTCTAACTCCCAGGCATATTTGCATCCGAAATTAAATCGTAATGAAGAACTCAAGCACATGTCATAGCTATATAATTATATTATAAAAATATAAAAGCATATTTTTAGCAAATTACAGAAAGAATGTACTGCTTAGAGATAGGATTTCATATGAATAAATATAAAATGTAATATTGTGTGCAATACACAGACCCAGAATTCTACTACAGAGTGGTGGCTACTGTCAGAATTTCTACCAAAGAGACTCTGAACATGTGGTGGTGATTAATTTTCTAGGGAGTTTTCCTTTTCACAGCAAATATAGCCTGTGTGTAATAAACAAATACAAATCAAGCTCCCTCTTGGCATTTGAAGTATTCTGTTGTATTTTAGATTTGAGTTTTTAGAGGTAAGTTTTACTCACAATCATTAAAAATGTTAAACACATACAAATCATTTGACGCCTGTTAGTTATTTGTGCACTTTTCCACCTTTGTGCTCCTGAAGTACTTTACATTGAAACAGTGATGCACATGTTACTCTGCTTTATTTTCTTGATGACAAATTAAGAAAGGCAGAAATAAAAGAAAATTCAATATATATTTCATAAACAACTTACTCCGACCTCAACTGTAACTGAAACTGTAACTCTTCTTTGACAAGATAACACTAAGCAGTTGATACTGATGCACATTTCAGCATGTGAGATCCAACAAGTGTTGGGGGTAAAAGTTGGGACACTAAGTCACAAGTCCACCCAATTTAGGCGTAATCAATTTTGGCTTTTATTTATACAATTTCAGACAGAATTATTGTGTTATTTGCCAGGCAAATAACAGACAAGATAGAATTGATCAGGCCCAAGCTACTGCATTCTGGGGCGCCAGGAAGTTCTTCCATCTTCCATGATAATTGTTGCCTTCTCTTATCCCTTGGTCTAGTCCTTCAGTCACATTCTTCAGTTTCTGGTCTGGTGTTTCTCCAGTTTGGGCCCATGTTCACTTTGGTCTTTTACATGTTTCTACATTACAGATTACTTAATCTTTATCCAATTGGCTTTTAGCACATCAACCCTTTGGATTTTAGGTAACCCACACATTATACATGCACAAGCTTCAATTGCCCAACTTCTGTATTTTTCCTGCTGGTTTTGCAGTTTCTGGGTCATGTTGTTGTGTCATCCTGCCCTGGGTCTTCCCAGAAAAAAAGGGGGGTGGTTATTATTATTATATGTTTGTGTATCTTTTACTTACGTCTTCCAACATGACATGTTACCTTTGTTTTTTCAGCAATAATGTTTTAAACAGATTAGCAATTTTATATAAAAGAAGAATTAGCAAAACCACATTTATGCCACCAAAACCTTGGCCTAAGTGTTACCTCCTCAGTACTCATTCACTATGCATAATTACAAATCATTAAAAATATAACTATTGGAAGCTTTTCATCTTACCATTAACAATTCTTCATTTTATATTTCAATGTTATACAACAATATATGTTATTCTGTGCTATTCTTAATCTATTAGAAAGGGGAGGGGAGTTACGGAAAACATAATTCTTTAATGTCAACATTTCTTATTTTCTTTAAACATGGGTTTTTCATTCAAAGTTCAGTTTTGCTTCGCTTCTTTAGAAATTTTCAGGTGAATGCGAGGTGTCTCAATTTTAGGGCCTTGTTATTTAGTTGCTTTTACTGGTACCTCAACAGCAAGCTTCCCCACACTATCCTACTTGTGTGCTTCCACCCTGTTGAGAAGAAATACCTATTGAAGATAATCAGTTGTTCAGACTCCATGTTAACCCTCCTCTATTATTTATTACTTTCTGTCTCTATTGAGAATACCAGCAAGTTGCTAGTTTTAATGGTAATTTTGTGCTATAGACAGCAGCTCACTAGGAGTTGACTTCAGTCTTCTCACACAGGCTGCTAAACAGCCACTGGATAAATTTTTTTTTTATTTATGCTTTATTTAGTTGTTAATTGTTAAAACACAGTTATGACAGGTACAGGAAATGTCCCACATTTCTGAACTGTATGAATTCTCCCTTATATGCATTCTAGATCAGTGCTACAGAATAGGATGATTTTCCAAAGCCATAGATTCATAGATTCTAGGACTGGAAGGGACCTCGAGAGGTCATCGAGTCCAGTCCCCTGCCCTCATGGCAGGACCAAATACTGTCTAGACCATCCCTGATAGACATTTATCTAACCTACTCTTAAATATCTCCAGAGATGGAGATTCCACAACCTCCCTAGGCAATTTATTCCAGTGTTTAACCACCCTGACAGTTAGGAACTTTTTCCTAATGTCCAACCTAAACCTCCCTTGCTGCAGTTTAAGCCCATTGCTTCTTGTTCTATCCTCAGAGGCTAAGGTGAACAAGTTTTCTCCCTCCTCCTTATGACACCCTTTTAGATACCTGAAAACTGCTATCATGTCCCCTCTCAGTCTTCTCTTTTCCAAACTAAACAAACCCAATTCTTTCAGCCTTCCTTCATAGGTCATGTTCTCAAGACCTTTAATAATTCTTATTGCTCTTCTCTGGACCCTCTCCAGTTTCTCCACATCTTTCTTGAAATGCGGTGCCCAGAACTGGACACAGTACTCCAGTTGAGGCCTAACCAGCGCAGAGTAGAGCGGAAGAATGACTTCTCGTGTCTTGCTCACAACACACCTGTTAATGCATCCCAGAATCACGTTTGCTTTTTTTGCAACAGCATCACACTGTTGACTCATATTTAGCTTGTGGTCCACTATAACCCCTAGATCCCTTTCTGCCGTACTCCTTCCTAGACAGTCTCTTCCCATTCTGTATGTGTGAAACAGATTGTTCCTTCCTAAGTGGAGCACTTTGCATTTGTCTTTGTTAAACTTCATCCTGTTTAACTCAGACCATTTCTCCAAATTGTCCAGATCATTTTGTCTTTGTTTCTTGGATGATTCTTAAAGACTCCTTTGTGAAAAAACAAAGTAGCCGCTTGTGTGTGTGTGTGTGTGTGTGTGTGTTTTGTTTTAAAGGCATAAATGTTAGCTAAATATGTGCAAAAAACATTTTGTGTGTTTGGCAACATGGCCTCTTTTATTCAGGAACTTTACTATATATATTGTTTTTTAATTTTTAGCAGTACATAAGTGCAAGTCTAGAGGCTGACCCAGTACAAATAGTATAGCCCTGTACACTTAGGGGAAATATTAAAGTCCAAAATTATATTGTTTTCATGTTCCCCTCAGATGCATAATAAGGATATGTCTACATTGCAGTAAAACACCTGCGGCTGGCCTGTGTCAGATGGCTTGGGCCACAGGGCTATCAAATTTCAGTATAGATGTTCAGGTTTAGGCTGAAGCCTGAGCTCTGGAACCTACCCCCATCACAGGGTCCCAGAGCCCAGGCTCCAGCCCGAGCCTGAATGTCTACACTGCAATTTTATAGCCCCATAGTCGAAGCCCCACGAGCCCAAGTCAGCTGACACAGACCAGCCACGGGTGTTTTATTGCAGTGTAGGCATGTCCTGAGTACAAATACCACACCTGTACAAAATGGATGGGTTATTTCTAGCCTCCTGAAAAGAATTGAACAAGTGACCGATTGTATAGGATAGAACAAGAGACAGATTTCTATCAACCTGATACAAACAACAGAATTGTGTATGTAATAATAAATTACTTATATTTCATGTAATAACAGATTTTTATTAACAGGTGCCATTTCTGTTTTTGGACTACAGTATACATCATTACAGCTTGCAATTTTACATTTTAAATGTTTTCTAGTCCAGTGCATTTAAATTATGCTAAGACTTACCAAAATCTTTTTTTTTTTTTTTTTTAAGGGGGCTACTATTAAAAGGGAAGAACATACTGGTGCAATTGTGGTGGCTAGAATAATGCGAGGAGGAGCTGCCGACAGAAGTGGTAAGAGAGGTCTTTTTTGTCACTAACCATTCAAATTATTTAACTCAGAAAAGGGCAAGTGTGTAAGTGAGTGAGTGAGTGTGGGAAAGAGTGAGTGACTAGTGAGATGTATCCGTATTGCATACAAAGATAACTGGAAGTTGGGTCATCTTCCAGTGTGGTATTTTGGAGCTGATGATGCTAGGGAAAAGGAATGGTGAAGGTCAGGGAAAGTGTGGGACCCTTACTGAATGAGGGAGGCAACATAGTGACAGATGATGTGGAAAAAGCTGAAGTACTCAATGATTTTTTCCCCTCGGTTTTCACAGACAAGGTCAGCTCCCAGACTGCTGCACTGGGCAACACAGTATGGGGAGGAGGTGAGCAGCCCTCAGTAGTGAAAGAACAGGTTAAGGACTGTTTAGAAAAGCGGGATGTGCACAAGTCCATGGGTCCAGATCTAATGCATCCAGGGGTGCTGAGGGAGTTGGGTGATGTGATTGCAGAGCCATTGGCCATTATCTTTGAAAATTCATGGCGATCGGGGGAGGTCCCAGACGATTGGAAAAAGGCAAATATAGTGCCCATATTTAAAAAAGGGAAGAAAGAGAACCTGGGGAACTACAGACCGGTCAGCCTCACTTCAGTCCCCGGCAAAATCATGGAGCAGGTCCTCAAGGAATCCATTTTGAAGCACTTGGAGGAGAGGAAGGTGATCAGAAACAGTCAACATGAATTCAGGGCAAGTCATGTCTGAAGTCTTTAAACCATGATTTGAGGACTTCAGTGGCTCAGACATAGGTTAGGGGTTTGTTGCGGGAGTGGGTGGTGAGATTCTGTGGCCTACGTTGTGCAGGAGGTCAGACTAGGCTGGGATGATTTATCATAGATCATAGAATATCAGGGTTGGAAGGGACCTCAGGAGGTCATCTAGTCCAACCCCCTGCTCAAAGCAGGACCAATCCCCAGTTGGTGTTGGTCCTGCTTTGAACAGGGGATTGGACTAGATGACCTCCTGAAGTCTCTTCCAACCCTAATATTCTATGATTCTGTGATTTCCTGTTGAACGAAATGTGGAAATGATTTAGTGTTTTTGAATTATTAAATGAAAAGGCACAATAAGTTTTATCAATTATTGTTTATTACTTGACAGATTTGTGCTTAGAAATGCTGATACGTGCAAAGATTGGTTTAGTTCAGATAAGCATTCAAGGATTTGTTAGAATAGATTTTCTTTGTAGATTTCTCATGCTTTCTGTTTCTGGATGGATCATAAATAGCGCAATAGTAGCTGTGCTCTCTGTATTATCTTTATACTGAAAATAGGAAGTGAACTGTGCAAAAATTTAAAAATGATCTGCGTTCTTTACAACGGTTGGGTTCAATCTTATTTTCTACAAACCAGTATGCCCATCTCTAGTATAGGCACTAAATGTAGATAGTAATTTTGTCTTAGATCAGTGGTCCCCAAATTGTGGGGCATGACCCCCCGCGGGAGCACGGAGGAATGTTTGGAGGGGTGCGCAGTGGGGCCTGGGCTAGCCCCCATGGGGGTGGGGAGGGAACGCCACATTTCCAGCCTCGCTCTACCCCCAATCCTGCTCTGCTTCCAGGCTTGGGCTAGCCCTCGTGGGGAGCAGGGAGGGAGTGCCATGTTTCCAGCCCCGCTCCACCCCCAGACCAGCTCTGTCCCAAACCTGTTAAGCCCCCAGTCCCACTCCATCTCCACTCCACCCCCTGCCCTGTCCCCAGACCAGCTCTGGTCTAGCCCCAGCTCCTCCCCTATCCACAATTCCGCCCTCAGCTCTGCCTTCAGCCCAAGCTCTGCTGCTCAGGAAGCCTTGGCTGTGCAGTAATGGAGGGGATGCAGACAGATTCTGTTAATAGTGAGGGGGGTACAACTGGAAAAGTTTGCGCAACACTATCTTAGGTGATGTCTTCAAAGAGGAGCAGAAGTGGATGGGTTTAATGATACATGGGGTTTTAATTTGGTTGTTTAATTAGTTATTCATAATTTTACATATAGACATCCTGTATAAACTAATCCTGACCAAGGAAGATATTTAACATGCAGTAAAATTATATATAAATTATATATTGTTCACTGCATGTTAAATATTTGAAGGAAATGCAGTAACTTCAGTGCAAATAGAGAAGTATTTTCCAGTGATGATGAGGCATAGCATGCCTCTTAAAGGCTCAGAAGAATTTAATGGGCATAGAATTGATTTTGAAACCTAATCTAAATGCATTGATATTTGCTATTGTGTGTAGAGTGTCTTGTATTTAATTCTGTAAATGGGAGTTCTCCATTGCACTTGGATAGCATTAAAAAATATTTAACTGCCTCACCTGTAGGTGGCAAATGTCACTGATATCACAGACTCCAACACCTTCAATTGTTGGATTCACCACACCTGAAGCAAGGGGAACGTTGTTCGGGCTTGCCAAAGGAAGGCAGCAATGCTTTATGGTGGGGGATGGGGGGGGGGAAAGGAAGTCAGAAATTACAGCAAAATGTGAGTGGTGGTCAGCTTTGCGGTGCTGACTCACCCTCTTGGAATGTGAGGGTGGAAAGCTTTAAAGGTGAAAGCCCTGGGCGTTGGAAGCCCTTTCTCCATGCAGCAAGCAAGGTAGCAAGGAGGTGCTGGATAAAGGAACGGAACGGGGAAAGGGGACTCTCATGATTGGTACGGCAGGGAGCCAACCCCCCTTTCGTATAGCTCACCTTAACCCTCCTATGAGGGTGGGGAGAATGGTACGGTCCAAGCCATGGGTTGGCTAGGGGACCTGGATGAAAAATGAAGGGGGGCTGGTGGAAGCCCCGGGTAGTTATTTGAATAAACATGGATTTGCCTGCACTTTACACTTTCTCTGCCAGGTAGTCCCAGACATCTATATAATAAAATTGTGGCCTGATTAAATCGATATCAAGTGTCTCCTATCCTCCTTTCTGGACAAAGCTTTTTTCTCTGCAACACAATTTTTTCCTTCCTTTTACTTGTGTCAGGAAAGTGAATTTTACCTCTCACTTTCTGTCAGTAGTTGTTTAGTGCAGTGGTTTTCAAACTTATTTTCTGGCGACCCAGTTGAAGAAAATTGTTGATGCCCGCGACCCAGTGGAGCTGGGGAGGAGGGGTTTGGGGTGTGGGAGGGGCTCAGGGCTGGGGCAGAGGGTTGGGATACGGGAGGGGGTCAGGGCACTGGGCTGGGGGTGCAGGCTCTGGGGTGGGGTCAGGGATGAAGGGTTTGGGGTGCAGGAAGAGGCTCCAGGTTTGAGGCGGGGCTCAGGGCTGGGGCAGGGGATTGGAGCACAGACTTACCTCCGGCGGCTCCGGGTCAGCAGCCAGGGTGTAGAGGCAGGCTTCTCTCACCCGCAGGCACCGCCCCCCCTCCCCAGCTTCCAATTGCCGGTTCCTAGCCAATGGGAGTGTGGAGCCGGTGCTCGGGACAGGGGCAGCACACGGAGCCCCGTGGCTCCCCCACCTAGGAGCCGGACCTGCTGCTGGCTGCTTCCGGGGGCACAGCGCGGTGTTGGAACAGGTAGGGACTAACCTGCCTTAGCTAGACAGCACTGCCGATGGGACTTTTGACGGCTTGGTCGGCGGTGCTGACCAGAGCCGCCGTGACCCAGTACCTTACATTTCGCAACCCAGTACTCGGTCGCGACCCACAGTTTGAAAACCACTGGTTTAGTGTAATGATTTTTGAACTATTTAAAAAGTGTTTGGAACTTTTAATATTTCTGCTACAATTGTAACTTAGTAATTCTGAAAAAGTTGCTACATGATCAGTTTTGTAACATGTCATTGACTCACATTGATGGTGCTCAGCACGTTACAGAATTGGACCATAAATTAGCACTCACTGTGGGTTAGGGTTGCCAACTTTCTATTGGCACAAAACCGAACACCCTAGCCCTGCCCCGAGGCCCCGCCCCTGCCCACTACATTTCCTCCTCCCTCGGTGGCTTGCTCTCCCTCACCCTCACTCACTTTTACAGGGCTGGGACAGGGGGTTAGGGTATGGGAGGGGGTGAGGGCTATAAATGGGGGTGCGGGCTCCGGCGTGTAGCCAGAAATGAGGGGTTCAGGGTGCAGGAGGGGGCTCTGGGCTGGGGCAGATAGTTAGGGTGTGGGAAGGGGTATGGGCTCTGGGGTGGGGCCAGAAATGAGGGGTTCAGGGTGCAGGAGGGGACTCTGGGCTGGCGGGTCAGGCCGAGAGATTTGGAATGTGGGAGGAGGCTGTGGGTTGAGGCAGGGGGTTGGGGTGTGGGAGGGATGAGGCTCTGGGCTGGGGGCCAGGAATGAAGGGTTTGGGGTGCAGGAGGGAACTCCAGGCTGGGGCGTGGGACCAAGGGATTCGGAGTGCAGGAGGGGGCTGCGGGTTGAGGCAGGGGTTGAGGTGCAGGAGGGGGGTGAGGGCTCTGGGGTGGGGCTGGGGATGAGGCGTTTGGGATGCAGGAGGGGACTCTGGGTTTGGGGGGGATTAGGGCTGGGGTTGGGGCTTGGGGTTGGGGTGTGGGCTTACCTTTGGCGGCTCCCAGTCTGCATTGCTAAGGCAGGTGCCTGCCTGTGCTGGCTCCGTGCTGTGCCCTGGAAGCAGCCAGCAGGTCCGGCTCCTAGGCGGGGGGGGGGGGCCGGAGGCTCTGCGGTGCGCGCACTGTTCTCACCCACAAGCAAGTCTCTCCCTCCCTAGTCCCCCTCCCCCAGCTCCCATTGGCTGGGAGTGTGGAGCTGGTGCTCGGGGCGGGGGCAGCGTGCGGAGCCCCGTGGCCCCCCCTCCTAGAAGCCGGACCTGCTGGCCACTTCCGGGGCGCAGCATGGTGCCCCAGGACAGATAGGGACTAGCCTGCCTTGGCTCCGCAGCACCGCCGACTGGACTTTTAATGGCCCTGTTGGTGGTGCTGACCAGAGCCGCCAGGGTCCCTTTTCGACTGGGTGTTCCAGTCAAAAACCGGACACCTGGTCACCCTACTCTGGGTGTCAAAAGGAAAGCAATATAAGTTGAAAGAAAATAAGTATACCACATTTGTAATGCCAGTATCTGAACTACTGGGAATATTGGAGATACACTGTTAACTTTTAGAGGGAAGGAAGAGAAATGACCAATCTACCAAATCTCTCTAGATTATTCATGATGATATTGGGTACAGTAGTGTTCACTATGTATTCATGTTTCTACAGTATCTGGAGGAAAGATGCAGACATCAGTGCCTAGCTTAGAAGGGATAAACATTAAAAAAAAAAGTAGAAGGACTTAATGCTGACTGTGCACCTTTTCTATTAAACACAACCATTCGACAACAAAATAAATATTTCTCAATGCATAGGTCTTATTCACATTGGTGATGAACTTAGGGAAGTCAATGGGATTCCTGTAGATGATAAAAAACCTGAAGAAATAATACAAATTTTGGTAAGTAACAAACACATTTTAAAACCTGTTTAGAAAAAGTAATTAGTTTTGCTGTTTCAGAGATGCGTATTTTTAAAAAGTATATCAGTGCTGTTTTTTCCCTGTACTATCATTTGCATCCCTGTGTCTTCCTGGGCCTTGATGATGGGTTGTATTTTTTATATTAACATTTCATTTATAAAGGGTGAATAGATGTTACAGATAAGCATGTTACAGATCTAAGTGGTTTGTGTTATAGGTAGTTATGTGCACATCAGTCAGAAGTGATATAGGTGGTTGTTAAACAATGGATATAGAAACATTGATCTGCTGGACTCTAAATTTGTAACAATTGATTAGCTATTTATTTTTAATATCTATTATTTATATATTAACCTTTTGTAAAGTATTTATAAATGGAACCTTAATATGAAGTGTTACTTGATGAGTATGAATTATACTACTGCTGTTGTGCTTTCCCAGCTTGTGCTCCTCTAAACTACACCATTGCTAATAGCCATATAAACTTGTAAGTTTGGAAAAATATCACACAATTCATAACTTAATCTATTTTCAGACATATTATTTTTGAAAAAATGTATTGCTAAGTTTTTCTGTTGTTGAGGTAGTCTTTGCTATGCAAGTACATGTGTGGATGCCCCATTAAATTGACTGGCTTGCTTTAAATGTTTGGCTCAATAGACAACATGATTAACTTCAAATGTTGACCTCCCCAATGGTATTCTATGCCTGCTCTATGGTTTTGTGTTCCCTATCGAAGTGTATTTTCCTGCAAAATTAATATTTGTAAAAAAGAAATCTCCAGAAATGCAATAGCAAAGGTGTGAACAGTTCCCCCATTTACCTTACTGAAGTACAATATAAACATCAGAAGTTAGTTGGAGCCATTTTCAATGGTTAACCGTATTACTGTTTCCAATCCCGATGCTGGTGAAATAAGAACTTGGCTGCTGTTTTGTCAAACAGTAAACTTTTGGATTGCAGGCTTGCAGGCAGAAGTATGTCTCACTTAGTAGTGAACAGACCTGTTTCCATTTTGCTTGAATCGTTGGCTGTCTGTTGCATTGTGCTAGTTTTTATGGAATAGTCTGCATGCAATAGTAGCAGAGTCTACAACTAATTAGCACTTCCTTCAATGCAAAATGTCAGGCAGGCAGTGGGACTATATTGTGGTTTATAAGTAAAATTCAGCCAGACACACACACTTTAAACAGAGCATAGGGAGAGAGGAGTGGATGAGGTGGTTGATAATGGTTAACTTGTTTGAAGACTTACTTTTTTTTTTCTCTTTAGAACACAGTCTGTTCAAAAATGTTTTCCTTGTTCTGGTCTTTTTAACTTGCCAAAAGAATAAATTCCAAGAAAAACAGTTTTATGCTACAGTTGTGGCACAAACCTGTTAGAATGTTTGTCAGTTTTTGAATGGTATAATGTTAGTTGGAGTATTCCAAACTTTGCCAGGAGACTTGGGGCTGTACCCGATGTACATAAAACTGAAAAATTGCCTTTTCCCTCATCTTTAATATGGAACGGCAGCCTCTGAAACTGCAGGTCCCAGCTTCTCAGCTTTCATCTTTACCGTGAGCAGTGGTACACAGATCAAAATGAAGCATTGCAAACCAGAACCTTTGATCTTCACAGTTCACAGCTCCATATTTTGTCATTATAGAACTCCATGGGTCATATATGGGCTGCATTTTGACTATCTCTGCATTAATTTGGTGTCCCTCTTGTTTGCGTTTAGACTCACTGTATTGTTTAAAATTTTGAGAAAGTAATTCTCAATTTGTTTTCTGTTCAAAATATTAATTAGGCTCAGTCTCAAGGAGCAATTACGTTTAAAATTATACCTAGTATCAAAGAGGAAACACCCACAATAGAAGGCAAGGTAAGCCCTACTTAAGGATGTTTCATATGACGGTTGCAGTGACTCTTACACTGCATATAAACATTTTATCAGGACGTGGCGTAGGAAGACAGACACAGGGCTGGATTTAAGCAGCAGGATGAAACTTTACTAAGTCATCAATGGGGAGGGAGGCTATATAGCCAACCCCTCACATACCAGGCATTTAAATGGATCCCAGTGCAGGGTTAGAGGACTCTCACCATATAACCAATGACTTTGGGTAGACTTGACTAGGCCCACCTCTAGAACTCAGCTCACTTCTGAATCCTCTCTACCTCCACCCATGTGAGTGGGGGAAGAGAAAGTTACCAAGGGAGTACCTCAGTCCATGAAAGTTGTGCATCTCCACTTCTTCTTACAGTCATGAAGTCCACCAGTGAAATCCCAGGTCTCATTTTCCTCTGGGAGCAGGCCGTTTTCGTCTTTATGTTCACTGGACACTGGCTTCAAGTTACACAGACTAAAACATTCCTAATGTAGACTTCCACATAAACATTTTACAGCAATACATTTTTATAACATTGCATAATTTAGTTTGGAGTTCTTTGCAGTAAATGCAAATAAAAAATGGGATAAACCTATGGTTTGTATTTAAGGATATTGTTAATCGTAAATAAAACGCTCTTCCTTCCAGATGTTTATCAAAGCCCTATTTGACTATGATCCTACTGAGGATAAAGCAATTCCTTGTAAAGAAGCTGGGCTTTCTTTCAGAAAAGGAGATATCCTTCAGATCATGAGCCAAGATGATGCAACCTGGTGGCAGGCTAGACATGAAGGTGATTCCAATCCCAGAGCAGGCTTGATCCCTTCAAAACATTTCCAGGAGAGGTGAGCTACTGTGGTGCATAGTTTCATTTTTCTTCGTATACTAATACATTTCTTTGCAAAGCCTTTAGATCAGCATGGTTGTCATACAAGTGCTTGTGGATTACAAGGTTATGATCAACTTTGAAACCTTGCATTGTGGTAAAATAACTGAACTTGGAATCTCCTTGTCCAAATAGTTTGGATTTCCTTCCTTGTCTGTCTGGAATGAATAATGACTGATAGGATAATGCTGATCCAGTTTGGAAGAAAAGCCATATGGAAAATAGCACTTCAGTATCTGTAGTCACATTGATGTACTATTCAGGAAAAAGAGCTACAGCAGTTTTTGGAGAGCTTACAAAAATTTAAGACACTGGGATTTAATAGCACTTGAATAGATTGTATTGTTTTGGGTTAATTAAAAAAAAAATCTTTCAGGATATTTTACAATAGTTTCATGATGCTGAGTGTTTATTAATCCCAAACTCGCACTGAAAACTGAGGAGTTTGTGTCTTTTTCTCTCTCTCCCTTTACCCCCTCCAATATTATAGGAGATTTGCATTGAAAAGACCAGAAGTACATATGCAGCAACTGAAAATTTCCAACAGAAAATCATGTAAGTCTGTTAACCTGGAATAGAAGTCATGCTCTTTGATCTCTAACCTTAGAACAACATTTGTTTCAGCCCAGTCAAGAGGATGTACTACTCCAGGGTACAATAGCTCCTGAATCACATTATCTCAAAAAGAAAAGCATTATATATATATAAACTGTAATTATTGTGATTCGTTCCTACAGTTCCTACAGTTCAAACTACAATTGCTCTCAACTTGCTGACTTATTAAAATATTCAGGGCCCAACCCTTAGACTTAGAATATGTAATAACTTTAAAAGTCAATGGGTGTTTTGCCTGTTGAAGTCCAAAAAAGATTTGTATTTTCATACATGTAAATACTGTGGGCCCCATTCTGTAGCACTTCATCATCACCATGGTGGAATTAATATCAAGCGAGATAAAAGGCCAGATACCCTTATGTCTGTAAATATTGCTTCCTCCCCGCCCCCTCCCCCCCCGCCCACAAATGGCACATATGTATCTTTTAAAAATAAGGGGGCATAGATTCTTTACAGGCTTCAGTATAAGCCAGTGGTTCCCAAACCGTGGGTCGTGACACCAAATGGGATCACGTCATCAGTAGATGGGATCGCAGTGATCCCTAATGTGTGGAGGACGCCATTTTGCTCTGCCCAGCATGACCTTGCATGTGAGGTCACAATGCCTGGAGGACGCCATTTTGCTCTTCCATATGGCATCCTCCGTGCTGTCTGGGGTCCCAACAGGAAAGACTTCATTAAAATGGGGTCATGCTGGAAAAGAGTTTGGGAATCCTTAGTTGTAAGCATTTCTTACCTTCTGTTTAAAAAAAACAAAACATTTTAATGGTCTTGATTTTTAAATACAGTAGTTATACAATATGAAGAAAAATAATCTCCAAGTAAATCTATACGTAGAAATAAATATATTCTCTCCACTGGAATTTACATTAACATCTGTTTTAAATATTCTTATATTTTTCACTTGACCTGTTATTTCTTTCAGTTGTACAGGCTCATAACAAAGTGAGCACAGTATGAGAAATAATCAAGCTACAAAAGACTCTAAATCTTAAATGCAAAGATGTTTTTTATGAGTTTAACTAGAAATATTCAGACTTCAATGCCCAGTGGGTATACTGTTAAAACTACAACAAAATCAAAGAAGTTGGGGGATATAACAGCAGACAATGGATTATATCATATATGGTGTCACATTAAGAAAACAAAGTTAAATACATCTAAATGTTGAATTTGTTCAGTGTTGAGGTTAGAATTTTCTTTAACTCACCCCCTGGCTTTTAGGTTAGATACTTACTGTTATTTAAATAGCTTTTGTGTTAGTAACCCTTGTTAGTTATAAAATGATATTGACTAAAAATACCCCAATAACATGCTGTGAAGCTCAAAGGCGTAAATTATAGTTGTAAATTGACATAATTCTGAGTCCAATCTTTGTAGTATTTTTAGTATGCTGCCACAGAATAACCCGTTCTGTGGGAAACACCCCCAGCTGGCAACTGATCTGCTGCTTTTCTAGGTTCTCATTAAAGTTGCTCTGTCCCAGTGTAGCTAACTTTTTAGCTCTCAGTTTGTAGCTGCTAGTCTCCAGTTGTTCACAACCTTGTGGCTGAATAGGAGGCTCCTTAAACAAGTGGATCTTGATTATGGTGGCAATAGTGCTTTCCAAGAGGTGCATCGAACACTATAATGAATGTGGGTTTAGTGTGGTTCTCTCTGTGACAGTCTCCTGCCTGGAAGCTTTCATGAGAGAGAGGGTAGATATGAAAAGATGCAGATCCCCTTACCATGTAGACACCGGGTAGGCAGACCATGCTGAATGGGAAATTCCAAGGCTGTGACTTAGAGAAGGCTGCAGTCTGGTGAGCATTGCTCATTCTTGTCTTGATCCCACCTTGCCATCTTTAGCTCTGCATTTGTAAAGCCCAGATGATGTTAGCACCCACATACACACCATTCTTTGCTCATATCTCCTTGAAGCTACAGCATCTCAGGGACAATCAGTAAGCCTTAATTCCCTTCTTAAAGGTCTCTTTTGGGCAAAGTAGGCTGCAGTTGCCATCCCCTTGGATGCTGCAATAAGTCCTTGGAAGGTCGTGATGCCTTCATAAGAGGGTAGGCTGGTGGGATGTGTCATACATTGGTTCGTCAGTTCCCCTCTTCCTCACATCAAGTGCTCCAGGGGCAGTCTATCACTAGCTGCCACCTCCAGCGTTCTCAAGACTTACATGGAAGAGGGCGAGTGCTTTTCTGACATGAAAGCCATCCTCTTCCACAAGAGCAAGCATGAGTTTTTGCCATGGAGAGGGCTTCATATCCTTCATAGAAGAGGTTACTAAAGTCCCGGATTTGCCTAGGGAGAATGCTCAGGACCAGAATGCCACCTCAGTTCAAGTTTTAGGAAGAACTTTCCATCTGCTTCCCCTTCCATGAGGACATTCGGGGGTCTTAGAAGTTCAGTGCCCCATCTGCTCTTTCCAAGATTATGCACTGTTTTATCATCTTCCCAAGTACAGCCATGAGACTGAGACATGTGACTCTCTCCTACACATGAGCACAGGAATCACCTTGTCGTTCTAGAAGTAGGAGGGAAATTAAGCAGCGCAGATTTGAATGGATAGTATGGCGGCACTGTCAGACATCAGTAAGGCAGGTGACACTTGGAGCAGGAGATGGGCTCAGGAAGTTGCAGTCCTGATGAAATTGGCAACACACAATTTGACATCCCTTGTCGCTACCCATGTGGCCATGTCACTCTGTCTCCAGGCAGACTAGCAAACATGAAGGTTCCTTTTGCAGAGAAATGGGAGTTGCACCAGTAAGTGTGCTTGAAAGCCAGTAAATACTGGTGGACACCAACATCAGATCTAAGGTGCCACAAGTACTCCTGTTATTTTTGCGGATACAGACTAACACGGCTGCTACTCTGAAACATCAGATCTGTTCACAGCAACCAAGAATATCACAAGTCCCAGGTTTTGCATCTGTTACTAAAGGAGGGAGCCATTTTGTTTTTGCCATATGTTAGGAGTGGGGGCAGAAGCTTCTAATATGTCATCCCCTTTTTGTTGTGATTCCTTGGGTTCTGAGGCCACTCAGATCAGATGGGGCAGCTTTGATTGTGCCAGGTTGACCCTGCTGTTCATGATATTTAAAATGACTAATTGGACCACTCTGAGAAACGCCTTCCCCTGGTTCTGATCCTCAGCCTTCTGGCTCAGCTCTAGTATCTCACATATTCACCAGGGACTCCTCACCCTAAATAGAAAAACACTCCATTTAAAGGATTGGTTTTTGAAGAGAGATCCCTAATTCACCAGGAACTCTCAGACCGATAGGGTAATGTCCACAAACCTAACATCAAATACAGCTTAGACGAATAGAACCTAACCTGACACTTGGGGAAAGTTCCATTTCTGGTTCAGTGGTAAAAGATGGCAGGTAGATGTTTGCCCTCTTCTTCTAGTATAAGAATTTTCCCAGGAAGACTTTGAGTAAGGCACAGCCTATGAAACCCTGAGGAGACAGATATCTGCTTTAGGGATGCCAGCAGGGGTCCCATTGAAAGGTTTTCCCAATGCGGTTCATCTCTTACTCATTCGATTCATGAGGTCAGCCAGAAATATTTCAGGTAGACTGCAGAAAGTGGTCCCAGTCTGAAGGCTCGTTTGTTTTTGCAAGACTTTCTTCCTCATCCCCTTCAAGTCTATAGTTTGTTTCTCTTTTCTGGTTGTTGATTAAGGAGGCCTTACTGGTGACCATCATGAAGGTGGGAAGAGTTTAGATCATGAGGGTGGGAAGAGTTTGGAAGCACTGTTCCTGATTCTTCATAATTATTCTTCGAGTGCTTGTCCCTAAGTGTATTCCACTGTAGGTGCGTATGCACTCCATGTGCCCAGAGCCGGAGAATTTTGAAAGCAATGTCCACTGGTCCACACATGCGCCCTTGTTCACGTCATGCCTCTGACAAGGAGATAAAGAGCAGGGAGGACTGACCGCCTCTCCAGTTCCTTCTCACTGCTGCATGGTCCAGATTGCAACCTCCAGAGTCCCAAGCTTTGTTACTTTATCTGTGAGCATATATATCTGTAAATAGTTTTTGAAGTTTTTAGAGTTTAAAGGTTTATCTGATAGTTTTAGAGTTAGACTCCCTGACCTGGAGAGTGCCTCCCACCCTGTACTCTGTTTTGGGTACTGGGCTGTGTCCAGAACTCTGGGCTTCAAAATTTGTGCTTTCCTGCCCGTGCTCCTTCTCGAGCAGCGACAACCACCAATGAATGCTGCTTTTACTGCCTTGGGGGAAGCCCACATTGCAGCAAGGTGCAATATCTGCCGTTTGTTCCCCGGTCGTACCCAGGAAGGGCAAGAAGTTTGCCTTAGGAAGCACCTAATGAACAATGCCATAAAGCCGCAATGATTTCCAGTCCAGGGAATTAACCCCCTTCCCTTTCCCTCCCCCATATTGGCCTTACTCAGCAAGGAGTGTATCTCCTGCTGCGAGATCTGACTTAGGAGTGAGGGAGTCTACCCCCAACAGATACCTCATGGGATCTTGACAGGAGAGCAAGGAGTGTTCTCTTAAGTATGAGACTAAATCCACTTCACAGAAATTGGACTCAGCCCTGCCTAAAATGAGCAAGTCTTTAAGCTCAGCCCAAGACTAAGTCTCAGGGGCATGACAAGAAAACCCACAAGTCTAGAGCTCTGTCAGCACCAATTCAGCGGCAGTGGTGACTTCAGTACCTCCGAAGCACAAACCCCAGGATTTGTCAGTACTGACAACGAGCAATTGTCGAGAGCCTCGGCTACCCAAGGTACCAACTTTGTCTTCCAGAGATGTGATACAGACTGTGTCTGCTGTAGTTCCATCGGTTTGGCAGACAGGACCCCTCATATTCCATTAAGTGCTGAGACCAAGCTCCTCCTGAGGGCATCTTAGCTCTCCCAGAACTGTTGTCTCCTGCTCTGTTGGGTCCCTCCCTTTCAAGTAAGGTCCTGACTCCACCCTGGGAGCTGACTTTTGGGAGGAGTCCATCTCTCTTTCCATCTTCAGGTTATGACTTCCCTCCAGTGACACCGCCATTGGATCCGGAATCAGCTTTCTCTTCTTCAGGAGAATGAACCATTATTTCCTTCTTCAAGACATGCCTTCCCAGACTGGAGGCCTGGACCAGCTTGGGACCAACCTCTACCTCATCACCTGCCTTGCAGCCTTTGACACCTCACGCAATGGAGACCTCTGCAACCCCTATTCAATCTATCCTCTTGGCCATACTGGGGCTGTAGGACTCGAAGAGTCGGTCCAGTCTGCTAAGGGGTTGTCCCATCCCTCCCCTCTGAGAGGGCAACCTGAGCTGATCCAATTGAGGAGGAGGAGTACCCACCAAATCTGGTGGTTCCACTGGAACCATTGTGGTTGCCATTGTCATCTCCAGATTCCTTTTGAGAAAGTTCAGGATCTTCAATATAAGCTCCTGGACATCCTCCAGTCCCCTTGTTTCAGTTGAATAGCGCTCACTGTTAATGAATCCATCCTGGAACCATTTAGAGCCATCTGGCATGTCCCAGCTTCCCGTGCCCTTGCTCCTAAGAGGGCAGAGAAACTTTACTATGTCCCAAGCCAGAGGAGCAGAATTTCTGTTCACTCATCCTGTCCCTAACTTTTTCGTGGTCCAGGCTGCCACAGACAGATATATGCAGCAGCACCCTCGAACTATCCTGACTGATAAGGAGGGTAAGCGTCTCAACTTATTGAGAAGGAAGGTCTTCTCTTCCTGTAGCCTTCAGTTCAGGATAGCCAATTACCATCCATAATGGCTAAGTACGATTTCTGGAGCTATTCAAAATGTGCAGACTTTGCTGACAAGCTTCTGCAGTAAGGCAGAGCTTGTTTCCAGGCTCTCATAGAAGAAGATAAGATGGTTGCCAGGACCACTCTTTGATGAATGATAGATGCAGCTAAAATGGCTTCAAGAGCGATAGCTACTTCCATTGTAATGCGTAGGATCCTCCATCTGCCCTGGGTGCCCGAGAGCAGCCCCCGGCTCATGTCCCTGCCCCTTGGCACGCCGTGCAGGGTAGGCAGAGGTCCAGGTCTCCCCACAATGGCCTGAGGTACCACCGCCTCGCTCTGGCTTCTGGCCTGGCCACAGGGTGGGGCCTCTGGGGGTAGAGGAGGAGCAGGGGGTGGGACCCTGTGGTGACAGGGGGCTAAGGCCCATCTCAGCCCACCACTGGGAAAAGCCCGCAGCTCTTGCTGCCATTCCACGCCTGTCTGAGGCTACTACGCCCATGTTAAAAAGTGGGTGGGCATGCCCCCCATGACCTCCCCCACCCTGGTTGCAGCGCTCCTGGGGCGTGGGGGGCCCAAATATTCTTTGTGCCCATGGCCCCAATAAAACATCATCCGCCTCATTTGGGTCTGCCATCTGCATCCTCGCACCCTCCTCCAGGGCCGTAGCAACAAAGAACGTGGCCCCCTCCGAACGGTGGCCCCCTCCGAACATATGTCCGGGCGGGGCCCCTTACAATGCAGAAACTGGAATGCGGTATTTATTTTGCCACTTTTAGGGGGCCCCTTCCTTGCGGGGCCCCCTCCGGTCGGAGGGTACGGAGGGCGCTCGCTACGCCTCTGCCCTCCTCCTACTTGAGTACTGCTTTTCAGGCATCCACAGTGGGATACGCATAGGGACCAACAGTCAAAGAAGAGAAAGTTACTTACCTTATAGTAACTGGAGGTGTGTAGTTCCTATCTGTATTCCACTCCCTGCCCGCCTTCCCCTCTCTTTCAGCTCATCTTTTGGTTTGTTGTAGAGAAGGAACTGGAGCGGTGGTTGGTCCGCTCTGCTCTTTATCTCCTCGGTCGGAGGAACAAGGTGAAAAAGGGCATGTGTGGGGACCTAAAGAGTCTGCTTTCAACATTTTCTGGCCCCGGGCACATGGAGCACATGTGTACCGACAGTGGGATACAGATAGGGACCACACATCTTGAAGAACCTCCAGTTATGGAAAGTTAGGGTTACCATACGTCCGGATTTTCCCGGACATGTCCGGCTTTTTGGGCCTCAAATCCCCGTCCGGGGGGAAATCCCAAAAAGCCGAACATGTCCGGAAAAATAGGGAGGGGCCGGCGCCGCTGGGTGCTGGGCCGGGGGCCGGGCCGGGGCCGGGGCCGGGGGTGCTCGGCCGGGGGTGCGGGGCCGGGCCGGGCCCGGCGGTGCTGGGCCGGGGCCGGGGGTGCTGGGCCGGGGGCCGGGGCCGGGGGTGCTGGGCCGGGGGCCGGGGGCCGGCGGTGCTGGCCTGGGGGTGCTCGGCCGGGGGCTGGCCCGGGGCCGGCACCCCAGGAGCCGAGCCAGGCTGGAGATGCTGGGGCCGGGGCCGGCCGCCGGAGGGAGCCGCTTGGTTGGGGGGGCCAGACTGGACCGCGCCTCCTCCCCCCCCCCAGCTTACCTGCTGCCTGCTTCAGGCTTCCCGCGAATCAAATGTTCGCGGGAAGCATGGGAGGGGGCGGGGTTGGGGCGGGGACTTTGGGGAAGGGGTGGAGTTGGGGCAGGGGCGTGGGCGGGGCTGGGCTGGGGGCGGGGCCGGGGCCCCGTGGAGTGTCCTCTTTTTGGACACTCAAAATATGGTAACCCTATGGAAAGTGACTCTCAGACCTGAATTATAGTCATTAACTTTAATCCATGAAGTTTCCATCCAACTTCCCTCCTTTTGTTAATAAAGAGCCTTTATGGTATTCCATAGAACAGAGCTGTAAAATTCTGCCTGTCTTGAACCCAGGACTTTCAAAGGCCCCAAGTTAGAGGATAAGGTCTCTCATTCTGTCATAGTGAAATTGGTATGCAGTTGTATTTAAGAAGCATACATTGCCAAAGGGCATCTCTCATGGTGTAAATGCCCAATCCCTTTGGGGAATGCTCTTATTGTATACAGACTGAAAAAGAAACTGCCTCAGTGGGCAAGATGTGCAACAGTAACCTGATAGCTGGTCTACAAGTAGCCTTGTCATTATAGAATTAATATCAATGTATCAGTGGATACAGTTTTTCGCTATAGTTTGAGATGGTGTCCCCTAGATCCTCTTTTCAGAAACCACAGCTAGGTCTCTTATGACGCATTGGAAAGTATATCCTAGTTCCAAGCAACAGAGGGTCCTGTGGCACCTTTAAGACTAACAGAAGTATTGGAGCATAAGCTTTCGTGGGTGAATGCCCACTTCATCAGACGCAAGTGACTTAGGGCATCTTCGCTCTCCCAGAACTTGCGTCTGATGAAGTGGGCATTCACCCACGAAAGCTTATGCTCCAATACTTCTGTTAGTCTTAAAGGTGCCACAGGACCCTCTGTTGCTTTTTACAGATTCAGGGCAGGTCTTCACTACAGGGGGGGGGTCGATTTAAGATACGCAAATTCAGCTACGCTAAAGCTGAATTCGACGTATCGGAGCCGACTTACCCCGCTGTGAGGACGGCGGCAAAATCGACCTCCGCGGCTCCCCGTCGACGGCGCTTACTCCTACCTCCGCTGGTGGAGTAAGCGCTTCGATTCGGGGATCGATTGTCGCGTCCTGAAGAGACGCGATAATTCAATCCCCGAGAGATCGATTTCTACCCGCCGATTCAGGCGGGTAGTGTAGACCTAGCCTTAGACTAACACGGCTACCCCTCTGATCCTAGTTTCAGTTATTGTTGGGAGGAGAAGGAGGGCATTTCTTGCAAGTCACAGGATTTTGGGATCATATGTAAATTCACTTTCTGTGAATGGAGACCACCATTCTGAAAGCCCCACTTAGGACACACATCTCTCACTGTATTGTGCAGGTCTTTTGTCTTGTTAGTGTTTGAAACTATAGAGGCTTCACATGAGAGCATGTTGGGCTTCATTAAGCACAAATTGCCTACCAACATATTTCTAGGGGCTGGAACTGCCTAAAGCATAGCCTAAAGAAGCAGTGTCTTAGTCCCAGACTGGGGTCTCCTTCACAGAAATATTTTACAAGGAGAGATCAAAATCCTTAAGTGGCTTCCTCAGAGTGTGTGCTGGAAGTGTATGTAGGACAATAGTATTTACTTGTATTGCATCCATAATTTCAACTATATGGCAAAACTCTTTAAGTACATTAACACTGTTATGCATTTAATAATATGGATTCATAATACACGCATCCTTAAGATGTTCTGTGTACAGCTAATCAAATTTTTAATATTTCAAGTCTAGGCTTAATATCTGTCAATCAGGGATTGTTTAATGATAAGTAAATGTATATTCTAGTGATGCAAAGGAATAGAGTAAATGACTTTTGGAAAGTTCCTGTTAGCCCATATGATTTTGATTGTCCATATTTACCCCATAACAAAGCATGTTGTGAATGTATATTCACTCTGTGACACACATGTATGTCATATCCATGAGACTAAATGAGTTGGCTTATTCAGTAAAACTGGGTTTTTTGTTCTGTTGCAGAAATGTATAAACATCTATTTTCTACAAAAATCATTCTGCTTTCAGAAACTTTACAATAAAAATTTCAATTTGTATTTATAGGTAAATGCGTTCCTCCCCCCCCCCCCAAATAACAGCCTCGGTATAAATTATCTAAAGAATGTGTTTATAATGGCAATGATAACAGAATTTAGGAATAGTGCAGCAAACAGGTAGCAGTTTAATATATGCCCTGCTAGGCACAGTCAACTACTTGTTATGTAAATGTTTACATTACCTGGAAATAAGTAAAAGTAAATCCTCTAGCATTGTAGGAGGGAAGAAAATCCCTTCCATGCACCTCCTTCTCTTCTTCCTTGAAGAAAATCATTCTCACATGACATTGGTGGAGGTGAAAATATCTCACACATGGCTTTGGAGGAGTTTGCAAAACCACACACTAATTACAGTAGATTATGTTTATTAGCATTAGCAGTTGCTAATAAGCAGAAGATACTGTTCCAAAACTGCCACCAGGGAAGGAAGTGCTGGCTGTGCCTTCCCTGGCTATAGACCTGCAAACCTGCCTGCGGGCAGGGCAGCAGTGGGAAGGAGGGCTGTAGCCCGGATGCTGGGGCTTTCTACAGAAATTGGGGCACTGGGAGCCAATGGGCTGCACCATACCTCTCCCTGCGCTCTCTGGGGGTTGGGGCACAGCACATCCCAATGCTTCCTTCTGTGGGTGCAGCCCCCTGCTGGGCACAGCCGTGAGAGTTCAGGGAGAGGAACTGTGCAGCTCTTGCAACTAGACTGCAAACCCCCTCCCTGTTACTGCTCTGCCACAGCCTCCTCTCCTAGTCCGCAGCTCCTTAACTCCTGTGTGGTCCCTGTACACAGGCAGGGTTGTGGGGTTCCAGACACAATGAAGCACTGCTACGGGCTGAGCAATGGCCACAGGCAGGTTTGTGGGGCTGCAGCTGGGGAAGGCCTGTCCCTGCACTTCCTTCCATGGCTGCAGCCTTGCACACCTGCCTGCAGCGAGGGTCTTTCTTCCAAAAAATGTTGTTAATAAGCGGTATGTCATTGCTAATATTCTAGTCTCATTAACATTAAAGTCAATGGGATGGGATTAGTTCCCGGCAAATGTTGCTATTAACCGGAAGTTTGTTAATATCCGGGTTGCTGTTAGACGGTGTCTAATATACTTTGGAAAGTGGGAGAAAATCAGAGTGTCCCCTTGGAAAAGGGAGGGTAGGTAGTGGTGGAGTGACTGTATATAAGTAATGTGATGGAAGGATTGGCAACACAAATGGAAGAGGCATTGAATGAAGATAAGGATAGTGAGTTGAAGAAAGGGAAGAAGAGAGAGAAATTAGGGATGGGGAAGCATGGAGGAAAAGTAGGAAAGTGACTTTGAGAGGGAGCATGGAAAGAGGGGTGAAAGCTAGAACACAGGAGGATGGGAGAAACAGAAACAACTTATGGCCAAAGGAGGAGAACACAGTAAATGGGTTGGAAGATAGAAAACAGAGCAGAGGCAGCAGTACCTGTACCGTTGTTAAGGTGTGTTACAGAGTTTAATGTTTGCAGGATCTTTAGCCTTTATTTTGTAAAAAATTCATTGAAATGGCAAAATACAAAACATAGAATATAAACTTTGAGCACTATTTGGATTTTTCAAAATGGTTTGATGAAATGCAATTTTTACTCAAAACCTAAACAGTTTCCTCTGCAGTGTTAAAGCAGAATAAGTTCCTAAATTTATGGAATGTGTGACAGTCCTCTGTGCTGATTTGTTGATGTAATTGGTGTGAAAGCTCACAGAGGTCAATCTTTAAGGTTTTGTGTTAGAGTGCAAATTTGATGAAGTTGAGGTACTGTGTTGTTTCTGGATATCTGTTGGCAATAGGCGTATAAGCCTTCTGGGATGTTGGATGTTATTATTGATGGAGTTGTAGACATTTGAAAGTGGAGGAATGCACTCTTGTTTCCATTCTTTTAAGGTGCTGGAATATATCCTGTCACAGCCTTAACTGCCTCTCTACATAACTTTTGTTGCTAATTAACACTGCAAAAAAGTTAGACTGATGAGAAAGCACCGAAGAAAGAATGAAAAGACAGGCCAACATGTGTAACAGAAATTAAGAAAAATGCAGTGAAGGAAAAGAAAGGAAATAGACACGTGGGACAGAGTAATTTAATCATATTTGTATTAATGTATAGAAAAATTGAATTCTGCAATACTCATCAATAATGTTTTTTTTATTTCTGCACATACACTAGATTCTGGCAAACCGATAAGTTGAATTTGTGGACTGCTCAAAAGTTATGTGCATCCCCTGTTCTGCTTCTGTTCTGTTTCTTCTTCTTCTGTATTTCCTCCTCATTTCCAGCCCCCTTCTACTCGTCATCCTCATCCTACAGCACAATCGACTTGAGATTCAATGGACCCTCCCCATTTCATTTGCTTTAATGGTCCCTAATCTCAAATCTGCCTCTCATGTGTAGGGTCTTGAGTGTGAATACAAGAAGCTTAAACTTGATGTGGAAATTGAGGGGAATCTGTTGATTCTTGTAAGCATTTCACTAGTTTTTCCATGAAGTGCACAGTTATTACATGCATCCGAAGAAGTGGGTATTCACCCATGAAAGCTCATGCTCCTATACGTCTGTTAGTCTATAATGTGCCACAGGACTCTTTGCTGCAGTTAGTGCATGGGTGCTTCAGGGAATGCGCACTTCAAGGTACTGCAAGTGTAGTATTTACAAGAACCATACTGATTCCTCTAGGAAGTCATCCATTTAGGATGCAGTGCCCCAGACCACAGAAAATTTGATTGGCATATGTGATCCAATGAAACATATAAAACTAAAATCCATTACTGGTGAAAGGAGAAGAGGGAATAAATCAGCCAGAGGGCTGTCTAGGGGTGAGATGGTCCACATTCAGAGGTCACAGTTGGGCTGTTAGATTTTTTTTTTTAAGTGCATTTCTAGAGCTGTGCATACATGTGCACGGAATTGTGCACTTTAAAGCTGATTGATGTTCAACTGCCCCTGTTCAGCAAGATATTTTCAAAGGTTAATAACTTTGCTAAAAGGTTGGACTGAGTTTTGAATTAACAGAGTGGGTTCTGAATTTTTAAAATTCAGTTATTTGAGTTAAGTGAATAAAAAGATAGCGAGATAATATTTACTGGGAGAAAATTTTGTGTGTGCGCATGCATGTGCGCATAATGGGAGGTGTCACATTTCCAAATGTCAAGTGGGGATTGTCCTGAAGGTGTTCAAAAAGTTCATATTTAGGCTGAGATGAAGTGTAACAAGTTTCTGCCCAAAAGGAATTTTTTTCCGAAAACTCAGCCACTGCCAACAAATGCTGTAATGTTTCCATCTGTACCTTGTTTTACAGTTTACCTTGTAGATAAAGCAGTTATCACCTAATCTTTTAGAAATGAATAATTACTAAATTATTTAGTTTCTGTGCCCAAATATACCAGCTAAGACATAACCTTCGTTCAGCATAAACATTAATTTGGCCTTAATAGCTCACACTGTGTTCGTTCTTACACTCCAATGTGTGTGGTCTGTCGTATGAAGAAACAGTTCATCATTCACAGGGTATATTTTACACTAGCTGTAGCCCATAAGTTGTATTAAATCAAGGAAAAAATATATGCAAGGTAGAAAGAGATGTTCAAACATGTCTGCACTTGAAAAAAATATTCATCCTGTGTTTTGAGGCTAAATGCAGATACTTGCTGTGAGCAAAGTTATTATTATATAGCCTTTCTAAGGCTTAAAAACATCTCACTTTAAATTTTGATTTAACCATATATGATTGGCACCACATGAGCAAGAGGAAATATTTAACTGCAGCCAAATGGTGTTCATTCAAACAAGATGTAACTGAGTTTGTCCAAAGATGAGTGTCTTTTGAATTAAAGACCACATTCTGCCAACAAAACAATTTAAACCGAGTAAAAGAATGAATGCATTGTACATGGTACTGTTTTATTTGAGGGACAAACATTTAGGAGAAATATATAATAGGACTTTACAGTTCATTACAATAAGACTCTTCAAGTTTGAGACTTGAATCAGTCTCAGCATCTGCATGTGTAGATACTATAACACTCTGTGCACATGAAGCTAATTCAGAAACAAAGATGGTTTTAATGTCACATTTTACTGTTAACTTAGCATGCTGACATCTTTGTTCACACAGATAATTTTTGCACTTGTAGTATCTTCCATCTTAGGATCCCATAGTGCTTTAGAACATTAGCCTCACCACACCACTCTGAAATAGATGATGCAACTGGAAGCGCAGAGCGATCCAAGTTTCCCAAAGTCATACAAGAAGACCCCAGCAGAGCTGGGAATAGATCCCATATATCTCTGCTCTCAGTCCTAGGTCTTAACCACAAGGCCATTCTTCTTCCATTTTCAGATTATCTTGTCGTATGTTTTTAAATCTGAACATATAGCACAATCAAGTTTGCTCACCTTAAATTTGCTTTAAAGCTTTATTTTTTTAAAATGTTCCTCTGATCCACAAATTTTTTTGTAACCTATCAACAGAACAAAATAGTTTAAATGTCAATTGCTCTGCTAAGTTTTTCACTACTAACAAACCAATTTGTTTATAATTGGATGTAATCACTCTAAATTAAAAATTATTATTTATTTGCATTATCATGGGAGCCTTCATCATGGACCCTATTGAGTTTAGGCATTGTACAAATCCAAATTCTTGTACAATGCAGTGCCTTGTTTGATCACTAGAGCCGAACAGAACGTGAGGGTTAGTGCAACATGTACATTTGCCCAGGAACCAGAACAAAGCTTCTGTGTATAATTTTAAACCTACCAGCCTTTAACAAAGTTTCTTTGACAAAAATATTGTGAAGGAAAAATTAGCAGGAGTTAAATATTTAACTCAGAGCTGGATTGGAGGTCACAAGCAATTCAGGCACCCTTTGGAGCGGCCCAAGGTTTTGAACATCACAAGTCAAAGCTATTCAGCTGAGGTCCCTAAAAAATTATAAATGCATTTTTAATTAAATGATTTATAGTTTTTTGTGCACATAATATAGCATTTGTACATTGTTTTAGTCTAGCATTCTGGCTTTGAACTCTGTATAAAATCAATAAAAACATTAACTTCCTAAATTAACTTTGCATTTATGCTTCCTTTTTTCCCCCCATTCCCCCATTATTTTCTCTCTTCCTCCTGTACATCTTGGTTTCTCTTCCTCCTCTGTTTTAGGTGTGTTCCTTCAATCTCATAGACTCATAGACTTTAAGGTCAGAAGGGACCAATATGGTCATCTAGTCTGACCTCCCGC
Source organism: Emys orbicularis (assembly GCF_028017835.1). NCBI lineage: Eukaryota > Metazoa > Chordata > Testudines > Emydidae > Emys > Emys orbicularis. The sequence goes on along the minus strand of NC_088684.1, from coordinate 266,417,413 downwards.
ATGATGCAGGCCACAAAAGCTGACCCACCCACAACAGAATCTTCCAGCCTGCGACCCCTGCCCTATGCTGCGGAGGAAGGCGAAAAACCTCCAGGGCCTCTGCCAATCTACCCTGGAGGAAAATTCCTTCCCGACCCCAAATATGGCGATCAGCAGAACCCCGAGCATACAGGCAAGATTCTACAGCCGGACCCTCATTTTACCCGCGATGGCACGTTAATGCCTAATTGACTAAAATCACGTTATCCCTTCAAACCATTCCCTCCATAAACTTATCAAGCCTAATCCTGAAGCCAGAAAGGTCTTTCGCCCCCACCGTTTCCCTCGGAAGGCTGTTCCAAAATTTCACCCCTCTGACGGTTAGAAACCTTCTTCTAATTTCAAGCCTAAACTTCTACCTTTTTTATAAATTTCCCTCCCTTTCCTTCACGCTGCAGAAAAGGACCTAGGGGTTACAGTGGACAAGAAGCTGGATATGAGTTGACAGTGTGCCCTTGTTGCCAAGAAGGCTAACGGCATTTTGGGCTGTATAAGTAGGGGCATTGCCAGCAGATCAAGGGACGTGATCATTCCCCTCTATTCGACATTGGTGAGGCCTCATCTGGAGGACTGTGTCCAGTTTTGGGCCCCACACTACAAGTAGGATGTGGAAAAATTGGAAAGAGTCCAGCGGAGAGCAACAAAAATGATTAGGGGGCTGGAGCACATAACTTATGAGGAGAGGCTGAGGGAACTGGGATTGTTTAGTCTGCAGAAGAGAAGATTGAGGGGAGATTTGATAGCTGCTTTCAACTACCTGAAAGGGAGTTCCAATGAGGATGGATCTAGACTGTTCTCAGTGGTAGCAGATGACAGAACAAGGAGTAATGGTCTCAAGTTGCAGTTGGGGAGGTTTAGGTTGGATATTAGGAAATACTATTTCACTAGGAGGGTGGTGAAGCACTGGAATGGGTTACCTAGGGAGGTGGTGGAATCCCCTTCCTTAGAGGTTTTTAAGGTCAGGCTGGGATGATTTAGTTGGGGATTGGTCCTGCTTTGAGCCAGGGAGTTGGACTAGAATGACCTCCTGAGGTCCCTTCCAACCCTGATACTCTATGATTTATACTTTTCCTCTTTTCAAGTGTTTTCTACCTCCTTCCCCATGCTCACTTTAAATTCTTCCCTTCTTTCACTTCTCTACTCTCCATTCTGTCTTCTCTGCCTCCCTGTATTATCTTAGTTGCTTCCTCCCTGCACAGTGTTCAGTCAGTCTCCTCTTGCTCACCCCCATGCATCACACAGTTCAATTAAATACGATTTTATTCACATGACAAGCTGTACCAGTGTTGCTAAAATTAGAGACAGACACCTTATGCATATAAATACCTGCTTCTCACATCCAGAGCTGCTAGTAGCTAGTGGTAATTCACACCTCTCCTAGTAACTAGCCCCTAACTTTGGTGTGGGTAGGTAATTATCCTGCAAAATTAACTGATGTTCAAAGTGGCAACCAAGTGTACCAGCTGTAGGTGGCTGTTACAACACTTAAGAATACATCAGGACCTGTTGATATCCCTGGTAGCTTCTTTTCATCACAGACTAGACCTCTTAACAGTAGCCAAAGAAGAAAGACTAAAACAGCTTCAGGGGACCCAGGAGTGGAAATTCCTTCTTAAAAACTCTTTTTGGCTCAGCACCACACTTTCCCAATATGTATGATGTCACTTGTTTCCACTGCTCTTCTTTGGTAACATCACCTACTGCCCCAGAAAAGCCAAGGATCCTTAATTTATTTCAAGGATTTATTATAAAATCCTGGGTTGATTGATTAAACCAGTCACATGACCATGTGAGGGGGCTTAGCGCCATTATATAGCGCTACCCTTAATTCAAAATAGATGACTCATTGCAACTGGATAAGATTATAGGTTACCATTGCTAAATCAATAGCCGAAAATTCTCAAGGATTTTAGAGGGCATATGATAATCCTGCTGTGCCTTTTACTGTCCTCATTCTTTCAGTTTAAGCATAACTTCAACATTTAAAGACTAAATCACTGTAGATAAATTGGAGCATGCCTCTGCAGCATAACAGTTGCTATCTGAGAAGTTTTTAGAGCAGCTAAATATAGATGTATTTTTCCTATTTATAAAGTATTAAATAATAATACTTTGTTTTTTGGCTGTTCTAAGATGAGGAAACAGTTGAGTGTGGTAGGTACATTTTTTCTTCTTAGATTTAACTTTTCATTCTTCAGCTCTGTTTTCAGCCCATTTAATGATTTCCTTTCCTATTTTTTCCTTTGTGCTTCTCAGAGGAAATTGAAGGTATATGTACAAAAGTTTCCCTCCATAGCCCAGTAATTTTATTTAGAGAACATGTGTTTAGAATAAAATTGAATGTAGTTCAACGTTTGTAATTGATGTTATATGTACAAAATTTCCCATTCCCTCTACAACATCAAATATATTGAATCAGACCATCTCATATTGAGAAAACAGTTTTGGATATCACTCAAACTAGTCTTAGTTGTTTCATATAGTGGTCAGGGTTTTATGTTTATTTGAATATTGGGAAATACACCTCTACCCCAATGTAACGCTGTCCCCGGGAGCCAAAAAATCTTACCGTGTTATAGGTGAAACCGTGTTATATCGAACTTGCTTTGATCCGCCGGTGTGCGCAGCCACGCGCACCTCCCCCCCCCCCCCCCGAGCACTGCTTTACCGCGTTATATCCGAATTCGTGTTATATCGGGTCGCGTTATATCGGGGTAGAGGTGTATAGATATTTACAAAAAAGAGCAACAGTGCCATAAAATAATCTTGGCAGAACTTGTTAAGTGGGATGGAGTGGAGGAAGGTTAATTATAGGACCCTAAAAGATCTTACTTTTCCATTCATGTGTTGTGGCAAAATACAGTAGCTCATTAACTGTTTACAAACAGAGTATAATTAGTGTTGAAGAATGTATTGCTTTGAAACACAGTAATAAGTTTATTCATGTAATATATCCTTTATTTTTCCTCAGTATATAGCCTAGGTTGCAGTAATAGTCACAGCATATGTTAAAGCAATAGCAGCTGATCTTTCCTAGTTTTAGTTTACTTGAAAGGACTTCTGTTTATAAAGGCATTAGAAATTGTAGCTCATATTTTTGATCAAAAGGCCTTTGGCATGTAAAAATATACATTATAGCTATTTTATATCAAATTGAAAGGGCATGTTTTTGATCAAAAACCTTTCTGTCTAATCCACTGAGCCAAAATTATAAGCTAAAATCTGATAATATATAGTTTACCAAAGAGCTTGATTTACATAAATAAAGTATTTTTTTGCCTTTTTAAGTGGCATCATATTTTCCTATTTTCTTTATGTGATAAAGTATAAATAATGTAAAGTTAGAAATCTTTTTAAAATATTTGATTGTAGTCATGAAAAAGGCACTGCATGAAAAGGTAAAAAGATCGAAGTGTGCATGTTGCAAAATTCCAGAATTCCTCCAGCTAAAATATAAAACAATAAAAGTTGTTTTATGTTTTTAAGCAATGGCATATTAAAGCTTTTTTATGCTATGCTTTGTACAGTTGTCATTTTAAGTAACTCTTCTTTTGCATTTGTGGCTGGGCTTCTAACTATTCTGCTTTATTTCTTGGCTTTTGTTCTGTATGCTTTTACACTTCGTCCAGAAGATGCTGAATGTGCTGGTTACAACAGTGGAACCTATATAGGTGAGCAATTGGTTATGAAAGACAATTTCTTCCTTTCTTTCAGGTTCTTTTTCTTGTAACTGCTGTGTCACTTTGTTTTTCTGGTAATTTGCATCAAAGTTTCCTCACAGTGACAGCGCATGATAAGAGCATGAATTTTGAAATAAAAAACGGCTCACTGGATTTGACACAAAGGAATTACTTATTTACTGTGACATGTTTTTATTATTCTTGACATTCAGGAGCTGTTAAAATACTGTCTTGATTTTCAGCTTAAATACCTGTCTCAAGTTTGGGGCAAAACTAAAGTAACTTAAATATATTAAAGTAAGTGAGAAATATGTTTATTTTAAAATCCCTACCTATTGTATCATGATGTAGGTTAGTGAAAATTTAGACTGAGATTTTTTAGGTTTGATCCAAATTTATTTTACCTTTCATTTCTTTATATCAGTTTGCAAAGTCATTATAGGTGGGATTGGGAGAGGGTAAAAAGGAAATATGCATATGTCTTTTTCTACACACTCAAAAATAAAATAAGCATCCAGGATTTAAGTTTGACTGTAAAATAAAGCAGTGCTCAACATAGTAGTGGAGAAGAAAACACCATTGGTAAAGACAACAGTTATGGCTGCAGGATTCAAAATTATAAACAAAAGGAAAATGTAAAAGAATGTCGTGAGAGGAGTGTTTTGCTCCTTTAAACAGTTTTACATGATTTTGTCATTACAGTGGCCTATGGCCACTTTCTGCCACCCCTCTGGTGCAAATTGAGCTTAAAGTGGCCAGAAATAGCCAACAGATAATTTCCCCCAGTGCTCAGGAGCTCGGTGCTTGGAGAAAACTGGCTGATGTGGATTTTGCACCAGTCCACCCTTCCCCCATCTCCACTGATCCCTCACAGTAAGGAGAAAAAATGGGGAAGTACATGGCTGAGAGCTCTGCTACATCCAAACCTACCCTGGTTTAAGAACACTGACAGAGTTTATGCCATTGGTATAAGCTAGAGCTGCTCTTCAGCAACCACAACTGGCTCCCTATGACCAGCTCTCCATTGTAGGGCAAAGCTTGGGCAAGGTGGAGAATCCAGCCCAGTGAATTCAGTGACCTCACAAATAGATTTCACAAGCACATGCCAATGAGTGCTGCAGGCATCTACAGCATGTGCTGAGACAGTGATTTTAAAGCCCTGTGCATATAATGGAAGAGGAACTCACAAACTATACAATGCAAAGTACCCATGACCTCTTGCCAACAGTCTGAGGACTGTATAACTAATTTCCTCATGTATTTTCAGAAATGTTTGTTAATTGGTATTCTTCTCCCCAGTTAGTGTGGTGAAAAATGAAACATTTTACATCTATGAATAAATCAGATAAAGTGTATTAACCCTTGAAGTACAGTTATATAGAAGACTGAGTAGCAATTGGAAAAAGAATTTGGGGAATAATTCTAAATGTACCATCTCTTGATGACTTGCATATTAAATTTGCTTCTTTTTAAAATCAAATGATGACTCCTCTAATTGTCTGTGCTGAAAACTTAGCATGGGTTCTGAAAACCAGGCAGTGGCGTTTCTGTATTTACATCTTAGCAAGCAATTGCTTTGTTTCATGAAGGGTGAAGTTTTATAGAATCTACCTCAACCACAAAATCATAGAAATGTAGGACCTTGAGATGTCACCTGGTCCACCCCCACACTTCCGGCTGAGACACCAACAAACATATTTAGGACAGGTATTTGTCTAACCTCTTCTTAAAAACCTCCAATGAAGGGGTTCCACAACCTCCTTTAGTAACCTGTTAATACACTCCAGAATATTTGCCTTTGTTGCAACAGCCTTACATTGTTAGCTCATATTCAATTTGTAATCTACTATAACCACCAGATCCTTTTCTGCATACCATGGTGGTATTGTCCTTGCAATGAAACTTTGTTTTTGTCAGCAAAGTTAGCAGATATGCCTAGTCAAATAGAGAGCTAATTTACTGAGTTAGAAGGTATCACGTGTATGTACCTTGTGACTTTAAGTGAACTTTAAAGCTGTCTCCCTATACTCTTATTTTTCTACTTTTTTAAAATTTCTGTTCTTTCCATATCATTTTTGCTTTCACATTTATTCAATTCCTTCCCCCCCCTTCTCCTTACCTCCCCATTCTTTCCCTCATCTTTTTTCCCCTCTCCATTCCTATTCCCACTCAGACACATATATCTTTCTTTCTCTAGATTCCCAGCTTCCTCCACTCTATCTCTCCTGCCCTATCACTTGTTGCTGAAACTTGCTGGACATAAGGCTCTTGGTGAGCAGGATCTGCAGCTCAGATTCTGGGTTGGATTTTGTGCAACTGTTTCCTTTTACAAGACATGGAAATGTTGAGATGTCACTTTCAAATTCAGAGGCAAACTATAATGCATTTGGGGTGCATAGTCCCACACCTTCATTATAAAAGATGCAGTGGATCCAGAGGGACATGTAAAAGGATTGCGCTTTGGACAGCCATAGAATAGATACTATTTACAATGATATATATTTATACTATGTTTATTTTTTTTTTCTGAGGAAAGGCCTTAACACTCTCATGAACTTGTGTACAGTGAAGTTTTCATCTGTATTCAAGTCACTCTAACTAGAAAAATGCATCAGTATAGTAAGAGTACAGAATAGTATCTTAAAACATGCTCTTAAAATCATTGCTTCCCTACATATCTTGTAAGCGCACTCTTAACAGTTAAAAAAAACAACCAGTAGCTTATATTGAAATAAGCATGCTTCGTTACATGAATACAAAGCACAACAGTGAAACAAAATTGTTAGACTTGATAGACATATAAACATAACAATTGAATAAACCTCAAGTACTCATTTGTTAGTGTGGCACACAATGAATCTTTGCATAAATCAATACATATTTTGAAACATCAAAGTGACATTACACAAATGCTGTGCATTTAATAGATTTCCATTACTATACTGAATGAAAATCCTACTATGGTACATAAGTAATTTTTGCTCTTTTTACTATTCATTTGTTGTCACCTTTTCCACACACTGTAGCAGTCTCATTTATTTCCATTAGACTTAATGATCTGTTAGTGTTTCCCTTACAAACTATTGGAAATCAGAGTTTATAATTCAGTGAGATGTAACATTATGTACAGTCTGTCTCAGAGCAAACTTTTTTGCCCCATAATTTGATCGGGGAGGAGGAAAATGGGAAAGGTTCAGGGTTTTTAAAATAGTTTTAAGGAGATTTTTATACTTAACTGCCAAAATACCTACAAATCTGAAACTTTTAAGCCTCTAAAGGAAAAATATATATTAAAATTCACTGATGTGCAGTTTAATGCCTATTTTGTGAGGATAAAAACATCAGTGTTTTTAAATACAATATTTTGATGACTGTGTAGACCCAGCATTCAGTATGCATGTTCTACAACCATAATATCAAGTGAGCTGCAATGTCTAGGCACATTTGGGTGATTTTAAGGCTTCACTTCCAGTTTAACTTTAAATTTTCTGTCATTTATGAATTTACTTCTGGAGCCATAATGCAGTCTTTTGTGAGTGAAGAAAATCCAATGGTCAATGAGTTGTTATTGGTAAAAGCAAATAATTGCTCTCATAAACTAAATTGTACGTATAAAAAGATTAGAAAAATACTGTTTCATTGACTATTACTGTTTTATTGCTGTTCGTGATCATTAGTAAGGCTTTTTGTCACAGAGGTCACAGAAGTCATGGAATCTGTGACTTCCAAAGACCTCTGTGACTTCAGCCCCAGCAGCTGGGAGCTGGGAGATACCCCCGCCTGAGACAACGGGGCCCCCAAGCTCAGAGTTGCCATGAGTGGCAGGGGGATCCCCGCAACTCCCTGGTTGCTGCCACAGAGACAGGGAGATTCCCGCAGCTCCCAGCCGCCGTGGGGGAGGGGACAGGGGGAATGCCTGCAGTTCCGAGCCATTGTTAGAGGGGGACCCTGGAGCTCCCCTGGGAGCTCCCAGCCACCCCACAGCTGCCCAACCCCTTCCCATTTTATCATGGATATTTTTAGTAAAAGTCAGGGACAGGTCACGGGCTTCCGTGAGTTTTTTCTTTATTGCCCGTAACCTGTCCCTGACTTTTACTAAAAATATCCATGACAAAATCTTAGCCTTAATCATTAGCGCACTATTCCAAATAATTGTTAATAAGATTCCAGAAAGTGGTTATATAGGTAGGATATATGATGTCTTTTTGCACATATTAAGGTCTTCCCAACTCTGCTTTTATACTAGACAAGTTTGTGTGGCGTCTTTTATCTTTTTAGAACTCTACACTTGCAGACATCTTAGATTCTTAATTGGTAAATTATGTAAACTATCTAGCTTGCATTGAAAGGGAATATTCTTTAGAAGTGAATAATTTTGTAGGCGAAGAGATGACTTTTCACCCAGGAACTTTCAGCAGTTAATGTAGCTAGGAAATATATGCATGTAGATTTACATGTGGAAAACAAAATGTCTGTACAATTTTGGTGCATGCCAGGTTTCATTTCTAAAGTCCTCCCACTTTATTCTAATTAGTGTATGAAGGATTTTGAAACGTCTATTAAAGGAATGAGAAAAAACAAACCTGGCATATAATACAAATTGCTAATTGGACTCCAGTGGATTGTTGTCTGCTTACTTAAGGATTCTACAAAGGCTTTTAAACTCAAAAAGACACTGTGAATATTATACATTTTCTGTGGCCTCAGGTTACTGCTAATTTTAACTTTCCTTCCCAAAATGACCAGGGTTAACCTTGATGTTAATTTGCTGAAGAATCCTGAAGTCAGACTATACTATTGTATATTTCTGAAGTTAATTATTTCCTAAGAATAAGTAAGGAGAATTGTAAAGGTTTTTTGTCTTTGCAAAACACACTTAATTCTATCTACATTAAAATAATCTTTATGAACAGTCAATAAATATAGATTAATATCATCTGTTTACTGTTCTCAATTTTGATTGAAAAATCCAGACAGATCTGAGTTTTTATTAGCCCTGTCTAAATGTGAAAACTGGGAATCGGTCCAGAAACAAACAAAGTTAGAAATGTGCTATGTGTTTGTGCAGATTAATGGGAAACAACAGAACTACTGCATATGGGAGTGTTCCAAATATCTTGGAAAGAAATTTCAAGTAATAGTGCAAAAGTTATGTTTTACCAAATGTGCATAACCTTCATTAGGCCAAAAAAAATTTCTCTATATATCTTGTATACAAATAAACTGTATGTACAAGCTGCATATATAAGCTGAATAGAATGAATATTAGACCTAAATTCAGCAAGTGCTTAAGTGCATGCTTATAGTGAAGCACATACTTAAATGCTTTGCTGAACTGTGATAGACGTAAGCATGTGTGAGAGCTTTATAGAATCGTGTGGCCTTAGTTTGTTGTAGGTGAACTTGCAACATTTAGGCTTGGAAAAATTATAATGTTTATTAGTATTGGAATTTCTCTGATATTAAGGGATGCACTTTGCACTTGCACATTGTGCATTTGGAATTGCATGCACTGACCATTTAAATCAGGGTTTTTCAAAGTTTTTTAGTGCTGACCCCTTTCACATAGCAAGCCTCTGAGTGCGACCCCCTTATAAATTAAAAACACTTTTTAATATATTTAACACCATTATAAATGCTGGAGGCAAAGCGGGGTTGGGGTGGAGATTGACAGCTCGTAACCCCCCATGTAATAACCTCGTGACCCCCTGAGGGGTCCCGACCCCCAGTTTGAGAACCCCTGATTTAAATGGACCTCAGTCACCAGTCTTCCTTCCTTTATTTTCTAGAATTATATTAAATTTAAAGGGAAGTAAATTTTGTGTGTGTGCTATATTAGCAGCATTCTTTTTAAAGGGCTTTAAATAGAAGACAGCATTTGTTTACACATTGTCTGGTTTGGGTATGAATTTCAGTATGGGGTTTTTGTGTGTCCCTGTTGAGAAATCTGTGGCTGTTGCTTTGAAGTTGGGGTTCCAAAGAGATATTACTACTTATATGTAGTATTCGATTTTTGAAGAAGTACTTTTGTTATCTTCATCTCAAAAGTGCAAGCTGCTTGTTCTTTTGTATTGGTGTAGGATCTTAATCACTTTTATTAGTCTTAGTTTCTGATTTCGTCTCTGGTTTGAGAACTGTTATGAGGTTTAGAGGCATTTGTGAACTATATACATTTGTTCTTCATATTTTTCTCATGGCAGCTGTTCTTCATTTCATGAAACCTGTTACATTCCAGAAGTGGTTTATAGATTAGCTTGTTCAGTAGACTTCTTGTCCAGTACTTGAAATCAGTGAGTATGTACAAAGTTGTTATACCTAATGTTGAGAATTTTATGTTCCTTTGATGATTGGATTTTTTTCACTTTATTCTACAGTCTGCATAGTTGGCAGATAAGTTAAACTTCTGCTGATGTCTGTAGGCTATATATATATCTTTTTCTTTCTTTCCTTTTGATAGAAATTTATATTTAAATGTGTTAAGAAGTTTAAAGAAATATTATTTTTACAGTGTATATCAATAATGTTTCTTTAATTTTCTGTGATTCTTTGCATTGTTTTATGATCATTTGTAAGTTCTAATGCATAAAATTTCAATAGTCATTTGTTAAAACTTTTGTATTTGAAAATATTTTAAATGTGGGATCTTTTGTTGCTCTTTCATAATACTACTTACGATTTGCAGATGTAATGCTGTTATAATAAGAGGTAACCTATTAGTGTGCTCTCAGCAGCCCAATGTGTCTCTTACTCCTGATTGTCAGAGAGAAGTGTAAATATTTGTAAACATAGACAGTAATACATAGTTACACTCATTTTGATGTTTTATTGTGATATAGCTACTGTCTTCTTAAGTATGTAATATACAACATTGTTCTCTTATTAGACAAAATTTCAAGAATAGCTAATGCTTTTGGTGATGAAGACTTTTTTCCTACATGATATTTCAGCTCTTGACTTTTGGCTGGCAAATCTTCCTCGGCAAAGCAAAACAGAGAACTGGCCTCAAAGTGTTCTTGAAAAGAGAGATTTGAAAAGACTTGCAGTTGTCATCTTTTTCAGAGTCAGAAAGACATCTTTTTGTACTGCATACATATTTTCTGCCCTCTATATTTTTTCATAAATAGTTAAATGGTTCTAAAAATAAAAACATTGAGGTGTTTTTAAAAAAAATTACTTTAAGGCTCTTAAATCTCAATCAATTTGTAAGTTTTCCAGCTTCCCCTTTTGAAGAAGACATTTTTACTGTATTCTTTTATTCTCAGTCACCTATCCTAAGGTATCTAGATGAACATATTGCCTACTAAATGCAATCATAGTTGACTAGTAGTAATTTACTAATGATACCCCATAAAACTGCTTCTGAAGGTTATTAAAAAGTCAATATGCATATGTGGGGAGTGTAATCGGAGACATGGGGGAGAAAATACCATGTTGCCAGAAATTCACTAGCAACACGATAAAAATAATTTGTATGGATTTATTGAGAGCATCCCTCCTTTTTCTCTCCTGCACACTTCCCTTCAGGGTGGATTGATTTAAATCAGAGTGATTTTAATAATCTATTTTAATCATGATTTAAACCAGCAAGTAGCAAACCTTGATTTAAATAATTGATTTTAATCTTATGTATTTGTATTTTTTAGTTACTTTCCTAATGAAAGGTTGATTCTCATTAGATGGTAACCATTAAACTGCTGATTTGCAACTAACTAGCCTTTACTCTAAATTTAGTACTTTTTTGTTAACCAGGTTAACTATATCAATACACGGAATCACGTAGCTTAACATACATTTATTCATAATATTAATTTTTACATTTTTATCATGTTACAAAAATGGTGAATTATGCTTTTGTTTACTAGATGATTAATTGTGTACTCCTGATTTGTGTCAACCTGCATTTGGATGAAAATTGGAATTCAATTAATAAGGCACAAAAATTAAAATTGCTTTTTTATTAATTAAATGAAACTACCTTAAAAGTGCTGGATACAGATGAAAAAAGTAAGTTTCGCAAAATATGTTTTGCATTTAAAACTGACAGGTTTATTAAAGAAAGGAAGTATGATCTGTAGATAGTGAATTGAACTGACTGTTTATGGACTCCATGTCCTTCAAAATTTTAGTCTGATCATATCACACCTCATGTTTATTCATAGATTACAAGATTCATAGATTTTTCAATTCCCAATCAGTTTCTCAATTTTGAATTAACTAGTCATTGAATTGAAATTGCTAAATAAATTAAAATGAAGAAAATAATCTCTCTGCACCTGCACAAAAAAAATTAATAAGGTGATAAATAATGGTCAACATGGATTTGTCAAGAACAAATTATGTCAAACCAACCTTATATCCTTCTTTGACAGGGTAACAAGCCTTGTGGATGGGGGGAAGCAGTAGATATGATATATCCCAACTTCAGTAAGGCTTTTGATAGTGTCTCACATGACCTTCTCATAAGCAAGCTAGGAAAATATAGCCTAGACAAACCTACTATAAGGTGGGTACACAACTCGTTGGAAAACCATACTCAGACTAGTTATCAATGGTTCACAGTCAAGCTGGAAGGGTATATCTAGTGGGATTCTGCAGGGATATACCCTGGGTCTGGGTCTGTTCAATATCTTCAGAAATAATTTGGAGAATGGCATAGAGAGTACACTTATAAAGTTTGCAGATGATACCAACCTGGGAGGGGTTGCAAGCACTTTGGTGGACAGGATTAGAATTCAAGATGATCTTGACAAGTTGGAGAAATGGTCTGAAATAAATAGGATGAAATTCAATAAGGACAAATGCAAAATACTACACTTAGGAAGGAAAAGGCAATTACACAAATATTAAATATGAGAAATGACTGCTAGTAAGGAACACTGCAGAAAAAGATCTGGAGGTTATAGTGGATCACAAACTAAATATGAATCAACAATATAATACTGCTGCAAAAAAAGCAAACATCATTCTGGGGTTTATTAGCAGGAGTGTTTTAAGCAAGGCACAAGTAGTATTTTTTCCACTCTATTCAGCACTGATAAGGTTTCAACAGAAGTATTGTGTCCAGTTCTGGGCACCATACTTCGGGAAAGATGTGGACAAATAAAGGAAAATCCAGAGAAGAGCAACAAAAATGATTAAATATCAAGAAAACATAAACCTATAAGGAAATATTGAAAAAATAGGTTTATTTATTCTGGAGAAAGGGTGACTGTTATCATGGTCCCCTTCAATGTTCAAGTATGTAAAATGTTATAATAATGAGGGTCATAAATTGTTCTCCTTATCCACTGAGGACAGAACAAGAAGTAATGATCTTAAACTGCAGCAAGGGAGATTTAGGTTAGACATTAGGAAAAGCTTCCAAACTGTCAGGATAGTTAAACATTGGAACAAATTACCTAGGAAGATTGTGGCATCTCTGTCATTGGAGGTTTTTAAGAACAGAATAGATAAACACTTGTCAAAGATGGTCTCTAGATAATAGTTAGTCCTGCCTCAGTGCAGGTGACTAACTAGATGACCTGTCGAGGTTTTTTCCAGTTCTATATTTCTATGATTCTTCTTCGAGTGATTGCTCATGTGTATTCCACAGTAGGTGTGCGTGCTCGCCACGTGCACCGGTGCTGGAAGTTTTTCCCTTAGCAGTATCCGTACTGAGGGAGCACCGTGGCGACCCCTGGAGTGGCACCTGTATATCGCGCTATAAGGGGAGCCACGGGCTCCCCCCACCCTCAGTTCCTTCTTGCCACCAGTGAAGCTAGTCGGAACTTTGTGCTCCAGCTCTGCTGCAGCCTTCTCTTCTCGACCTTAGTGGTACCATTCGTGGATTGTTTCTTCAGTTGTTAGAGTGGGCTCGGGGCATGCCCCATGCTCCAGCGTGCGACTCCTGTCGCCGTTCTATGCCTAGGAGTGACCCGCACGCTGAGTGTCTCCGCTGCCTGGGTGAGACTCACATTAGCGACCGTCGCAAGATCTGCAGGTCGTTCAAGCGAAGGACCAAGAAGGAGAGAGACATTAGACTTTGAGCTCTCCTGATTGAGTCGGCGCTGGCCCAAACGCCGGCACGCCGTTCGGACTCGGCGCTGGCCGCTGCGTCGTCGGTGTGCAGCGAGGCCCCTTCGACCAGTCTGCGCCACTCTCCCTCCAAAAAGCAAGGGAAGGGCCTGGCCTCGCAGTGACGCCGTGACAAGGAAAAGGGGGAGGCTGGTCCCGTGTTGGGCAGCCCTCGGTCCTCCCCGGGCTCAAGGCCTCCGACTCGTGTGGAGCGGAGCAGCCCGGCACCGTCGGCCCATGCATCCCCACCGGTACAGATGCTGTCGATGCCGGAGGTGATGCAGGCTGCGAAGGACATTATGAGCCTGCCAGTCCTGAGCACACAGCCGAGCACGGGCCCCAGGTCTCGTGGCAAGCCTCCATTGGGTGCCCACCAGACCTCTCCAGCCAGCCACAGTTCCCACTCCGAGGATCGCTCCCCGCACAACTCGGCATGCAGTGGTCGCTCGTCTTGCAGCTCCCACCCACCCTCGACGCCATCCAGACCATCCGGGTCGCCGTCAGGATGGGAGTCACGGGGACCCTCGACACCGCCTGCCAGCGAGCGTAGGCACCGAGAGAGGCACCGGGAGTGCTTGCCTGCAGGGCGTGGGTACCGTAGCCACTCTCGACGGGATAGACGTCATCGTTCCCGTTCCAGCTCCCGATCAGCTAGATGTCGCGCTCGAGACTCCCTCCAGGGCGCCTCGGCACCGGGGCGCCAGACCTCGCATCGCCATCATGGGTACTGAAGTAGTTCTTCGGGCGGGTACCGTTCCTGACGTCGAGGTCCAGGTCCCGAGGGAGACGACGTCATAGGCACCATTCCTACCGCTCCCGGGGCACCGAGCGTTCGTCGTTGGCCTCGGCACCCGGCCACCCATCCTCGGTTCGCGTTGCTCAGCCGGGACAGATAGTGTCATCGAGCTCTCAGCCGGGTCAATGGCAAGGAGCCCCATGGCAAGGACAGTGGTGCCAGTGGGCACTGTGGCCACCGATGCCAGCCCAGACGGGGGCTTGTTCGGTTGCCGGAGCGTCTCAGGCTCCATCGGCCTCGTCCGACCGCCTACGGGACAAGTCGGTGGGTCACGAGTCGGCGGACCCGCGCCCGGACTCTGATCTGGGGCTTGACGCCCCGGCACCAACCGAGGCTCTCGGCTCCATGAGGGCCTTCTCCCCGGCACCAGACAACACCATAACGGCGCCTCCACCCTCAGACCCACAGGAGGACTTCAAGGCACACCAAGACCTGCTAAAGCGGGTGGCATCCAGCCTCCAGCTGCAGGCCGAGGAGATGGAGGGTCCGTCCGATTCCCTATTCAAGGTCCTGTCTCCCTCGGCACCGGGCCCTGCCCCTGCACCAGGGTATTGCCAACCTCTCCAACACCCTGTGGCAAACCCCTGCCTCCTTGGCCTCTATCTCCAAGAAGGTGGAGAGGAAATACTTTGTGCCGGCCAAGGACCACAAATACCTTATTCCCACCCGGCATCCAACTCACTCGTGATGGAATCGGTAAACCACAGGGAGCGACAGGGCCAGCCCGCGCCCAGCCCAAAAAATAAGGACGCCAGATGGCTGAACTCCTTTGGGAGAAAGCTTTATTCCTCTGCGAGTTTCCAGCTTAGGGTAGCCAACCACCAGGCCTTACTGAGCAGGTATGACTTTAACCTTTAGGAGTCTCTGCCTAAGTTCGAAATTCCCTGTGTCCCACTGCAGTGTCTTAAAGGATGACATAAAATGGGGGAAACTGGCATAAAGAAGCTATTAAAGGATTTTTAATTTTTTTTTTAACTGCTTGATTTTTACATTAGAGATTCAGATTTTTTTTCTGTCCTGGAGGACTAAGATGGTGGGAAATTTGATGATATCCCAATAGTTGAGTATGACGTCTGAACAAATAAAGGGGGCAGGATTTTAATCGGATTGTGCAAAACTTTTATAACATATTCAATTTCTAATGAATATTTTGGATAAAGGATATCTTTGTTAAAGATTCAACACCCCAACATTTCAGTTGGGGCATGAGAACTTATAATAGATATGCTGTGAGATATCTAGCAGATCCTCCAGAAAAACCAGGGAAAACCAGAGGTATGATAGTCCCAATATTTTGAAGGTAAAGAACAAAGGGGGGATGGGGAGAGGTGAGATTTTATTTTAATTTTGCATGTTTTCAGGTTTTCATTATTAGAACAAAAAGGGAAGTTTAAAAAAACAACCACCATAATCTTAAATGTTTCAAATGTTTTGCGGGTCACCTTTAAGCACAAAACCATCCATCCTCTATAGATCTAGGCACTGTGTTTTGTGGAAAAATTTATACACTAGCAAACTTTTAGTATAGTGGGAAGAATTCATTTCTGTTTGTGTGAAAAGATAGTACTGGAGAATTTTTAGGTATTTTGAAAGTAGCTTTGGTATGCTTAGGTTTGGGGGTTTTTAGATTACAACTCAGGAAAATAGTTAACTTTGTTCCTTTTCTGTGTCTTTAACATTATTTTTAGAGTCTGCATTAAAGTCATTGAATGCAGTTACTAGGTCTGTGACATTAAATCAACAAAATATCGGTGTGCCATGATTGACTTCACTTTAGAACTGAACCAATCACCAGAGACATTACTGTGTACCAAGTTGTATTACATTACCAATGCAATAGCAGTGCTTTTACAATAGAAAACTTTTAAAACTAAAATAACTTTTCAAAAGAATTCTTTGCATTTACTATATTGTTATATGAATGCATAATGGAATAGAAAAAATAGTTAGAAAAGAACTAGTAACGTAGCCTGCTTGCTTCTTACTCTTACCAAATTTAAACTCTGGTGTTTTTATTGTGTATTTGATCCTCCCCTGTCGTCTTCTACCATGGGCAAAAAAATTACATCTATTTCTGCTAGTGTTTGGTTTTTATATTCTCTTCTCATTAACTTTCACTGTAATAATGTGATCTCAATTTTTTTTAATGAGCTGGGTGACACCATTTGTATTTTCAGAGAGGCTCGATACTTACCTCTCTGTTTCTCTGTCAGGTGTGGGGGGGGGGGAGGGGGGAGAGAACAGCACAAACACTACTGGGTATAGCACTTTAAATCAACAGGGCAGCTTGGGGATTAAGCCCCATGGTCCCGATACTGAAAAGATTTTTGTCAAATGGGCTTACTTGCGAAAAATAGTGAGCACATACCTCGTCTCTGCAGGGTCATGGCCCAAGTGTGATAATATTTGCAGGAGTCACCCTTACATTGGCAACTATTAATATTAGAGATAAATAGTAATATGGTTACTTCTCATATGCCTGTAAATAAGTACTTTTTAAAACTTATTAAAATATACAGCTGAAATTAAAGTGATCACCAGAAGTTTAGACAGACTAAAAAAGAGAGCCTTCTGTTGTACTTTTAGTATTGTGTATTTGGTGTGAGGTTAAATATTAAAGTTCATAATTAATAGTTTAGTTGTGAAGAAATTTTATAACTTGGCACTTGATTTGAATCAACCATAAGTTTGAGTACTTAAGATCTTTTTTTTAAAGTATAGGTGTTGGGATTTTTTTTCAGTCATTTTGCTCAATATTTTGTGTATGTGTTGGTAATTTCTCTAGTACAGCCAAATAATGAAATCAGCATGGCAGTGTGGCCATACTGTTCCTAAAACCATAGACGATATGGTACGACTGTACAAATCTATTTAAAAGAATTAATCTTAATGAGAAATGTATAAAGTAATGATAAAGGTGAAATAATTAGCTTTCATACTCAGGTTTAGTGGAGGCAGGCTGCAGCTATGATACTGTCATATTATTCTACTATTGATGCTCATGGAGTTGTACCAATTTAAAAATCTTTAAAAACCACATGAAACTTCCATCAGCTGCAGTTAAGAACTATAGGCACAACACTATACATAAAATTTTAGGCCAATTTTAGGCCAGTTAGGATTGCAAAAATATGATAGAATTATAAATGAAAGTATGTTATAATAGGAAATGTCATCTTAACTTAGCAAATTTTACTATACAGTATGTGTGAAATGGAGCTGCAGTACCCATATTTGATCGTGTTGTGAGATTTATTTAATGATGTGTTTGGTTTTATTTTCAATTAGGGCTGTCAATTAATTGCAGTTAACTCAAGCGATTAACTAATTTTTTTTTAAATTAATCACAGTTAATCGCTGTTTTAATCACACTATTAAACAATAATAGAGTACCAATTTACACTTGTTATAAATATTTTTGGATGTTTTTCTACATTTTCAAATATATTTATTTCAGTTACAACACAGAATACAAAGTTTACATTGCTCACTTTATATTATTTTTTATTACAAATATTTGCACTGTAATAAAGATAAAATAAATCATATTTTTGAATTCACCTCATACAAGTACTGTAGTGCAATCTCTTTAGCATGAAAGTGCAATTTACAAATGTAGAATTATTTTTGTTACATAACTGCACTCAAAAACAAAACAGTGTAAAAGTTTAGACCCTACAAGTCCACTCAGTCCTACTTCTTGTTCAGCCAATCGCTAAGACAAACAAGTTTGTTTACATTTAAGGGGTCTTACCTGTAATTCCCCACCCTGTAATGTACTGTCATGATAAAGAGATTGCACTACAGTACTTGTATGAGGTGAATTCAAAAATACTATTTCTTTCGTTTATCTTTTTTACAGTGCAAATATTTGTAATAAAAATAATATAAAATAAGCACTGTACACTTTGTATTCTGTGTTGTAATTGAAATTAATATATTTGAAAATGTAGAAAACATCCTAAAATATTTAAATAAATGGTATTCTATTATTGTTTAACAGTACAATTAAAACTACGATTAATTACGATTTTTTGGTAATTGTTTGAGAGCTCTATTTTCAATGTATTTGGGAGAGATTGTGTAACACCGACAGACCCCAGTCATCAGCAGGCAGGATTGAATCTGGAACCTCTGAAGCTGGCTATTAGCTAAGGCTGTAACAGACTCACCAATCTGTAGCTGGGCTAGTGTCACTAGAGGGGACAGAGCATGACACCAAGCAGGCGTGGATTACAGACTTCCCCTAGCTGAGGAAGCGCATTCCGAGCTTCAGAGACTTCCCTGTTGATATCCTGGATGAGAGCCCACTTGTAATGCTGACAGATCCCAGTCATCAGCGGGCGGATCAAACCTGTGACCTTTGAAGCTTAGTGCGTGAGCCTCTACTGCATGAGCTAAAAGCCACATGGCTGTTAGCTAAGGCTGTGGCAGACTCATCAATCTCTAGTTGGGCTTGATGCTTCGAGAGGGGTCAAACCTCCACACCAAGCAGGCATGGGTTACGTTTGCATACGCTATTTTTAAACTTCCAGTTATGATAGCGCAGCATTGAGCCAAGGTCATAACACTGTTGAAGGCAATGATTTTATTAACTGTTATGCCCCTGTGCCCTGCTGCCACAATATATATTATTTTAAGTGTGTACATCCCATGGCAATTCAACTGGGATGTGTCAGAGATGGTATATGACTCAGGACTGAATGTATATTTTCCTTATATCTGTTAATTTATGCAGCATTCAAGAAGTTAATTGTATCATCATAGAGCTTGTTTCGATTGACTTATAAAAAATTGCGTTTCCCCCTTAGGAAACTTGCGACCAGACAGCAAGTGTGAAAAATCGGGATGGGGTGGGGGGTAATAGGAGCCTATATAAGAAAAAGACCCAAAAATCGGGACTGTCCCTATAAAATCGGGACATCTGGTCACCCTATTCCCCCTAAATCAAAAATAGAAAAATTAATCATTTCATTTATTGGGAATATCGTATTTTAAGTTGAAATGGCTGCTGTATTGTAGTTTAAGACTTTAACAATTTGGAGGTAATTTACCTTTTCGTCTGGGAATCTCTTCTGGACCATAAGGACCTGGTTTCTCAAAAATTGCATTTGAAATTTCATGCCTACTTTCTGTGTGCAGCTAATGTGATTGCTCATGGAAATAGCCAGTTTGGGGTTTCTTAATAAGTCATTGTCCCCTCCCCACCTTTCCCTGCCTGGAAGTGAATCTTTTCTGGACTTTTCAGATATTAAATTGCATAGTTTAAAAAAAAATTGTTGTTGCAGCTGGTTTTAGGAGAAGCTTTCGTCTTAGCAGAAAAGATAGAAAGACAAATAAATCCATGTATGAATGCAAGAAGAGTGATCAGTATGATACAGCAGATGTCCCAACATATGAAGAAGTTGCACCATATCGACGACAGCCTAATGAGAAATACAGGCTTGTAGTTTTGGTCGGTAAGTTATTTCTTTAATTTCTAAATCAGGAATCTAGAGTAAATATTAGTGCAATAATCTTACAAAAGTTTAAAATTTAACTTTTCTAGCTTTCAAACTGAAAATGTTTATGATCTAGAATATTATGTTGCTGCATTTGCTCATAATTTCTCATCCTTTTTTAGTTGTTTGAGTTTTGGAAAACTACAGGTGAAAAGCTATTTGTGCATCAGATAGTATGAGAAATATTGTCAACCCACTAATCAAAATATACAGATGAGCTGTAATATGACCTTGATCTTTTTGTTGTTGTTTAAAATTGTGCTATAGTCCCGAAACTAAATCTTATTTTGGTGCAATGAAGACTCCTTATGTGGCTGCAACTTTACCAACAGAATATAGCTTGCAAAGAAATTTCCTGAACGTCTAGTTCTTTGTGTGAAGAACTGGACTCCAACAAGGAACTGTCTTACCACTCATATCTCATGTCCCACTTGCTCCATGTCTAGGCTTAGGATAAGCTATGACCACAACATGCCCTATTACCACAGAGTTCTCCTGCTATAGAGAACATCAGTTAAGTGTCTTGGCCATTCATCCCCAGTATGCTGAACAAGGCTTTCACTAGACTATTGGTCAGAAATATGTCCAAATCTATCTCAGACAAATGAACCATGGTGTCCAGAAAAATTTCTGGCCACCCAAGTGCAATTAGGTGTCAGCACTCCACCGGAATGCTGAATTCTCTGTATCTCCCAAGGCTGTAAACTTGTCCTCCTGGAAATGAGAAGAAACAATTTCATTGTCAATGTCTGGGATGTTGTAAAACAGGGGCTTATTGTTAAGTGCGTTAACATAAATACCTGTACTAGTTGCCTGATCCTTGGGGATTTGCTAGGCTGCCCATTGGTAAGCTGTCAGACCAGAATAGGACCCATTTGTTTCAGAAGTTCTCTTTTCCATATTGGACCCATTCTGATCACAAGAAAGGGAGATTATTCATTTGTTCCAAAAATTGCTTCCAGATAATTGTATTTCACTTCTGATAAACAAGTAATAAGATTGACCTTCTGGCACCTGAAATTTTTGCTGCCAATTGCACACAATTCACAGGCTAGGGCAGTGACTTGACTTGTGAAATTCAGATAACTGATCAGTTATTGCAACTGTTGCAGGGCTAACTTTTATATCTCATGGGCCGATTGAACTAGTGAGTTGGATTTCTTGACCAGAGAGCGAGACATGCTGTTCAGTTCAGTACCAGCCTTTTTTGCTAGTGCCTGGAATGCTGTCAAGATGTGCTTTTGCCCAACCCTGTTTTCTAGCAAAAAAAAAAAAAAAAAATCATGGTAGTGAGTAGACAAGTCTCCCATATCACTTTCCACTCCAAAAAGGGTCTGAGTCTCACAAATGTCAAACTTTATGCAGAGCAGCAGTCTTATAAAAAAATATTTCTGGAAAGAAAAGTCCAATGATTCAAAAACAGCCAGGAGAATGAAAGGAGGCAGAGCGCTGACTTGATGTTGCATTTTGCCAAAAAGGCCCACTTCCTGAAGGCCCTAACTGTAATGACAGTGGAATCAAAGAATGGGAGTCTGAGGGTACGTCTACACTACCCGCCGGATCGGCGGGTAGTGATCGATCTATCGGGGATCGATTTATCGTGTCTACTGTAGATAAGTTCTTGGACTGCATTGCAGACAACTTTTTATTTCAGAAGGTTGAAAAAGCTACTGGGGGGAAGCTGTTCTAGACTTGATTTTAACAAATAGGGAGGAACTTGTTGAGAATTTGAAAGTAGAAGGCAGCTTGGGTGAAAGTGATCATGAAATCATAGAGTTTGCAATTCTAAGGAAAGGTAGAAGGGAGTACAGCAAAATAGAGACAATGGATTTCAGGAAGGCGGATTTTGGTAAGCTCAGAGAGCTGATAGGTAAGGTCCCATGGGAATCAAGACTGAGGGGAAAAACAACTGAGGAGAGTTGGCAGTTTTTCAAAGGGACACTATTAAGAGCCCAAAAGCAAGCTATTCCGCTGGGTAGGAAAGATAGAAAATGTGGCAAAAGACCACCTTGGCTTAACCACGAGATCTTGCATGATCTAAAAAATAAAAAGGAGTCATATAAAAAATGGAAACTAGGACACATTACAAAGGATGAATATAGGCAAACAACACAGGAATGCAGGGGCAACATTAGAAAGGCAAAGGCACAAAATGAGCTCAAACTAGCTACGGGAATAAAGGGAAACAAGAAGACTTTTTATCAATACATTAGAAGCAAGAGGAAGACCAAGGACAGGGTAGGCCCACTGCTCAGAGAGGAGGGAGAAACAGTAACAGGAAACTTGGAAATGGCAGAGATGCTTAATGACTTCTTTGTTTCGGTCTTCACCGAGAAGTCTGAAGGAATGCCTAACATAGTGAATGCTAATGGGAAGGGGGTAGGTTTAGAAGATAAAATAAAAAAAAGAACAAGTTAAAAATCACTTAGAAAAGTTAGATGCCTGCAAGTCACCAGGGCCTGATGAAATGCATCCTAGAATACTCAAGGAGCTAATAGAGGAGGTATCTGAGCCTCTAGCTATTATCTTTGGAAAATCATGGGAGACGGGAGAGATTCCAGAAGACTGGAAAAGGGCAAACATAGTGCCCATCTATAAAAAGGGAAATAAAAACAACCCAGGAAACTACAGACCAGTTAGTTTAACTTCTGTGCCAGGGAAGATAATGGAGCAAGTAAGTAAGGAAATCATCTGCAAACACTTGGAAGGTGGTAAGGTGATAGGGAATAGCCAGCATGGATTTGTAAAGAACAAATCGTGTCAAACCAACCTGATGGCTTTCTTTGATAGGATAACGAATCTTGTGGATAAGGGAGAAGCGGTGGATGTGGTATACCTAGACTTTAGTAAGGCATTTGATACGGTATCGCATGATATTCTTATCGATAAACTAGGCAAATACAACTTAGATGGGGCTACTATAAGGTGGGTGCATAACTGGCTGGATAACCGTACTCAGAGTAGTTATTAATGGTTCCCAATCCTGCTGGAAAGGTATAACGAGTGGGGTTCCGCAGGGATCTGTTTTGGGACCGGCTCTGTTCAATATCTTCATCAACGACTTAGATATTGGCATAGAAAGTACGCTTATTAAGTTTGCAGATGATACCAAACTGGGAGGGATTGCAACTGCTTTGGAGGACAGGGTCATAATTCAAAATGATCTGGACAAATTGGAGAAATGGTCTGAGTTAAACAGGATGAAGTTTAACAAAGACAAATGCAAAGTGCTCCACTTAGGAAGGAACAATCCGTTTCACACATACAGAATGGGAAGAGACTGTCTAGGAAGGAGTACGGCAGAAAGGGATCTAGGGGTTATAGTGGACCACAAGCTAAATATGAGTCAACAGTGTGATGCTGTTGCAAAAAAAGCAAACGTGATTCTGGGATGCATTAACAGGTGTGTTGTGAGCAAGACAGGAGAAGTCATTCTTCCGCTCTACTCTGCGCTGGTTAGGCCTCAACTGGAGTATTGTGTCCAGTTCTGGGCACTGCATTTCAAGAAAGATGTGGAGAAATTGGAGAGGGTCCAGAGAAGAGCAACAAGAATGATTAAAGGTCTTGAGAACATGACCTATGAAGGAAGGCTGAAAGAATTGGGTTTGTTTAGTTTGGAAAAGAGAAGACTGAGAGGGGACATGATAGCAGTTTTCAGGTATCTAAAAGGGTGTCATAAGGAGGAGGGAGAAAAACTTGTTCACCTTAGCCTCTAAGGATAGAACAAGAAGCAATGGGCTTAAACTGCAGCAAGGGAGGTTTAGGTTGGACATTAGGAAAAAGTTCCTAACTGTCAGGGTGGTTAAACACTGGAATAAATTGCCTAGGGAGGTTGTGGAATCTCCATCTCTGGAGATATTTAAGAGTAGGTTAGATAAATGTCTATCAGGGATGGTCTAGACAGTATTTGGTCCTGCCATGAGGGCAGGGGACTGGACTCGATGACCTCTCGAGGTCCCTTCCAGTCCTAGAATCTATGAATCCCCAATCGCGCTGCCGTCGACTCCGGAACTCCACCACGGCGAGAGGCAGAAGCGGAGATGACGGGAGAGCGGCGGCCGTTGATCCCGCGCCGCAAGGACGCGAAGTAAGTGATTCTAAGTCGATCTAAGGTACATCAACTTCAGCTATGCTATTCTCGTAGCTGAAGTTGACGTATCTTAGATCGATTTCCCCCCTTCCTCCCAGTGTAGACCAGGCCTGAGTATAAGCTAGGATCAATATAATCACTGACCGGGCCTAGCATACAAGCACTACTGAACCTGCCAGTATTCACCAGGGGCCTTCTTCAGAATCAACCCCGAAGAGAATGTACACCTAAGATCATCTTTACCCAGGCAAACAGTACAATCAGGACTTGTCCATATTTAAAATGTATTGCATTCACCAATCATTCAGAAATGTGTTGAGATCTTCAAACCTCAAAATGTTACAACATGTACATCTGCAAATGTAAAAACGTGCTGTTAGATTATTTTTCTATTTTGTAAAAACCTCAAGGTTCTGAGGATTTTAGCCTCAACTCCCAGAAAGATTTGATTTGCATAGAGGACAAAACTTTGCAGAACACTTGTGTCTACAATATAAAGGATTGGGCAATACTCAGCAAAGAGCCCAATGGGCTCATTCATGGGATTAGTTCCATTGATGTCAGCCGGTGTTTTTATATTTCTTTATAGGATAATACACTCGCTGAATGTTTCCATGAGAAGTCATGGGACTACCCAGTTGAGTAATGGTTGCAGTAACAGACCTATATATTATAGCTATCCTGATTTTGATAAAGTATTTTTTGGATTTACATAACCCTCTGACTATGGCAAACAAAGTACATTGAGTTTTGGATATTGGCAAAAATATAACAATGCAGCACTACAAACATTCAGCAGAATTATTTAACATTTTTTGCCATGGTTCTGAAAAAGTCCTTCTACAAACATAATGTAAAAGTAAAAACTTAATTGTATTTTTGCCATTTAGCCATTTTGTTCAGTGGCAGTTCCAGTTAAATTCCTTACCTTACATTGAAGTCTGAGGGTACATTTTTAATCAGGTTTTTTATTCTCTGTGGATAGAGAGCAATTTGTGCATCAGGTGAAAAAGGATATTTAGCTTTAAAGATCTGATCCTGTAACTGTTTGTTTCACAAACTGTTTAAGTCTCATGTGCTCCTATATTGTACTTATTGTACTTCTTATTGTACTTCTTGCATGGTACAGTGCAGGTATTTTAATACTCAGATCAAGCAGATAAGGATATCATAGTCACTGCTGCCATTAACTCAACATATGTATTTATAATCTTTGCTGTCTGGTCACTGCTGATTATAATCCATGGATGATCCTATGGCTCCAGGCCTCGTAAGGGTCAGATCAGAGTACTCTGGCACTTGTTCCAAGGCACTCATCATGCCTGGGGGAATGTGGTCGTGTTGGGAGAGGAACAAGACAGAAGAAAGACACGCATGAGGTTTGAGTGTGAGGGAAACAGATGAAAACCTTATGGAGCGCATGGGTCCATGTGGACCTCTTATAATCTGTGGGGAAAAGATTAGCAGCTTGGAGGAGCATCTTAGTTGGGTACTTTGAAACTCCCCTTCAAAGCTGTAATGTATTTCAGTCCACACCTAATTCAGTTCCAACCTTTTCTTGTACTGAAAATCTCATTAATACCAAATTGTTCAGTTTTTGTAATGTGGTTAAATGTGTCCTAGTGACTAAGATGAGACCCAGCAGCTTTGTGATTTGGAGTAACATTTTAACCCAGGTCTCCCAATTTACATTAACCTTGATCCCTCAATGTCACTTTACAGTATAGATTGAATAGCTCAATTTCAGAAAAAAGATATCAATGAATACAGACAGTTGTATTTAAATTATGTCCAAGGCTGCAACTTAAATAAAATATCACCTAAAAGCAACATATTATGGCAGTAGTTGAAGGGGGTTGAGGAAACAGTAGCAGCCCCAAACATTCACTGGCCTTTTTCCCACTTTAATTTATTCTTGTTAATTGTAAACATGCAAATAAGTAGGTAGATACTATAGAGAAGAAATAAGACATGGTCCATGCCTTGATGAGAAGACTAAGTATAGTGTTGCAAGTAAAAGCAAACAGGAGCGGTTTGGAAAAGGGAGGATAAAAGAAACATGAACACATTATGTACTTGAGTGGGTTTGTTAATGGTATGTACCTCTCTTGATGTGCTATGTTTTTTATATGTTAACTTAATTCATGGGATTGAAGGTGGGGAGGCCACATCATAATGGGAAGGGAGGAAAGGAATAGATTAGTGCTGATTAAAGGTAGGTCTACACTGCAGCTTGGAGCGAGCCTCCAAGCCTGGCTAAACAGACTCATGCTAGTGAGGTTCAAGGTAGTCCACTAAAAATGGAAGTGTGGCTGTTACAGCTCAATCGGTGGTGCAGGCTCTCAAGCCCACCCAACGCCCTATCTCTCAGCTCAGGTGGCTAGCCTGAGTGTCTGCTAGAGCCCCAATGTCTGCACTGGTGGTGGTAACGTGCTAGCTGGAGCCCCGCTAGTGCAAGTCTGTCTACCCACACTGGGAGGTTGGCTCCAAGCTGCACTGTAGACATAGCTGAAAGGAAATGGAGGTGTGGAAGGGACGAGGAACTAGAAGGCAAGTGCAGGAGGCAAGATTAAATTGACTGGTAGGGAGTTAACAAAAACAATCATCGGGCAGTGCAGGTTAATGGTTAAGGCACTAGAGCTGGAAAAATATATGGCTCTGCTAAAACACTTAGCTCTAGGTAAGTGTTCTTGAAGAGAAGTGAGGTGAGCTGAGGAGATTAGGGACTTTAAAGACCTTGTAGGGTGCTGGTGTCTCCTGCTGCAGTATGACTCCTCCAAGGACCAGTAGCCATTAGGCTGCCCACAGCTTCATCAGAGTGTATGGGTGGGAGGACATTTCTGGACCCATTGCTCATATACCAACACTCATGTACTGAGCTTCTTAATTTTACCACCTTAATACGCCTGCCTAATTCCCAGACCAGATAGGCCCTTAGTCCATGGCATAATGAAATCCTCAAGCTTTGCACAGAGTCCTCAGGCACTCCTGCAGGCCCAACTTCCATCTACTGGGAAAATGGGTTGATGTCCTTTCCCAGGAATTAGGCATCTCTTCCTGGGATTTAAAGATAGAAACTCACCACCGCCTTCCAGTGATTTTAATACTGTCCTGGGAGGCTAATCTGTTCCTGTGGCCAGGCCATCACTGAAATTAGCAATCCTTTGAAAAAGCAAGAAACAAAAATGGAATCTGATTAAAGCCACCCCGGTGTTCTTAAGAAAAGTCCACAAAACCCACACAAAACTAATGTGTCTGTAATCAAGATAAAGAAAACACATAAAAATGCAAAGGAACAAAACTATAACCTGTATTACAATAAATAAGTAAATTGAGGGGAGGGTGGATGAGTGGTGGAGCAGTGCAGGGTCTACTCTTTTCTTCTGTGGGCTGATGGGTGCCTCAGCAGCCAACTCTGGTGACTGATAAAAGTATCAGGATTGTCCAGATGCAGACATTTTACTAGGAAGGAGCTGCAAACAGGTACCAAGATGTGGCCTTGGATCTGGTTTACACCTACCTCATAATTTGGCACCAGCCTGGGTGTCTAGTGTTCTTATAAAGTTTCTTAAGGGTATGTAATTAAAATGCATTGCTTCAGTCTTTTTTTAGAAACTGTATTTCATAAATCCAATTTAAAATACAATGATATGTTAACTTAGTATTTTCAAAGGTAACTAGAGCATCTGTCTCACTACTTTTTGTGTCTTTTGTGGTAGCATATAGGTTGATGCTTCATTAGTAGAGTTTTCTCTACTATTAAAGCAGCAGAGCAGAAGAAATATGACCCTCTGTCAGGGACTGTTATGAACTGTTGAGTGGCTGTGTTTTTATAAAAATCATGTCCAAGGGAGCATTAAATTTAGTTTTTAATTAACAGTTTTGTCACCCTCCAGCACTAAAATTTAGCCGTCTACTAGTGTAATCACTGTAAGATTGTGGGCTATATACAACAAGTAATAACATCAAGTTGACTTTACACTTACATCAACAAAGAGTGCAGTGCAAAAGTGTGATAAGTAGACTGTTTATAACAAATTGCATATGTCTGATTTGAGGAATACCTAGAGATTTCATTTGATTTTGGTCGTAATAAATCAAATTAAGGAAGTGTGCTTTCTCAGTAACAAAAGCAATTTAGAAATTTATTGTAGACTTCAATAATTCTGATGTTATTCTCTGGATATTAGGAGCAGTTTAAGTCTGGCCAATACCATAAAAATGTCTTGAGTGAAATGTGGAAAAATAGCACTGTTAAGTAATACAGGTACAGTAGAAGCGAACAACATTTTAAAGACTTTTTGTATGCCAGTAGCAGCATTCTGTGTAACATGTGAAATATAATTTTGATATTATGCCAGGGATCACAAGGACAAATAATTAAATTAAAGCAGTAATTGGACAGAGCAGAAAATGTCCAGTATGTTATACTATGACTGGAAGCATAATTTACAGTTGGAAGCTTTTTAAAAAAAGAAAAAACCTGCCAATTGGAGATTTCTACTGACTTGATCTAACATTACTTTATTCTAGTTTTCAAAGTTCAAGTAATAGGCATGATAGGTTTTATTCCTATTATGCGTTCTCCTAAAACAGTGCATTGAAATAAGTATTTTTAAATGAGTTCAATTAAACTGGCTAGTCAGTGTGTTGAGCTCTTTCTCCATTGACTTCATATCTGCTTCCTACAAGTGTTTACCCATGAGTGAAGTTCTACACATCCTTGCGCTTAAAAACACCGTCTCTTTCCTTGTGTGTTTCCAGAAGGATGAAAGGTGAGGAAATTACTTGTTCAATCTTTTTTAGCAGTTATGGGCAGGACCACAATTCAGGAAAGCGTCCCTAATCAGAGAGGTACTTTCCTGAATTGGAGACTATACTGAATACCTCAGAGAATCAAACTTTGTTATAGCAAGGACCACATCTTAATAGAAAGATCAATGGAAGATAGTCCATGTCAATTTGCAAGACCCCCCCACCCCTCCTTTTTGCGATCATGTAATGTCCCAATGGCAACTATAGCAATTGATATATGGAATAGTAATATAGGAAAACACGTATGTACCTTTTTTTGACATAAATGTGATGTATCAACTGGAAATGCGAATAACCATGTGATCAGCCAGTCCATTGTGGACCACCACCAAACGATCCATCTATCACCAGCGATTCTCAGCCCACTGCTCATAAGCTACTCTAAACAGGCCACCTATAGCTCATTGATCCCTTTCCTTCCTTTCCCTCTTTAATAAGAATTCTGAATATATCTTATTAACAGTAGGATAAGCATCAGTCAGCCCTATAATTGAGATGCTGGCAACTATTTTAATCTGTAATATTTTACATTTACTCACATTACTGGGAAAACACCTCAGTCCAGTTAAATGAGGCTTCTGCTTTAGTAAGTGTTTGGGCAAGACCAATACAGATGTCATGGTCTCTACATGCTAATGTGGAAGTGCCAGGTCAGCTCCAGCCTGTTCCCAGCTAAACCTGGGACAGGGCTTCTTAAGTGGATGCTGCTTTTTCTTGGCTCCTGCTAGTGTTGGTGCTGGGATGGCATGGGGCTAAATTGTCACTGTTTCCCTGATAGTATGCTGGGGCCACCATCAGAATAAAGAGGAACCTGAGATCCAAGCAAAGGAGCATGGTATGGAAAGGCTTCTGTATTGGTTTGCTCTTCAGCAGATTATCAAAAAGCAGACGCCACCTTTGTACTTCTCATGCCTGACCTCTGTGGAGGCACCGGGAGAGATGAAAGATGGCTGCTGCTAGGTCTGTCCCCATGAGGGAGAGTGGCTCCTAGCTCTCCCCACTTACCTTGAAGATCAGAAAAGTGTAGCAACCTGTTTTAAAGCCCACCACCCACATTTGGGTCTTTGGTTCATGTTTATTCCTGCAGAAGCCCAGTAAAGCTTCTGTAGGAACACCATTAGCTTGCCCTTCCCTTCTGCCCCTCCCAGCCCAACTGTTTCACTTCAACCAGCGGGAGGGGAAGAGAAGGATCCAGGAGCAGAAACCTCCATTTATGTCACCCTGTCTCAGGGAGGCCAGGATAATGTGGTGGTACTGTCTGATTTGCATAGAATGTGACATTTGCATTGTCCCTGGTCTTGCCCCTGTGGCACCAGTTTGACCTCCCTGATTCATACTTCATTGAACGGCAAATCTAGAAATGCCCTCTCATTGTTAGTTGTAGTTACTGAAGCACAAATTAGTGAGGTTTTATCTTAATATCTCTTATGTCATAAGATCTAAAAATGTTACACTTGACAAACATACACAGCCATAGCAATATAGCAACCAATTGTACAACGAAGATGGTAAAGTGAAAGTTTAGCCTCTGAAGCAAATCTCTGTTTCTGCAGATTGTCATGGGAATTTAGCAGTCCAAGCAGTGCAGACAGCACCCCACTTTTTACTGAAAGACACCTTTCCTCCCAAACAAGTACGCTGTATGTAGCTCAACATCTCTGCTTGTGAAGAATGAAGGGCTGAGTTGACCTTGCTGGGTTTTGAACCTGGGTAGGCTTAGTCCAAAGTTTTATACTGAAAATGCCTGGTGTGAGTTTTAGAACATAAGAATGGCCATACTGGATCAGACCAAAGATCCATCTAGCCCAGTATCCTGTCTCCCAACAGTGGCCAGTTCCAGGTGCCCCAGAGGGAATGAACAGAACAGGTAATCATCAAGTGATCCATCCCCTGTCTCCCATTCCCAGCTTCTGGCAAACAGAGGCTAGGGACACCATTAATGGCTATTAGCCATTAATGGCCCTATCCTCCATGACTTTATGTAGTTATTTTTGAACCCTGTTATAAGTTCTAATGATTTGTGGCTCAATCCTGCAAATGCCTATGTCAGTGGGTATGTCTACACTTTGAGCGGGGTGTTTAATTTCCAAATTGAAGAGAGATACCTGTGCTAGTTCTGATCAAGCTAGTGTGCTAAAAATAGTGTGTGGTCATGGCAATGCAAGCAGTGAGAGAGGCTAGCCACCCTGAGTATGTATCTGTCCGAGATGCAATAGGAACATACTCTGGGTGGCTAGCCCATAACGCTGCTCCCATTGCTGCAACTACACTGTATTTTTAGCTCACTGCTTGACCAGAGTTAGCACAAGTATGTCTCCTTGAGCTGGGAATTGCATCATCAACTCAAAGTGTAGACATACTCAGTGACAAACACTCATAAGCACTAGGCATAGCAGTAAGTGTGCTGGATTGGACCTTTAAGTAGAATGATTCAAAATGGGTCAGTAACTGACATGAATGTTCTCATTTTTTTTCTTAAAATTGTTGTCAATAAATAGAATGGATCATTCAGTTTTAGAAAAGTGCATTTGATTGATTGCACCAAAACAAAAACTTCCTGGAATAAACATTACTGGCATTCCACTCAAGAACCTGTTTTGTTCTTTTAATCCTGATGCTTCACTCCCTTCCTGTTGGGTTTAAATTATTTATTCCCAAGTACATAATTTTTAGACGCATGCCTCTTTCTCAGTTGTGTTAAAATGAAAAGAACATTCAGAGTAGAATTGTGCATTTCACTCAGAAAATTTAGTATAATAAAAATAAGAATAGACAATGTACTCATAATTGCCTGTGCTAATTAAGTATATGTTCTCTGTGTGTGTCTCTGTTACAATTACAAATGGTTGCAATTGCACAAAGAAAAAAATTACTCTGGAAACTCTGAAAAGTAGCCACAGAAACAGAAGAATCTACAGCTTTCATAGCTGTATTTTATAGTGACACTGAAAATGGTGGGTGGGGATGAGAGACAGAGCTAGTAGTTGGTTTTTTTGGTCTGGAAACAGATTGTTCTATGTTTCCAAAGCATCTGTCACACAGTAAGTGAAACCTGAGTTCTTATACGTAAATAGAACTAAAAGCATACCATTGATTTGACAGTATGCAGCAGAGGAAATAACATTTGTGTATAGGGAAGATGTCTTGCTTAAAAAAAAAGTATAAAACAGATTTTTCTACTTCAGTTCTTACTGATCTTTCAGTCTGCTACACTAATTAATCTGACATGTATACAGAATTTTAATTACCTTTCCTATAAAACCTTACTTGCTTAAATAAGTATAATACTAATAATTATAGACAAAATTTAGAAAATACCTAATGCTATTAGCACCATAACACATTACATTTTTCTACAGACATGCACCAGTAGATGCTGCTGTACATTACATTAAATAAACATTTAGATATAAACTGATAGATTGATTTGCAGGCAGGTTAGAAATGGGACTTGAAATGTAGTTGTGTGTTTAACTTATGTAAACATATAAAAAGTTATAAATGCAATAACACTAAGTTTTTACAGAGAGACCATGGTTTTGGAGGGGTAGAAAACTTATGGTCTTCATCTTTGTGTCTTGCTACACATATGAGAGGTGGGTAACTAGTCATTCTTGGTAATTATTACTAGAAGGTTCTAAAGCTTCATTATTAACTCCAGGTACATAATCTTAGTAGCAGACTATGGATAGAGGCCCAGAAAGGGCTCCAAGTTTCATTAAAATGTGTATCAGGTTGGTACTTAATTTTTTTTACTTTATAAAATGTTCCGAATTATAAAAGCTCAGGGCACATGTACAACTTCTGCTGTAATGTCAAGATCCTGCCCCAAACCCACAAATATCACCTTCATTTTCTGTGGGTTAAACTTCAGATGATTCTCTCTCCTCCAAGTCCTAATCTTGATCACGCACTGAGAAAGCACTGCCACTCCACCATCTGGATCTGATGAAAACAGAGCTGTAGATCATCCATATCCTAGTGATACTAAAATCCAGATCTCCCCCAAAGGTGTCTTGTACAAACTGGATCGGATGAGTGACAGAATGGAACCCTCCATGACAGATCTCTTGGAGCTAATGAAGGATTACCCAAAACCACCCTTTGAGACCTCACAGAGAGATAAAAACAAAACCATTTGAAACCATGATTCCCAGCTAGGATCCATAGGCAGATCAACAAAATTTTGCATATAATATTATCAAAAGTTGCTGACAGACCTAAAAGAACCACTATGGGCATCTCTCCATCATTTTGTAGGAGATACTCAATGAGATCGCTATCTCCATGCCAAAAGCCAAAAACTCCCAACATCAGAGTTGGCTTGACTCTACTTTTTCATTAACATTTCCCAAGAAGAGGAAGGTTAAAGATAGTGATATCTGGCAATTAAATCTTCTGAAATTTGTCTAAACAATACATCCTAGAAGAGGCTGTATCCATGGGCAGCTCCAAAAGGTTCAGATTACTAAAAAGCCGAAACCTGTTCTTCTATTGGGTAGTCTCACATTGACCAGTAATAACACCTGAACGCAAGAGAGAACTTCTCTTTCAAAACTATGTAATTTATCTTTCAGGTCCTGTGGGTGTAGGGTTGAATGAACTTAAACGAAAATTGTTGATCAGCAATACCCAGCATTATGGTGTAACAGTGCCGCGTAAGTAGAAATGCATTTTGTGAGTCCTCATGCTGTATCAGTTTTTTTTATTCTTATGTTAACCTAAGGTCAACATTGTCAAACATGGATGCATAAACCCATATTTAGGCACCTAAATTAGTATCATAAATTTTAAACATCTACGTCTGCTGCATCTACATTTTGAATAAACATTGATGAAACCAACTAGAAAATTTTGGCCCAGATTCTGGTGCAGTGCATTTTCAGTATAAATTTGATGCAGTTGATGTCAACAAAGATTTTAGTAAATGAAACTCCCATTTAAAAGCTCCTTAGGAATTGGCATTGTAGTGGTGAAATGTATTCCACCAGCAGTCCAGTTTGAGGGAGCAAAATCTTACAGGGACAATGGGAGAATTCACACAACACGGACCCAATTGTTTCTTGCATATATTCAGAGATTGGTGAGTGGTGATATACAATGGAGAGTTTTCCCAGACTATTAGCTCCCAGAATAGGAAGGGTTTTCTTGTAGAGTAGCATGTTATCTCTGCTCTGATGTAACTGTCAGATAATCATAGGCAATATGACAGATCAAGAGTGATGATAGAAGCAGTTCTGACCTGTAAATATGTCATTCAAATCTCTAATATTTTGGCATTATAAAATGCATCAAGTCTAAAAAACCTGAAACCCGTTGGGATGATTGGCACTATTGGAATGTTAAAATCAGTGGTTATAACCTTTTTAGGAAGGATCAAATGGGCAAAAGGGGAAGTAGAGTGGCACTCTGTCAAAAATGGCATTACCTGTTTCCAAGTCACTGATAAATTGGTAAAAATGATCTTCAGTGCATCTGGATCCATGTCCTAACAGATAATTTAGAAGATGGGGTATTGGTGTCTGCTACAGACCATCAAATCACACCAGGGAAGGGTGGCCAGCACGTCCCTCGGCCCGCGCTGCTTTCCGCAGCCCCCATTGGTCTGGAGCGGCGAATCGCGGCCAGTGGGAGGTGCGATCGGCCGAACCTGCAGACGCGGCAGGTAAACAAACTGGCCTGGCCCACCAGGGGCTTTCCCTGAACAAGCGGCGGACCAGCTTTGAGAACCACTGTCTTAGAGCACTGGAGAAGATCCAGAAGACTGGAGGAAAGATAATGTGCCAGTTTTAAAAAATGATAAATAGGATCACCTGGATAATTATAGGCCTGTCAGCTGACATCGATCCCAGGCAAGATGATGGAGTGGCCAATACAGGACTTGATTAATAACAAACTAAAGGAGTGCAATGTAATTAATGCAAATCAGCATGGGTTTATGGAAAATAGATCCTGTCAAACTAAGTTGATATCTTTCTGTGATGAGGTTACAAGTTTGGGGCAATAAAGGTAATATTGCTGATGCAATATTCTTCGACTGCTCTAGGCGTTTGACTTGGTACCACATGACATTTTTATTAAAAACCTAGAACAATATAAAAATAATATAGCAAAGATTAAATGGATTAAAAATGGCTAACTGTTAGGTCTCAAAATGTAATTGTAAGTGAGGAATCATCATTGAGTGTCTCCGTTTCCAGTGGGGTCCCGCAGGAATCAGTACATGGCCCTAGGCTATTTAATATTTTTATCAATGACTTGAAAGGAAACATAAAATTATCACTGATAAAGTCTCCGGATGACACAAAAAATGGGGGATTGGTAAATAATAAAGAAGACAGGTCTCTGATTCAGACCAATCTGCATCACTTGATAAACTGGGTGCAAGCAAACAATATGTGTTTTAATATGGCTAACTGGTAAATGGCCTAGTGGATGGGGGGAAGCAGTAGACATGATATATGTTGATTTTCATAAGGCTTTTGACACAGGATCACATGACAGTCTCATAAACAAACGAGGGAAATGCAAACTCGATGAAATTACTATAAAGTGGGTGGACAGCTGGTTGAAAGACTGTTCTCAGTATAGTTATCAATGGTTCGCTGTCAAACTGGGAGTGCACATCTAGTGGGGTCCTGCAGGGGTCAATCCTGGGTCCATTTGGAGATGACACCAATCTGGGAGAGGTTGCAAGTGCTTTGGAGGACAGGATTAGGATTCAAAATGACCTTGACAAATGGGAGAATTGATCTTGATTCAACAAGATGAAATTCAATAAATATAAGTGCTAAGTACTTCACTTAAGAAGGAAAAATCAAATGCAGATCTACAAAATGGGGAATAACTGACAAGGATCTGCGGGTTATAGTGGATCTCAAATCGAATGTGAAACAACAATGTGTTGCATTTGTGAAAATAGGTAGTATTCTGGGTTGTATTAATGGAAGTGTTGTATGTAAGACACAGAGGTAATTGTCCCGCTATATTTGGTACTTCACTGGAGTACTGTGTCCGGTTCTGGGTGCCACACAGTCGGAAAGGTGTACAAATTGGAGAGTGTCCAGAGGAGAGCAACAAAAATGATAAAAGGTTTAGAAAACCCAATCCTTGAGGAAATTTTTGTTTTGTTTTTAAAAAGAACATATTTAGTCTTGAGAAAAGAAGACCAAGATGGGACCTGATAAGTCTTCAAATATGTTAATTTAATATGTAATAAAGAGGATGGTGATCAATTGTTTTCCATGTCCACTGAAGGTAGGACAAGAAGTTATGTGCTTAATTTGCAGCAAGAGAGATTTAGGTTAGATATTAGGAAAAACTTTCAAATTATAAGGGTAATTGAGCTTTGGAATAGGCTTCCAAGGGAGGTTATGGAATGCCCATCACACAGATTGGACAAACATGTCAGGGATATGGTCTGGGTTTACTAGGTCCTGCCTCAGACCAGGGGGCTGCACTTGATGACTTTGAGGTCCCTTCCAACTCTACATTTCTATGATTCTATGAAATGTAAACGTATACATCTAGAACAAAGAATGTAAGCCCCATACTTATCTTAGGAAGCAGTGACTGAAAAAGATTTGGTGATCAAGGTGGATAATCAGCTGAACATGAGCTCCCAGTGTGATATTGCAGCCAAAAGAGTCAATGTGATCCTGGGCGGCATAAATGGGAATCTCATAAAAGGGGTAGAGAGGTTATTTTACCTTTATATTGGACACTGGTGTGACTGCTGCTGGAATACTGTGTGCAGTGTGGTGCCCACAATTCAAGAAGGATGTTGATAAATTGGAGCAGAGCCACAAGAATGATTAAAGGATTAGAAAACATGCCTTATAGTGGCATACTTAAAGAACTCAAACTATTTAGTTAAACAGAAAGTTAAGGGATGACTTGATTACAGTCTATTAGTATCTACATGGGAAACAGATATGTAATAATGGGCTCTTCAGTCTAACAGAGAAAGTTATAATATGATCCATAAGAACGGCCATACTGGGACAGACCAAAGGTCCATCTAGCCCAGTATCCTCTCTTCTGACAGTGGCCAATACCAGGTGCCCCAGAGGGAATGAACAGAACAGGTAATCATCAAGTGATCCATCCTCTGTCGCCCATTCCCAGCTTCTGGCAAACAGAAGTTAGGAACACCATCCCTGCCCATCCTGGTTAATAGCCATTGATGGACCTATCCTCCATGAACTTACCTAATTCTTTTTTGAACCCTGTTATAGTCTTGGTCTTCAACATCCTCTGAGAAGGAGTTCCACAGCTTGACTGTGCGTTGTGTGAAATAATACTTCCTTTTGTTTGTTTTAAATGTGCTGCCTATTAATTTCATTTGGTGACCCCTAGTTCTTGTGTTATGAGAAGGAGTAAATAACACTTCCTTATTTACTTTCTCCACACTAGTCATGATTTTATAGACCTCTGTCATATCCCCCTTAGTCATCTTTTTTCCAAGCTGAAAAGTCCCATTCTTATTAATCTCTCCTCATATGGCAGACTCTCCATACCCCTAATCATTTTTGTTGCCCTTTTCTGAACCTTTTCTAATTCCAGTGTGTCTTTTTTGAGCTGGGGCAACCATAGCTGATCGCAGTATTCAAGATGTGAGCGTACCATGGATTTATATAGAGGCAATATGATATTTTCTGTCTTATTGTGTATCCCTTTCTTAATGATTCCCAACATTCTGTTCGCTTTTTTGACTGCCGCTGCACATTGAGTGGATGTTTACAGAGAACTATCACAATGACTCCGAGATCTCTCTTGAGTGGTAACAGCTAATTTAGACCCCATCATGTATAATTGGTATTATGTTTTCCAATGTGCATCACTTTGCATTTATCGACATTGAATTTCATCTGCCATTTTGTTGCCCAGTCACCCAGTTTTGTGATGGCTGGAAGTTGAAGCTAGATGAATTCAAACTGGAAATGAGGTATACATTTTTAACAGTGAGAGTAATTAACCGTTGGAACAACTTACCAAGGGTCGTGGTGGATTCTCCATTACTGACCATTTTAAAATCAAGATTGGATTTAAAAAAAAAAAGATATGCTGTAGGAATTACTTTGGGGAAGTTCTATGGCCTGTGTTATACAGGTAGCCAGACCAGATGATCACAGTGGCCCTTTCTGGCCTTGGAATCTATGGATGAATTGAAATGTTGGCTTTTTTCAAATCTGATCAATTAATGTGATTTATAAACACTGGATTCATATTAACACCATCATTGCAATGCTATGCTCATGGAACAGTACATAAGATTGGGGCGGGGGGGAATGGGGATGGCGACATGGTATTTACCATAAAATAACACCTTTTAATAAAGTGGGTTTTTGTTTTCAAAACTTGATGTTCATAAGTTAAATAGGGTTTAACTTTGTTCTAAGAATTTCATTTTCATAAAAAATATGTAAAATTGCACTCTTTCAAGCAAGCTACTGTAGCTGTGGCAGCTCTGCACACCCAAAGGTAAAAGCTGTAATCAGTGTACATAAAGATAATGAATTTTAAATAGTAGAATTGTTTTCTCTATTAGTTTTTTTAAATTAATGTAATCTAGACTCCAACATGAAAAATATACTAAATTTTCAGTAAAAATATATTTGTCATATTTTAAATATTACCTTAATGCTATTCTAAACTGAAGGCTGTGGGAAATGTAGCTGCAAGCTGTAGTGAATTTATTTGCTGTATTCTCCATTCAAGGCCAAGGCTAGTTAAACTTTAGAGAATTTTACAAGAAAAATTCCTATCAGGTGAGTTCTTGGCATTAGACCCTGTGGGATCCCTAGAGTAGACCAGGCTCTTGCAGTTTCAGGCAGTTTTACTACTGCATTAGTGAATCCTGAAAATTAGGTTTAACACTATCATTATGGAACAGCTCTGGCCATTGGGGCTTTATCCATGCTATGACTCCCGCTGATGTTAGCAGTGATAGGGAATTTTTTTAAAAATTCCTTAATACAGACATGGTTGAATTCTGCTTCTATTGTACAATTTCTGTGACATTTATGCAAAGTATTAGCTGTATTCAGATAGCAACTCAATTTATGTACCTCATTACAGAATGTATCAATTATCATATTTCCAAAATCAGAAGCAATCTTTTGTGTAAAAATTTAAAAATAAATAAACAAAAGGATTTTCTTTTGTTGTGGCGGATGGACACCTTTCACTGAGAGGCTTCTCCAAATCCACACAGCTTTCCATCTCATTTCCTCCTGGACTTTGCTTCCTACAGTGAGGCTCCTCTAAGAACAAGGGACTCCAGCACCTTATATCCAAGGCATTAACTCAATACCTTCTCTAACCATGTGCATATTCTTAAACGTCTAGATATGGGTACGTTTGTAATTGGAAAAATTAATACATTTGTTCTCTAATTCACAAGAGTTGCAAATATTTGTCCCTACTGTAAATTCATTTAAAAAAAATTGTCCAATGCTCTCAGATACTCAACGGATTGATGAACGTTCAATCATCTGCACAAGATTTTTCTCCCCACAAAATTGCTATTTTTCATCAAGCAACTTTGTGTCTCCAGAGTTTTGCTTTTCAATTGCTCATCAAAACTTGAGGGGGAGGGGGTCACTTTCAAGTGACACTTAATAATTGCAAGTGGAAGTGGGACCATCTTTGAAATGAATAAGACAAAAATACTTAATATATACTCTGTATGTGCGTCTTTTTCTATATATATGTGAGTTAGTGATAGAGAGTGCATGACAGCGTGGTACAAAGGTTTTATAGGTATGAGTTTGGAATGGTCACATTAGTCATAAGTGAGTGAGTTACACAGGTAATAAAACCCTTCATACCACATCACACCACACCACACCAGACCATTAAGCATTTTGTCCCATTTGTACCTAATTTTAAAGAAAAACTATTACTTGATGCTTGAGAGGAAGTAAAAATAGAATTAAAAAACCCATAATCCATCTAGTCTATTGTGCAAGGCTGTAGATGGGGAGAAAGAGGAATTCCTTTCTGGCCACCAGAGGCAATCAGCTCCTAAAATATGAAATGTAATTTTCCATTATATTACTATCATACCTTACATACTGTAACTGCAAATGTTGTTAATGATCATAACATTATTTGGCTCTCTGATAAATCCAGTCACTAAACATCATTTGCCTTGATGGTCCCCTGTGCCAGGGAATTCCACAAATTCCTTTTATGATGAATAGTGGCAGAGGGAACGGGATTGTTCTAAATTGCTGCTCATTTAATTTTTCAACAGCCTTATTGTTCCCCCTTTAGTTAACTTTTCCATTAGTAAATAAAATTGATAATCTGTTATTTATGTCCAATGAGGTTTTCTTGTACTTGCTTTAGGCTCAATCCTGTGACATGCTGAGTGCAGCCTTCAAGATGCTGAGCACACTCAACTCCTTTGGAAGCCAGTGTAAGATAAGAGCACTCTGCACCACACAGGATTGGGCCCTTTATATTTTTCCTAAAACTGGTTTGTTGTTTTAAAAAAGCTTTTTTTTTCTTTTTCTTTTTTTTTAATGAAACCACAGACACGACTAGAGCAAGAAGAGGCCAAGAAAGTGATGGTGTTGAGTACATTTTCATTTCCAAGCACTTGTTTGAGACAGATGTACAGAATAACAAGTATGTTGAAAAGGTTAACTAGAGCCACAGTCAAAACAATGGTTTCATTGTGAAGTTTTAGTAGTTGGTTCTTTTATGTAGTAATTTAAAATGGGTATAGTCTGCATTGATTTTAAAACATGTTAAAGTATAATGTCTAAACAGTCAGCACTGCAATTTCTGCAGATTGTTGAAACAAAATAAAAGTAATATGAATAGAACATAAACAGTTTTAAACTACCTAATACTTTAAATGCCTGTCCAATGAGCTAAACATACAGAGATTTGGGGGGGGGGGGTGTTGAAGGTGGGGGCCCCTTTTAAATTGGCATTATTTGTCTTACTAATTGATCGTTGCAGCATCAGGAAAGGGGCCCTGGCAGTGCTGCATTTCTAACGTGTGTTTCAATTAATGGTTTTGTATAGTTATATTCCCTTCCAGTACAGGCATTTCCTGTTCAAAAGAACAGGAATCTGGAGAACTAGAGAGAAGCCCCTCCCCTCAAGCACTTCAAAAATTTAAAATAAAATAAAGACAATGGTAGCATCATGCTCCCCAGCAACCTGTAAAATACTGTAAGTTTAAATCCTGCCCTAAGTATTTCAGAGGGCAAAGTATAGTAGACACAAAGCTGTAGGTTTGATTGAAACTTCAAAATGTGCTTTGCTTTTTCTCAAATTGTATTTATATTTTTATAGCACATAGCCAGCCGCCTTGGTTCTATTAGCACCATCCTAACTGCTCCTCCTATTCAGAGACAGAGAATTCAGATATTCTGTAGCGTGAAATGAAATTTCAGTAGTTTCTATTGTTTAGTTTATCCACTTCTTTACTGCATTGCATTAGTTCTGAAAAAGAGGTGATGGAAAACATTAGTGTGCTGTTGGACTAAAGTACTTTTTCTCTTTAACTGTAATATAAGCAAGTGTTACTGATTTGAAAATGGTAAAATAGAAGGGGTTTTTTTTTTAGGTTGACATGCTGAAGTACTTGGCAGCATTTCCTTTTATAAAACATGGTAAAAATCACATGTAGAGTGAAAATATTTCTGCTCATGAATTAAATCTTATTAACCAAATTGATAAGTATTTGCTAAAGAAAAGGGAATGATTCTGATTTTTTTTCACTTTCTACCACAGGTTTATTGAATATGGTGAATATAAAAACAACTACTACGGTACAAGCATAGACTCTGTTCGATCTGTTCTAACTAAAAACAAAGTTTGTTTGTTGGATGTGCAGCCTCA
Source organism: Emys orbicularis (assembly GCF_028017835.1). Taxonomy (NCBI): domain Eukaryota; kingdom Metazoa; phylum Chordata; order Testudines; family Emydidae; genus Emys; species Emys orbicularis. The sequence goes on along the minus strand of NC_088684.1, from coordinate 266,375,575 downwards.
TGTAAGTAAGCACCTCTCTTGGCATGGCGTAATTTACTGCATTCCATGTTAGGATTCCGGAAGAAGACTGTTAATAGAGCATTTCATTTTATTCCATGTTCAATTTATATTCCACCCAATTTCTGGGTATACTTATTGTATAGAGCATTCCTAAAGGGAAATTTCAACACAGATTGGATGGTATTTAATGCAAAAACTAACTGCACTGAAAGCTTACACTAACATGAAGAACATTTAATTACTCACAGAATGCTCCAACATTTGTATTCAGTGTTCTGCTGCTCTGGGTTAGAATTTGTCTGAAAAACTTGATATTTAAATGCAAAATATTCTTGAGAAAGAGTCCAATCCTGCAACCCTTACTCACATGAGTAATCCTTTGATTTCAACAAGACTGTTCATGGAAAGGGTTTTATGACAGGTCGTAATGTGAAGAATACATTAAATATACAGTATGCTAATTAACAGATAAATAGAGTAGTATTCTGTAGAGGGAAGGGGCTGCTGTCATCATTTGTGTCTATTTTATGTTCATGTTCCTCTTCCTATTAACCCCCACCCCCAATATTCATTATTGTCTGGGTGCAACTTTAACTTGTGCATTTGAACATTTAAATAAAGTCTGAATGAAATAAATGTATAAAATATGATTTGAAATACATTGTTCAGAACAGATTTTTCCATTTCTTTTGTGTTCACCTTTGACTTGTTTGAGTATTGTTCAAATATCCTGTAGTGCAGCACAAAATTCAGGAGCCAGAAAAATGATTTTCGATGTTAAATGGAAACAGTTGAAGTCTTCCACTTTTCCTGATTTACCCAGTGCACAAGTGCCTGCATGATGAAGCACTCAAGCTGTTGGTTTAAAGAGGGTTCTGTAGGTAATTGGACATGATTATTCCCTGTCTAAATAGCATTTAATGTAAATGTTCAATGGCGTCACATTAATCGAAATATTATGTCATGTTCTTTATAGAAAATTGGTGAAAAGAGGCTTTCTGTAGGAAAAGGGGATGGCACAGATATATGCTGGTTGAATAATGGCTTTAGGAAACTGATGTCAGAGTCAAAAACCTAGATCAAGACTTTTGATGGGTCACCAACAAAAAATGTGCAATTTTGGATTTACTTGCTGAATTGTTGCTATGTGTGCAACATTGCACTTACTGTGAAAACTGCATTAGCTAATATTAACAATTTTTAAATTATCAAAAGGAAATTTTGATCTAGTAGCGTATGGTAAATTATTGTGAACAATTGGCTTTTTTCTAGCTATTAAAATGAGAGAATGTCATTGTCTTCTCATTAGAAAGATCTCAGTTGGAAATATTATACCAAATTCAAATAACTCAGTTTAAGCTTAGGGACATGTGCATTTGGCATTTTGGAGTTTCAACCCTATACTGTACAACTAGCTGCTCCTGCAGCTACTGCTAGGATTGCAGGAGGAGGAAGGTACTTGATACTGTGGTTGCAAGTTATCTGGCAGCAACTTCTTACTGGCCAGCAAGAGCTACAAAGAGGAATAAGTTTTAGTTCTTTGAGTATGTCCCCCCTGTGGGTGCTCCACTGTAGGATGTTCAAGCATCTATGTGCTCTCGATCAGAGACTGAAAAGTAGTATTCACAGGCCCGCACCTGTGCAGAGTACCACCTTGTACTTTGAACAAGGGTATGTGGCTTGAGACAGAGCGTTCTGTTGTCAGCTGCATTTAGCTTCCCAGCTTTCACCTTGTGAATCCTTTTTACCCTAATTTCATATTTACTTTATTGTATTTTTTCTTTATTTTTAGTCCATTTACTTTATTTTGCACTCTAGTGCTTGTAGGGAGAGGGAGTGGTTTCCTTCCCTCTTCTTTTCTTAGATCTTTCATTTGTGCTGGAGCACAACTTACGTCCAAAATCCTGGAGTTTAAGACCTCTTAGATATGCCACAGGTCCTCCTGTGATGGACACTCCAGTTATCTGTGGTGTTTGGGGCAGTCCCACAACCTTTCTAAATGCAAGCTTTGTCTGGTTTTCAAAGGCAGATCCAAAAAAAAGACAGGGAGACTAGACTTAAGCAGCTATTAATGGAACGTGCTCTAGCTCCAGCAGAGTTCGCTTCACCACCCCTTTCCCCCTCTCCCCCACTCCCATTTACATCAGCCTCTACATCATAGGCCACCTCAGCTCACATTGCTGCCTCATCTATGGCCCCAGAGAATAAAAACTCTAAAGAAGAGGAAACATACCTCTCCAAGCAGGGAAGTGAAGAAGCAGGGTAGATCTCCCCATAAAACCCAGTCTTGGGAGATTCTTGTTCCTCTAAGGGTACCATAGAGGTTCCAGCTGAGTCCAGTACTGAGGCATTGGTACCATGAAAGAAGCCATGCTCAGACAACATACCTACCACTAGAGCAACTACTGTGGTGGCACTTCGATACCTTGTGGCTCTGCATTACACACAGGGCTACCATCCATTTCCCAGAACCCGGATCTCATCATATGTCTGAAGTGGGACGTGACCCTACAACCACCTCAGTCCTGCAAGAGCTTCCATCTCACCAGCTGGCATTTCCCCTTCTGATACCAACCCAAATCTCATCTAAAGGCTTTTAGAGCCCTCTACCTCCTTCCAGGTTCCTTTCTTCAGTGGGTTTCAATCTCTGATGAACCTGAGTTTCCAATACTGAGATCTACTGGAGCCATCTGCCCAATGTTGTCCTGACAGCTACAAGTTGAGACTTGCTTAAGTCTCCAGCCTTCATTACCAGTTAGGGCATTGGGGACACTCTCTCTCTCTCTCTCTCTCTCTCTCTCTCTCTCTCTCTCTCTCTCTCTCAGCTCAAGAGAGGACTCATTGGACTTGGAAATCTCAGTAAAGTGATCCATCCCAGTATTGTGCTACTGTACTCCATAAGTCCTTTTCATAAATCATAGGGAATCTACCAAACATTGTAGGCCCAGAGACTATAATTATCATTGCGGTCCATTCCCTTATTCTCCTCTCCAGTAAAGTTACTGAGACCCATGGGTCAGTACAGCGACCAATTCTATCATATATCTAAGAAAAAGCACCAGTATCCACCAGTACCATACCAGCTATCAACACCTGCAGACTGACCGGTGCTACACATTGCAGTACTATGCACCTCAGAACCTCACACTTCTCCAGTACCAGACTATATACAGAAGGAGCAATAGTCTCAGGCCAAGAAGATCTTGCTTCCCTCTGTAAAGTCCTCTTCATCTCCAGATGACACAATAATGCCACCACGACTTTCCTACACTGATGATTTCAGAACCATCAGTGAGGTGTTATCTCCTGCACTTTCCCTGTGGCAAACACCTGCCACAATCCCACCAAGCTGTATGCAGGCAGATAAATACTATATCCCACAAAAGGAATGAAACACTTATTTTCCCATCCCAGCCCCAATTCCCTGCTAGTTGACGCAGCCAATGAAAGAGAGTTGTCAAGCTCATTCTAGGCCTTCTCCATCTGACAAGTAATCCAAGTGGTTGGACTTGGTGGGAAGGAAGAGCTACTCATCAGTCACTCTCCAATTTTATATGGCCAACTACCAGGCCTTGATGGCAAAATACAATCTTAACATGCTCCAAATATATACATTTTATTGAGCAACTTGTCACAAGACCAAAAAGATCATTTTCAGTCTATCATTGCTGAAGGACAGTTGGTTGCAAAACCTCCCTACAAGCTACTCTAGATGCTGCTGAAACAGCCTCCGTAAGTCCATGTCACAATGGTGGTCATGAGAAAAGCATACTGGCTCCAGTTCTCAGGTCTTCCAGAAGTTCAAAATACCATGGAAGATCTCCCATGCAAAGAGCCATTCTTCAGTGAAAATATGGACTCTTCTCTCCAGACGCTCAAAAATTCCAGATAAGCATTGCGATCAGTGGGGATTTATGTGCCTGCAACAAAAAAGTGCTTTAGTAGATCCCAAACCACTCGAGATTGAGACCATTCCAGTACCAACAGCACACTTTCCCTAAGCTTCAGGAGCCCTTACGGAGAAAACCCAAAGCACAAAAACACAGGCCACACACCCCTACTTTTACTCTATCAGCTCCTGCTTCTAAGAGGCATTTTTGATGCCTTGGTCAAGGGCATCAAGCAATCCATTCCACTCCGAATCAGCTGTTGTGCGACTACCCCCTCTTTGGAGATTGACTGTCCCACTACTTAGCCTGGGAATTTCTTACCTCAGACAAGTAGATATTAGAGAATGTCAAAGTGGGTTACTCTATCCACTTCCTTTTCATCCCTCTTTCCAATCCTCTCCCCGTCCTCCTTCATGGACCCTTCTCACGAGGAACTCCTAAGTCAAGAAGTTTATTCTCTTCTCCTGTGAACAATAGAACTGGTTCTACCAGAGGTCATCGGAAGAAGGTTCTGTTCCAATTACGTCCTTGTTCTCAAGAAAGATGAAGGATGGAGACCAACCGTTGTGCTCAGGATCTTGAACAATTGTGTCCTAGCATAACACTTCAGAATGGTGACACTAGCTACCATAATCCCATCCTTAGACCCAGAAGACTGGTTCATGGCCCTTGACCTAGAGGATGCTTACTTTCATGTAGCTATCCACCCCTCCCACAAGCGCTTCCTATGTTTTGTAATAGGTGTGGATCACTGTCATTATCGAGTTCTCCCCTTTGGACTCTCTGCAGCCCCAAGGGCATTCACAAAGATTCTGTCAGTGGTAGTGACTTGGCTCTGCCAGTGGGGAATATCAGCATTCCCATACTTGGACAGCTGGCTTCTCAGAGGCTAATCACCCCAAGAGGTCCAGTCGGCAACGTCCAGGTCATAACACTATTCCAATCTTTGGGCCCATGTATCAGCCACAAGAAATCCGTGCTAACTTCAGTACAGAAAATAGACTTTATAGAAGCTACTGTACACGCCAAACAGCAAGAGCGATTGGAGAGAGATTCTCCAAAGAGAGATTCTCCACCCTATCCCATCTAATCTCAACATTACAATTCAGCCCACAAATAACCTAAGGATTTGCCTACAGATGTTGGGCCACATGTCGGTCACCATATATGTGATTCCCCATACAAGGATGCACCTCAGTTGCCTCCAGACATGACTAAGAGTAGTGTATACCCCAGTCAGACAATCTTCTCCAGACACATGTCAATGTCTCAGGAAGGTACTCTCTTATGTGGTGGAAAGACCCGTGGAAAATCTCTGTTTGAACCCCATTCATACATCCAGCATCTTTGAAGACCCTCATAACAGATGTGTCTGTTATGGTGGGAAGCTCACCTACAGGGAGACAAAGCACAGGGCAAGTGGTCAGCATAGGAATTGGCACTACATATCAATATCGTGGAGCTAAGAACAGTAGATATGCTTGCCAACTTTTCCTCTAGGCCATATGAGGTCACCCAATCAGAGTAATGCTGCACAACAGGGCAGTGATGTATTACATCAACCGCCAGGGTTCAGCAAGATCCCAGTCCTTATGTGCAGTATCACTAAAGTTGTGGAACTGGTGCATTTCTCATCAGATAGAAATCAGCAGTCTATCTGCTAGGCCTCCACAATGTAATTGCAAACTGCTTAAGCAGACACTTCTGCCAAAATCATAAATGGGAGCTCAAAAACTCTGTCTTCCAGAGCATCTTCCTGACCTGAGGTATACCAGGGTAGATCTCTTCGCCAACACAAACAATGCAAAATGTTGTCTATTCGGCTCCAAGGGAGGTTATGGTCACAACTCTCCTAGGGATGCCCTAATAACACCATGTCCCCATACCCTTCTTTATGCTTACCCACCTATACCGCTAGCCCTAAAGACCTCCCTCAAGCTGTGCTGAGAAGGAGAAAGAGCTATCATCATAGCACCTGCTTGGCCAAGACAGGTGTGGTGCTCAAACCTCATCCACCTCTCAGGGTTAACACCATTCAGGCTTCCTATCGTGAAGGACCTCTTGACATAAAACTCAGGGACCTTCATCCTTCCCAACTCCTCCTCCCTGAATCTGAGAGCATGGCTCCTCAGTGGCTCCCAGCATGGAGTTAACCTTTTCAGGTAGAGTTCAGTCAGTTCTCTTATCCAGTAGAAAGCCCAGTACTCTCAAGACTTTATCTCCAAAAGTGGAAACATTTCCAATCCTGCTGCTTCCTCCCATCTTCTCAAGCCTTGGAAGTTCCATTTTCCAAGACCTTGGACTACCTATTGGAATTAAAAACAAAGAGTCTCTGATGAACTCTTTCAGGGTACATCTGACCATTCACTCATCCAGGGCTTTTCAGTCTCTGCCCACTCTACAGCAGTCAGATTTCTCAAGGGTCTATACAACCTCTTTCCTCCCGTTTGATACCTGGCTCCCCAATGGGACCTCAGACGGGTTCTAATCATCCTAAGGAAACACCCCTTTTAACCAATGGCTACCCGCTCCCTCCAGACTTTGTTCCTAATTGCCATCACCTCAGCAAGATGAATGGGGAAGCCAGGAGCACTCATGACTGACCTACCATACACCACCTTTTACAAAGACAAAAGTTATACTAAGTCCCCTCCTCAGAATATAACATAACTAGGCGACTGACCTGCTAGTGTTCTACCCAAAACCTCATGCCTCCACAGAGGAATCAAGTCTTCATTCACTGGAAGTCAGAAGGGCCCTTACCTTCTATCTGGATAGGACTAAAACCTTCTGGACCTCTTCCAGGCTATTTGTATTGTTTGCGGAAAGGATGAAGGGCCAACTGATTTCCACACAAAGGCTGTCTAAGTGGGTTTCAGGTTGCATCTTGACCTGCTATGAAAATGCAAGTGTGCAGGGATGGTGTCCCTAGCCTCTATTTGCCAGAAGCTGGGAATGGGTAATAAGGAATGGATTACTTGATGATTTTCTGTTCATTCCCTCTGGGGCACCTGGCATTGGCAACTCTCGGAAGACAAGATACTCTGCTAGATGGACCTTTGGTCTGACCCAGTATGGCCGTTCTTATACAGACCCCTCATAGAATAACAGCACATTCGACTAGACCTCAGTTCATATCTATAGGTCTACTGAGGGACGTTCCCATCATAGAAATCAGCAGGACTGCTACATGGTCTTCTATACATACATTTGCCAAGCATTACACCATCTGACCAGCTTGCAGAGGTGACACCATCTTTAGTGATTCAGTCCTCCAAACTATCCTAGACTTTTCATCTCAGCACCCACCTCCTCGATGAGTTACTGCTTGGGAATTTCCTACAGTAGAGCACCTATAAGGACAAAACATCTCAAAGAACTCAAGTTACTGTAAGGTAAGTAACCTCTCCCTTAATAGGCAACAATCATCTGATCCTCCTGTGAAGCATAAACAGCAGCACAGAATGAACTCAATGAGTCTTAAAGGTTTGAGGAGAATCAATGGTTGTCCTTTATCACAGTGCCCTTTTGCTCTTGGGCTGCAGAAAGCCTTTTCTATTATCTTTGGAATGTGGCAATAGGAAGTCTTACCCTTCCTAGAATCAGCTATTAAATAATCTGCTACTCCTCCCTGGTGCATCAACTAAAAACCCTTTTGTCCAACTTAATTTTTCTAATTACTAACACCACCACTGTGGATGGCCCATAACAGTGCATTGGCTTTACTTCTGCCAGACTGATCAGATTTACCAACACTGGCAACTTTCGTTGAAATCAAAATTTTTCTTGCCATTCAAGTAGCAATAGGCGATGCAAAGAATAAATGCTGTTTAAGAAAGTAGGATGCTAATGAATGAAATGTATATTTCAAGAGATGCTTTATAGTTTTAGTGTCATAGCAGAGGCTTCTTTTGTTGTTGCAAACTCCAGAGCAAGGAATGAATTCAAACCCTGTTACTAATTAATTATAATTTTCCCCTTCTCAGACAGTGAAGCATTTAAGAACATTAGAATTTAAACCATTTGTGATATTTATAAAGCCTCCATCACTTGAGCGTTTGAGAGAGACCAGAAAAAATGCCAAGATTATTTCAAGCAAAGATGAAAAAGTGGCTGCAAAACCCTTCGCAGTAAGTATGTTTAGAATCCGTAAGAATATGAGATGTAGTCAAGAGTTTTTGTAACTGTTTATCTTGCAGATGAGGTCGCTGAATGCCTTTAGAACTTAATGGAACTTGTGCCTCAAAACATTTAGGTGTGTGTATGTCCATGTATACATATTATTTGTGTTTGGGTAAATTGCATGCCCGGTCTCTTTGGTGCCATAAGCCTAGTAGGGTGATTTAATTGCGTGATTCACTTTTGCAGAGCTACATTGGACTTTCTGAGCTTCTTATTTCATTTCATGCTATCACAACTCAGGCAAAAAATTATTTTTTAGAGGAAATAATGCTATTGTCTTCAACATAAATAATACTGTTACAGTGTTAAGAAAAATCAGAAGGGTTTTTTACGAAGGTACATTGGGTTTTCTTTAATTTAGATATTACTGTGACCCAGAAACCTCTTGGTGCTAACAGGCAGAGGGGGTGCATAGCATTTTACAGGGGTCAGATGTATACATATTAAGTGTACCAAAGGGTGGCATGTGAGATCTCTACCAAGAGCCCACTAGTTGTCATAATCATTGCAAAATGTATGTATGGACAGTGTTTAAGGAATTAGGAATCTGTACTTAAAATTATGTTCTTAACTTACGCGAGTTAAGGCAAGTCACCAGAAAGTGATAAACATGCTCCTGTCAGGTAGGAGGGAAGAGATGCTTCTCTCTCTCTGGCTGGTCATATGTGTATTGTCTGCTTCACAATCTAGGTTTATCTACAGACTGAGCCCAGTGCTAATCAAGAGATAGTAAAAAATTGACAAGAAACAGGCACCCAGGAAAAAAACAACCAGCAGGGGCATCTGTCTATGAGAAAAGATAACGGATTGGAGTGGGGGGTATAATTGGGGGTACAGAGAGACACTCAGGATCTTTTCCACTGAGAAGGCAATCTGACCGTGTGACTTGTCTCATGAATGGAAGATCATAGCCAAACCTGGCTGTAATATGCTGGTAGGATTTTGGGTGAGCTTTTGTTCTACAAGACATGACAGTAACTAGTTCAATAAGTCTAGGTTCTAGAGTTCATGTTATATTTTTATTTTATATGTTACCATTTGTTTCCAATTTTTTACTTGCTATCATTGGGCTCTCTACGCATTGTTAAATATACTTTTGCTTGTTTTCACCATAAACATATGCAAGTGCTGCATGTTAAGTGGAGCTGTGATCTTAAGGTGTAACTGGTAAGGTCGGGGAGGTACTGTTCCTTTGGAAGCAGCAAATCTCTGAATTCTGAGTGTGTCCAGTGGACCATGAGCTGGACACTTTAGGGCAGTGGTTCTCAAACTATTGTACTGGTAACCCCTTTCACATAGCAAGCCTCTGAGTCAACCCCCCTTATAAATTAAAAACACTTTTTTATACATTTAACACTGTTATAAATGCTGGAAGCAAAGCAGGGTTTAGGGTGGAGGCTGACAGTTCCCGACCCCCAGTTTGAGAACCCCTGCTTTAGGGGGATGCTCAGGGGTTGGTGTGTGCCTATCTCTAATCTGCAGAGGGACAACAGAGCCTGGGCACAATGGAAGTGCTTGTGTTTCCCACGGCCAGTGGAGTTACGGAGCTGACCCCCAGCAAGCACAGACAAGGCTTCCTCATACTAAGGGCAAGTGATAGCGAGATGCCTGACAACCCTGGGGTACCTCGGGAAGAGTCACAGTTACTATTATTTTTTAATTCTGTTTAAAAAAAAATAATCCAAACAAACCAAACAAAAAAACAAAACAAAAACTTCTACACGTGTATGTATAGAGAAAAATAGAAAACATGTTAAAGGTACATTTGAAAAAGTAAAGCCCATGCTCAAATAAATCCCTTGCTAATAGCAACTGGAGACTTAGGTAATGCAGTTGTTAGTGCACCATTAATGTAAACAGCTAAAAACATTTTTCCACTGGCATTTCTACCACAGAAATTTCTCTGTAATTATCAATTAGTGGCTAATTACACTGCTATAAGGGAAAAGAGGAAAGAATTGCCTTGTCAGGCCAAACCTAGTTGTGAAAATATTCACAGAGAATTAATTTGAAATGATGGTTTCTGAAAAGTTCATGGTCCGTGGCACAATTTCCATCTACTGGCTTAACTGAATATATGAAATATATGAAATAAACTGAATATATGAAATTAAATAAAACAGTCCATGTAAATTTGCATTTGACACTGATGTGAATTGATTCAATTGTACTTTTGACTGACTTCTTATACTGATTTTCTTAGGAAGAAGATTTTCAAGAAATGATTAAATCTGCACAGATGATGGAAAGCCAATACGGCCATCTCTTTGACAAAGTTATAGTCAACGATGACCTCACCACAGCTTACAATGAGTTGAAAGCAACATTTGACAAATTGGAAACAGAGACCTTTTGGGTTCCAGTCAGCTGGTTGCATTCATAACACTATAAATAAGGAATATAAATGATGATAGTTCATAATCTTTTTAATAAAGTGCATGGCTGGAACTCAATTAGTTGCCATTTAATTGGTGTGAGGGTTTTCTAACTTTGGCAAACTGACATGTAGTTAAGGACTTGGTGTAATTGGAATGCAGGTCTTCTTTTTCTGTATCTTAAACCATCCTGTTCAGAATTTGGGGACAATTAAATCACATTGAATCCAAGTCTTATCAGATGCAATATACTGAGCTAGTAGTGCACCCAAAACTACTAAACGCCTTGTTACTGTTTACATATAAATCTCCAAGTTGAGTTTTGTTAATGGAGGGGTAGCACAGATACTAATTAATACTGAATGCTGTGGTGATCTCAAACATAGCTACTGCCATATAAAGTTGCACATGAGCACTTGGAGGTTATCGTACTTTAACTAAGAGAGCTTAAGAGAACTAAAACAGGCAAAAATGTCAAATATTTCTCTGGTTAGGAAGGACATCAGAGTTTTACCTGGGTTAAGTATCAAGAGGGGTCGTTTTACTTTCTTAAAAGTGTGAGCTTTATCTTATGTGTACAGAGTGATCCTAGTGTTCATTTGTATTTAAATTTTTCACCAAAAGAGAGAAGTAAAGTATTCAGTGGCTTACTTGTAAAATGCGCTGTAAAAGAGCTACAGTTGTCTGCTGCTACTGTTCTGCTGTGAGTATGCAGGTCTTGAAACTCTTTGCATGCATGCTTTGCAGCACAACAACTTGGGAATATTTATCTGAATAAGGGAAAATATAGGTTATTTAAATGTATATAATTTAAAAAATCTTTGTGAGTTAATCTTCTATAAGATCAGAGGTATATTGGCATGAATAGCTGTGTAGTAGTAAGGGTGTGTGGGGGTTTTGTTTTTGTTTTATTTTACTTTAAATCAACTTCAGACATTTCTAGTGTTCTTTAAAATACTTTTAACTTATTAGCAGATAATTATTAGGGGAAATCTTTGAGATTTGAGTAAGCAGTTGCAGTGCATGAATTGCTTTTATTAAAAAATACATAGCAATATTTGTTTTGAAAAATATGTAATGTCAAAATGCACTGTTTTAGATTTGAAAGCTTTTCTTTGAGTTTAAACTTGTAAACTTCACTACAAAAAAAATTATTCATCTTTAACACTGCCCAGATACATTTGAAACCTGATAGCTTTCTGTGTAATAGAATAAGCAAATATATGGTAAATCATGTATATTTAACGTAGGTAACCTCGCATTTTTCTTGATTTACTACTGATATGCAGCAAGTGAGTACACACGTAATGAAAGAGTAAAGCATGTGTATTAATTGTGCAAGTGAATTTGTAATATAGATGCAGTGTGTGAATGAACTTGCTAACTTAGATCATCACATCTGTATCATTCAAACAGGAAGCACAGTTATTTTATGTTAGCATAAAGAAAAAAGAACTCAGTGAAACTTATATTTGTGAACGGGTTGGAAAAGGATATGAAGTTTTTGAATTTCTCATCAGCGTGATCATTTCTAAATAACAGGTTAGTAGGTGCCTGTAATTAGAAACACCGTCTTTGTAAGTTAAATCAACATTCCATGTAAATATTTTAGTTTATATGCTGATAAAGCCATCAGCTCTGGGCAGTTGTATCCTAAATGCATATTTGGCCTTGGGGTCATTGAATTTGGTTTAAAATTAGGTGAAACAATTGAAATAGAGCAACAACAAAAAATTAGGAGTTTTTGAATGTTTGTACTGGAATTATTGACATATATTATATCTCACTATTGACACGTATACTGTAGTTGAACAGCCTAATGTAACTTCAAACTTATCTGTCAGATTTCACTATTTTTTCTGGTGGACTTAAGGTTGTTTGTAACATAAATAACATCTCAGTGATTTATATTAATTGCTTGAAAATCACAGTCATAGTGTGGGCTGGAGAAATGTTCTCTATTTTTTAATTATTCAAAATGTAATTATTTTTACAGGGAATGTTCTTCAGCAAATCACTAGAGTCCTACACCTGCAAGATGCTGAGTGCCCTCACTTTCTTTTGCAGACAGCAATAGCTGAGGGTGCTCTGCACCTCTCAGGATCTGGTCCTTTTATATCAGGGGAGGGTCAGTCTTATTAAACAATATGCTAATACTGCTAGTAAACTGTAGCGCATCAGACCACTATTGTACTATATCTTTTAAATAAGGGAACTGTTTTTGCCCTTTGGGAAACAGACCCTGTAATGGTCTGAAAACCCTGTTAGAAACAGAGGGGTCCTGGCTGCCCTGCAGCCTTATTGCTGGCGCTGTAGTGTCCTTTTGAAACAATTTTAAGACTTATTCCCATGTTGGTAGGGTCTAGGAGGGCCTCATACAATATGCTTACTTTGTGGGGTGATAGACTGAAAGCTCCACAACACTTTGTTCCTTTTACAGAGAGACTTGCTTTCTGATCCTCTGTGTGGCAATGGCAATATTTAACACAGGGTGGTCACATACCTATTTCCTAGCAAGAAGATAATTTAATTGTTCTGGTGGTGAGAGAACAAGGACAAATGAAACCATGTATACACACAGCAAACAAAAGGAATAGAGTGTGGGGAAATCTTTAAGCTCCTAGAAATAAGTTTGTAATGAGTTATTAGAAAGGAGAATGGGACAGCCCATTCCAGTAAATCTCTCTTTAAAAACTAGCATTATTGCAGTGTGTTCTCACCAAGAAAAGTAGAGGCTTCCATATATGGTACTAGGTCAAGACAAAAAATGTTTTAGCTTGATAGTTTTATTAATTGGACAACAGCATGCCCATTTTACTGAATTACAAACCCACTTCTCGATAAACTTCCTCCATTACAATAAAAATAATGTATTGTATGTTTCTGACTTGTAAGGTTTTATGGATAAAGGTGACAAAACATGTCTTAAATATTATGCATATTCAGTTTGTGCTGTTTGGTTTTTAGATAATTGAAGGTTTTTACATCCAAGTACAGATATTTTTATTGTATTTTTGCTGTTTTCCATAGTAAAACAAATGTTAACATTTTATACTATTGTATCCAGCTCTATACTTGAAGTTGCCATCAATTCAGACATTGATGTCATGCCTGAAATCTCATTTTACCTTCTTATGCAGAACAATAAATTATTGATATAATCGATCATTGAATATGGGTGGGTTTTTTTTAAACCTGAACAGGATAGTTTACTGTGTAACTCATAAGAATGACTTAAATGATAAAACGTTTATCTAATAATCTGTCTCTTATAGCTCTTCATCCTAAATGCAGCCATTAAAACAATAACTTTTAAATGAATACCATGGAAAAAGGACTAAAACCCTTCATTTATCAATGCTGTTGTTGACATTTTCTCTCAACAGACTTTTTCCCCTCCTTGCCCCTTCCCAAAAATTAACTCTCCTCTTTCGGACAGTAAAAGTAGGAAGGAAGTACAGCATAAGGACAATGGGCCAAATGCAGAGGTGGTATGCAAGGTGTGATACAGGTAAGGTACACACCCATACTAGGTGTAATAGAGTCTAAGTGAGTGTCAAAGCTGGTGTACTTTTCATGCTATAATATGGGGATGTATAAAGAGAAGAGTGTAGAAGGAAAAGCAACTAACAGGAAGGTATAAGTTTAATTAAGCCATACCATTGCTAAGTTTAGACTGAGTTACAGTGGCAGGTAATTTATATCACCTTACATGTCACTCAGATTCATAGTTTAAATAAAATCTAAAATATAGCTTTGAAATCCCAACTACTATAGTGATTTCTCAGGAGCAATAAGATAGATTTTTGTCTATTTCAATGTTAAAAGTCTTTTGTACTTGCTAGTTGACTGGTTTACTTTCTAGCAAATGAGATCGATAGTAATGTTATCACAACAGGAGCTCTGATTGAAAAACAACTGAAAATAGATTGAAGAAATAAATTCTTTTCTTCAAGAGGATACCTTATAAATTTCCAGATTATATAATTTAAATGTTTTTTTGAAAATTAGATTTTTATGTCTTGTTACATTAAATAGCACAATACAACTGAGACAGAATGGAGTTGTGGAAAGGTGAATACTTTTTTTTAACAAGTATCTGCATCTGAAAAAAACAACCATACTGATTACTTTTTATAACCAAATTACAAATCAGATTGGTTTCTCAGAAAATTGCATGGAATGATTTAGGTTTCTATAACATTTTGAGTTGTTGATTATTTAGCATTTTTTTAAAAGTGGGTAAATGCTGACTTAATACACCTCTTCCTCGATATAACGCTGTCCTCGGGAGCCAAAAAATCTTACTGCGTAATAGGTGAAACCGCATTATATTGAACTTGCTTTGATCTGCCGGAGTGCGCAGCCCCGCCCACCCCGGAGCACTGTTTTACCACGTTATATAAGAATTCGTGTTATATCGGGTCACGTTATATTGGGGTAGAGGTGTATTGATGTTTGCTGTTACCCTTCTTACAGAGATATACCTAAATCTGTTAAAACTTAATAGTTTTCAGAAATTAAGTTAGAACGACTCAGAAGTTGCAAAATGTACAATTTCAATACCATGAATATTCAAAAACAAAAACAATAGCTTCAGGACTTTCAAGAATCCCCAGCTAACATAACTAGGTTTTGAAAACTTCTTGATAAGATTCCAAAATCAGTTCAAAGAGAAATAGATCATATTACCTTTCTTCTTTTCAGTGTCCACGTTGATCATCAAGAACAGGATATTATAATACAAAGAAAAACAAAGTGGGTTATGATTGCCTTTAAGCAATTAATTTTAGATTCACACTTCAACAAAGGCATTACAGAACTTTCTACAATATCATACAGACAAAGGATTATGGAAGTGTGGAATTTTAATGGATTATGTATTTGCTTTAAAGAATCCAGGATGTAGGGGGCAGAGTAAATCAGAGGGAAAATTAAGGATCAAAATATTTTGGATTGCTCATGAAACCTTGCAGATTCTATTCCACCTTCTGATTTGAGTGTATGTCTTTGTTATTTGTATTACCTTAGCACCTGAGAACGCTAATCATGGACCAGGACCTCATTGTGTTAGGTGCTGTAGAAACATAACAAAAAGGCATTCCCTGCCCCAAAGAGTTTACAGTCTACGTATAGAACACGAGAAAGTTGCTGATCAATTAGGGAACATGCTCGTTTAAAGTTGTGAAATGCTCCCTTCTAACGTTGTTTGGCAGCCTCCTGTTTTGTCCACTGCTTGCAGGAAGAGCAGCCCCTTGCAGCTAGCTGGTGGGTGGTTGGAACCAGGGTGGACCAGCAGCCCCCCTATCAGCTCCCCACTTCCCTAAGTTCCCTGTGCAGCAGCTGTCCCTCCCCCCACTGCCATGTGCTGCTCCTGCCCTCTGCCTTGGAGCTGCTCCCAGAGACTCCTGCTTGCTGTACGGGGAGAGGGGAGGAAAGGGGGGCTAATGTCAGGGTGTCTCCCCCTCCCCACTGCTCCTGCACTCCACTTACCCCATCTTCCATAGAGAAGGGGGGACACACGATGGAGGGAGGGAGCTTCTAGGCAGTAGCTGCTGTCTCAGGTCTCAGCAAGCTGATTTAATTAACAAGGCAGTGTACTTAAGCCTGGGGTCAGCTACTTAAAGGGGAAATGCACATTTTTTTTTTTCTCTCACACACAGAGTGTGTGTCTCTGTCTGCCCTCCCTCCTTTCCTGCTGCCTTGTAGAATGTTGTGAGAGTTAACCCTCCAGGGCTCAGTCAATTGCTAGTTCATTTAGCAGTAAGGCATTCCCTGGGAAATATCCCACCCTCTGACTCCTCCACCTCAACCAAGCTTCACAATCATCATCACTGTGTACCAGTATTAAATTGTTTGTTTAAAACTTATACTGCGCACGTTTGTGTGTGTGTGTGTGTGTGTGTGTGTATATATATAGTTTTTTGTCTGGTGAAAAAAATTTCCCTGGAACCTAACCCCCTCATTTACATTAATTCTTATGGGGAAATTGGATTCGCTTAACATCATTTCGCTTAAAGTCGCATTTTTCAGGAACATAACTACAACGTTAAGTGAGGAGTTACTGTACACTGTATTGGTCAACACACTAGAAGTGATAACACAGTCACAGTCAAATCATCGTCAAGGGTTTTGTAGGCATTTGTAGACAAAGGAGAGTTTTAAGGAGAGATCTGAAGGCAGAAAATGAGGTAATTTTCCCAGTGTTTACCAGGAGCTTCCTCCTAATCGTGAGGCGCAGCATAAAAGAAAGTATGAAGGTGCTTGTTTGAAAACTTCAACAGTGGGCAATGGAGGCTGGCATCATGGGTCAATTGGAGGCAGGAGTCAACATCTTGAAAGCAAGTGAGAGATGATAGGTTGGGTGGGGATAGTTCATAAAGGATCTTGAAAGTGAAGACAAGTAGCTTTATGTTTGATAAGATAGAGAAGGGTGAGCCAGTGGAGGGATTCAAAGAGAGGGGGTCGTATGATCAATGCAACAAGCTAGGAAAATGATCTTTGCAGCAGCATTCTGAATGGATATGAGTAGGGCTCCGTGTTTGTCGCTGAGGTCGCGGAAGTCATGGATTCCATGACTTCTGCAGCGGCCAGTGTGACTGAGCCCAGGGCCGCCCGAGCAGCTAGCTCCAGGACCAGCTGCTCAGGCAGCCCGGCGGACAGCCACACCGGGCGCTGCTGGACCGGCTCTGCAGCCAGCCGCTCGGGCGGCCGTGCAGCTAGCCGCTGCTCTGGCAGCCCCGGGACCGTCCGAGCAGCAGCCAATGCAGGTGGCCCTGGGGGCCGCCTGAGCAGCCATCGTGGGGGTGGCAGAAGCAGTAGCTGGCCCCCCGGGGCTTTCCCCCCCCGGCAGCTGGTGCTGCGTGCTTCCCCCCCGGCAGCTGGTGCTGCGTGCTTCCCCCCCGGCAGCTGGTGCTGCATGCTTCCCCCCCCCCCCCCCCAGTTCAATTGGGGTATTTATGATATAAGTCATGGACAGGTCACGGGCCGTGATTTATTGTTTCTTGCCCGTGACCTGTCCATGACTTTTACTAAAAATACCTGTGATTAAATCGCAGCCTTAGATATGAGTGGTGCAAGACTGAATTTGTCGAGGACATTGCAATAATTGAGACATCAGGTGATGGGACCCTGGGCAAGAGTTTTAGCTGTGTGGGTAGATAGGAAAGGCCGTATCTTACAGATGTTATGCAGAAATAATCTGCAAGATTTAGATGTAGCTTGGATGTGAGGACCTAGAGAGAGGCCTGAGTCAAAGATGATACCCAGGTTGTGGGCCTGAGTGATAGGATAGTGATGGTGTCTTAAAACACAGCCAAATAGAAGATGGAATGCAGCTGCCATGCATCACCCAACAGAGGGAAAGTAGAGAAAAACATTGCCAGTAACAAATGTTCATTTCCTGTTATACAAAGATAAATGTATAGTTTTTTAAAAAATGTATTGAGGGAGGTAGAGCTAAGGGTTATCTGCATGGAAAACTCTTGCATCACCTCTGCTCCTGGTCCCATTGAAATTACGCAGTTTGTACATGTAGGATCCCTGCTCTTGTGATAAGTGCGATAAGAACTTTAGTGATCACAAATAGTAAAGTCTGAAAGTACCTTTTGCAGCTTTAGCTACTCTTGAAAGCATTAAGGTAGGAGAGGATGTTTTGTATATAGTTAAATAAATTAAATGCTTCTGTTACAGGTAATACTGATTCAGCTGCCCGCCGCTTCCCGCAGCTCCCATTGGCCGGGAATGGCGAACCGCAGCCACTGGGAGCTGCGTGGGGCCGTGCCTGCGGATGGTCAACGTAAACAAAATGTCTCACAGCCCGCAAGCTTATTATCGTGATGGGCCGCATGCCAAATGTTGCCAACCCCTACAGTAGAACATTATGCAATATTAACCTTGTTGTGTACCTTGTCAAGATTAGTCCAACTAATGTTCATGATATACCAACACAAATACCCTCATTTTACAGTATATCTATATACACATCCCAAAAGCCGCAGTTGTCAGCAATCTCTTATTTCATTTACTTGAAAAGAGCATGCTTGCAAAAGATTTAGTGTTTAATTAAAGGATTCTTGCATTTTTCTGCCTAGCAGAGCAGTGAAGTTATAGGCCAGCAAAGATATATGTACTTGTACCCAAGTAAGACTTTCACACATCTCAAGACGTGTAGGATTTTACATTTCAAATAACAGTACTTTTCTTTGTCTGATGGAAGTCAAGAGAGTATGATTAAATACAGACTGCAAACTTGCCCACTGCAAACCTAGCTGAACATGAAATCTTGCAGGAATTAACATAATTGTTCTTTAAATAAAAAGGCTGCCATGTACATAGAATATCATGTTATGCTTGCCAGATAAAAAGAAATGTAAACCTGTGAAGTGACTTATGAATTTGTCTGTGTAAGAGAATCTCTGGACCCAATGTTTTCTCCTTTTGTATAATAAAGTGTAAAGCACCAGTGCGGTGATTGCCATTTACATAAAATAACCAAATGGTGGCGTTCTGGGGGAACTGAAGAATCAAGTTCTGTTTTGCTTGCAAAATTGGGGATGAATTTCAGTCCAACTAAAAATGTTCCCCATTTCTGAAACTAATATCTACATCTGGCACCCCGCCAAAGGGTGTGTGTGATGCTGTGGGGTAGTTCAGATAATTCTGGGAAACTACTCTGAAGCTGGAGGCACCATCCTTTGTCATTACTGGGTCTATAGTTGGCTGGGACCATCTTGCTTAAAAATCAGTGATATAATTTGTCATACATACAGGTAAATAGATGAGTCCAGAGAAAGAGATTGGAAATTTTTTTGTTCAGTTCTCACATTTTAATTATTTAACACTTCTGAATTTCAACTATTGTATCAGTTTGGAGATATTCCTGGTCTTATATTTAGTTTACCTTTTAGACCTATGGGGTGAGCAAAAAAAAAAAAAAAATTCTTTAGTAACTTGTGATTGTTTCCCATTTGCTGAGATATTCTATTTCACTTTTAAACATGGTGTGTTAGTCTTGTCCACTTTGTTTACTGTTTGGTCTCAGTTTTGTGATAATTCTTTCTATGCCAGAAGAAATTATACCAAAGACATTATTTATACATCTTAATTGACTTAGTCCGTTTTTTATTTCAATTCCTTTTTTTCCTGTCGACGTTCTTGAAGCGGGGGGAGAGGGTGTGTGGGGAAGGGATAGTTTAATGAGTGGAAATGAGAAGTAGAGAGGCTTCCCTGATCAGGAGTTGCTCTGCTGGAGAAGCTGCTCTGCTGCAGAGATTATTGCACTGTAGGGCTTCAGTGAACTCACGAGAAGTTCCTAAAAGGTTAGGAGAAGATAGGAAAGGGTCTGTGACACTAAAACTATATGCGTTATGATGGATGTGACCCCCAGGTTCTCACTGGGGTTCACGATGCAAGGGCACTAAAAGAGCAGCACCCCAAGCAATCACTTGCTTGGAGGCAACTTAAGGCCTATTAGGGAACTTTTAGTGCAGGGTAGCAGTGTCCACACAGGCAGTGAGTGCATGGTAAACTAGTGTGCTGTAGATTTAGGCCCCTGCTTGCCACACACTAACTCTCCATCTAGGCAAGCCCAACAGGATGGATTTAAGTGACAAGCTGCAACTTTACTAACGGGAGGCGGGGGGAGAGGCTGTGCTATGCACGCACCCCCACCCATACCAGGCAATTAACTGGGACCAGTGCAGGGCTACAGGTCTCCCACCATTTAACCAATAACTCAGGGTAGACCCTCTTCGGCCAACCATGAGAATACAGCTCACTTATGAATCCTCTTGTCCTTCCCCTTGCAAGGGGAGCAGTGTGCACCAACGGGAGACCTCAGTCTGAAGAAATTTGGATCTCCACTTCTCCGACTGGCCCAAGGTCCACCAGCAAAACTGGGTCTTCATTTACCATTGGGAGCTGTTCCCTTGTAGGGCCAGTTTCCAGTAGGGCCATGTATCCAGTATCACTAGATACTGGACACAAGCTGTGCTTTACTAAATATTCCTATATCATCTCCTAATGCTAGACTTCCCGGTCCTACTCTATTTAACCTATTTTTGCCTCCACACTGCTTTGAGGAAGGCCAAAATCATACTGACCTCTGCCAATTTGATCCAGCAGGAAAAAATTCCTTCCTGACCCACCAAAACAGATGATCTGTCCAACCCACTGTACCCTGAAAACTCAGCTCATCAAACTACTACTACAGGGAGGGGGGGTGGTGAGGCAGCTAAAAAGTAAGGCAATATGGTCCCCAAAAATCTAGGAAGGCTTTAAATTAGGAAGTGCGAGGGCCAATTGACTCTCCAATTCTCCCTCCCCCCACCCCATCTGGCCAATGGAGGGCAGAGAAACTTTTTCCTACTCTAGGTAAATTTCTGCTTGTTTCAGAGGTATGTGAAAGGGGCCATAGTCAGTTTTCTATGCACATATTCACACTCCTCCCTGCCTTTCTGATGGTTGGGCTTCATTGCTCCTAGTCTTATCAAAGACCCCACTGCTGGGTTTTTATATACAGCTGTGTACTTCCTCCCCATTAATGTTTCCGCTCTGTCAAATGCCATTCCATAATGTACGCAGGGTCCT
The DNA here is from genome assembly GCF_028017835.1 of Emys orbicularis. Classification (NCBI taxonomy): domain Eukaryota; kingdom Metazoa; phylum Chordata; order Testudines; family Emydidae; genus Emys; species Emys orbicularis. The sequence goes on along the minus strand of NC_088684.1, from coordinate 266,354,538 downwards.
TGTCTTTTGCAGTCTTCTCCGGAAGCTCATTCATGAAAAATGACTTAAAATTGTGCCTAGTCTTTTTTTCTAAAATGTCCAGCAGCCCTATAGTCTTGATTCACTAGAATTTCTGTGAAGATCCTATATAATGTTGATAAGACTGATGGATTTTTTTAATCCTTAACATGCTTCATATTTGCCTAATTGCACAGAAGTATGGTGTTATCAGTAAATAATGACATGCTTTTTACATCATAGCCCTTTAAGTAGTTCAATTGGGAATCTGATTGATTGTCTCCAGGAATTCCAATCTCCCATTCTTTTTTTCAGCTGAGTTTGCAAACTCTTTCACATTCCCTTACCCCAACTGCAGTAATTTGCCTATCGCAAGATCTTGGAGGAAATCATAAAGAGCCAGATTACCTCCAGATCTGAGAGCCGCTCAGCTCAGGAAAGGGAGGGAGCCTTAATTCTCTATCCTGCACAGCTCTAGCCCAGACCCGAGCATTAGGTTATCTGTCTTGAGGTCTCTACACTTGAGGTCTGATGCACTATTCACATGGCTCCCCATTATTTCAGTGTTCAAGATTTATGTTGCTTTCCTGTTCTTCCAGCATCTTTGGGAATAATTTTGTTATTTCCATGCTAATGTTACTCCATCTCTTCCTGGTATTTTGGCTCATTTCATGCTCTTGGAAAGTATTTAATTTTGGGTTGCTTTGCTGGTCACATGTAAGGTCTTATGCTGCTTTCTATATTATGTATATGAGACAAGAATGAAATATTACAGACATCTGGTACCATTTAAACTTTTAAATGAACATGTAGCAGGTAGGATCTTTTTCTACAGTAGCTCTCAGATGACATTATATTGTACCACATATTGTCAGCTAAAAACAAAAAGACAGTTACCTTTTCCGTAACTGGTGTTCTTCGAGATGTGTTGCTCATGTCTATTCCAAATAGGTGTGTGCGCTCGCCACGTACACTGGTGTCGGAAGTTTTTCCCCTAGCAGTACCCGTAGGGGAGCGCTCCTAGCGACCCCTGGAGTGGCGTCTCCATGGCATGGTATAACGGGCGCTGCGCACTCCCCACACCCTCAGTTCCTTCTTGCCAGACAACTCCGACAGAGGGGAAGGAGGGCGGCATGTGGAATAGACATGAGCAACACATCTCGAAGAACACCAGTTATGGAAAAGGTAACTGTCTTTTCTTCTTCGAGTGATTGCTCATGTGTATTCCAAATTTTCGGGATGGAGCACAGCCCTGCCGAACCCAGCGTCCTCCCTTGTTTGGGAGACGATCGCATAATGTGAGGTGAAAGTGTGAACTGAAGACCACCTGGCAGTCCTACAAATGCCCTGGATGGTGACATGGGCCAAAAAGACAGCCGACAATTGATGGCAGGGGGATTCCCGCCAGGTCATAACAGGTACAGATGCACAATGTGATCCAGTTGGAGAGCCACTGGGTGGATATCGGCCGAGATTTCATGCATTTGGCCGAGGCGATGAACAGCTGCGAGGACTTTCTGAATGGTTTAGTCCGCTCCAGGTAAAATGCCAGAGCCCGTCTCACATCCAGCGTGTGGAGGCGGCGCTCCTCACTGGACGCTTGGGGCAGAGGACCAGCAGGAAAATGTCCTGACCCATATGGTAGGCAGAGACCACCTTCGGGAGGAACGAAGGATGTGGGCGGAGCTGGACCTTATCCTTATGGAATACCGTGTATAGAGGCTCGGAGGTCAGGACCCTGAGTTCCGAGACCTGGCTAGCCGACATGATCGCCATCAGGAAGGCTACCTTCCACGAGAGGTGCGACCAGGAGCACATAGCTAGCGGCTCAAACAGGGGGGCCCGTGAGGCAGGCCAGCACCAGGTTCAGGTCCCACTGTGGGACTGGGGGCCTGATGTACAGGAAGAGATGATCCAATCCCTTAAGGAATTGGCCAGTCATAGCATGGGAGGATACCGTGTGACCCTGCACCGGCGGGTGGAAGGCCGATATGGCGCCAGGCCCTGGGCTCTAAGGTGAAGGAGGTAGTCCAAAATGAGCTGGATCGGGGCAACCACGGGGGAAACGCCCTGCTCATCCGCCCATCGGGAGAACCGAGACCACTTTGCTAAGTAGGCTTGGCATGTGGAGGGTCGCCTGCTTTCCAAGAGGACGCGCTGAACCCCTTCCGAGCACGTCCTCTCCTCCCAGCCTCAACATTGAGCAGCCATGCTGTGAGGTGGAGTGCCGTTAGGTTGGGGTGGAGGAGGCGGCCCTGGTCCTGCGAGAGCAGGTCTGGGCGGGATGGCAACGGCCATGGCAGGGCGACCGCCAGGCTTGTGAGGGTCCCATACCAATACAGCCAGGCAATCAGGAGGACCCGGGCCCTGTCCGTCTTTATTTTTTCCAGGACCTTGCCTATCAGTGGGAACGGGGGGAAGGCATTGAGCAACCGGACTGACCAGAACAGGAGGAAGGCATCGGAGATAGCGCCCCATCCCAGCTGCCCCCCCCCATCCCCGGAGCAGAACTGGGGACAGCGACGGTTCTGCTGGGTCGCAAACAGGTCCACCTGGGGAGTTCCCCACTCTTGGAAAAGCCTGTACACCTCCTCTGGGTGAAGGGACCACTTGTGCTGAGTGGAGAAGTCCCTGCTCAAGCAATCCGCCCGTGAGTTCGGGGCGCCCGGTAGGTGGTAGGCCTGTAGGCAAATGTGGCTATACAGAAGTCCCACAGCTTGAGGGCTTCCTGGCAGAGGATCGGGCCCTGCCTTGCCTGTTGATGTAAAACATCGAGGCGGTGTTGTCCATTAGAACTCTGACCACCCGGCCGGCCCTCCAGGTGCGAGCAGAAGGCCGTGCATGCCAGCCGCACCGCACTGAGCTCCTTGATGTTTATGTGGAAGGCCAGGTCCTGCGCAGTCCACAGACCTTGGGTCTGAATGTCCCCCACATGGGGTCCCCACCCCAGGTTCGATGCATCAGACACCAGTTCCATCGACGGGGGCCTGCCTCTGAACGGAACCCCGTGGAGCATGTTCCCGGGGGAGGACCGCCATCGTAGGGAGGCAATCACCGGTTCGGGCACAGTGAGGACTTTGTCTATCCTGTCTCTGCCCTGGGAGAACACCGAGGCCAACCAGAGCTGAAGGGGCCTCATCCTGAGTCTGGCATGGCGGACCACATATGTGCATGTGACATGTGACCCAAGAGCTGGAGGCACACTCTGGCTGTTGTCACTGGAAACTTTTGACTGTGTCGATAAGCCCTTTCAGGGTCTCAATCCTGTCCGGTGGGAGGGAGGCTCTGGCCGACATGGCGTCCAGGACCACCCCACTAAACTCTGTGTTGTACCGGGACTAACGTGGACTTGATGTTGTTTGCCAACAGGCCCAAAGTGGCACACGTGGACAGAAGGAGCACCATGTGATCCCGCACCTGCAACCAGGAGCTGCCCTTGACCAGCCAGTTGTCCAGATAGGGGAAGATCTGGACCCCACAGCGCCTGAGGTAGGCCGCCACCACCGACATACACTCTGTAAATACTGTGGGGGCAGTGGACAGGCCAAACGGGAGGATCACGAATTGGTAGTGTTCCTGCCCAACCGTGAAACGGAGGAAGCGTCTGTGCCCCTCAAATATATGGATGTGGAAGTACGCGTCCTGCAGATCGACGGTGGCGTACCAGTCCCCGGGATCCAGTGAGTGAATGATGGAGGCCAGGGAGACCATGCGGAACTTGAGCTTCACCATGTACTGGTTCAGGCCTCGCAGGTCCAGGATGGGCCTGAGCCCCCCTTTGGCCTTCGGAATAAGGAAATAGTGTGAGTAGTACCCCTTGCGTTTGAACTCCGCTGGTACCACTTCCACCGCTCCTAGGCCAAGGAGCCGCCCCACCTCTTGCTCGAGGGGTCCCCCAGGAGGGACGGGGGCGGAGGGTGGTTGGGTGGGGTGGAGGTAAACTGGAGGGTGTAACCCCAGGAGATGGTGTTGTGGACCCATCAGTCAAAGGTCAGCCGCGACCACTCTGGGAGGAAAGCACACAACCGGTTGGAGAAGGGAAGCTTTATTGGGGGTAGATCCCTGATGAGAACTGATAGGGCGCCCCGGGCATCCCGTCAAAACTGCCGTTTCCTTGCCTGTTTGCCCTTGGAGGACCCAGGCTGGGGGGCAGGCCGAGACTGCCTCCGCGGGTGTTTTATAGTCCCACGACTTTTTATAAGGGGGCTTGTATTTAGAGTGGGTAGCCTGGGCCGGAGCCCGCTGCGGCTTCAACTTAGGTCTAGCCAGAGCCAGAACATGGAGACCCAGAGTCTGAAGCGTCGTGCGGGAGTCTTTCAGGCTGTTCAGCTTTATATATGTCTGTTCCACAAACAGAGCTTTGCCGTCAAATGATAGGTCCTGCAAGGAGGTCTGCGCCTCACTGGACAGCCCAGAGAGCAGGAGCCATGACGCCCTTCTCATGGTCACTGCGGAGGCCATGGACCGCGCGGCCGTGTCCGCTGCATCCGACGCTGCCTACAGGGTTGCCCTGGCAGCCGCTGTACCCTCCTCCACTGGCGCTTTGAACTCCTTCCTGTCATGCTCCTGGAGGGAGTCCTCAAACTTGGGCAAAGAGCCCTCTCTGCAGAGAGCAGAGATTGAACTCATACCGGCCCAGGAGAGCCTGATGGTTCGCCACCCGTAACTGGAAGCTCGAGGACGAATAAATTTTCCTTCCAAATGAATCCAGCCTCCTTGAATCTTTATTTTTCAGAGTAGGGGCTGGTTGGCCCTGCCGCTCCCTGTGGTTGACCACTTGACCACCAGGGAGTTAGGGGCAGGGTGGGTGTATAGGTATTCATGCCCCTTGGCGGGCACAAAATACTTGCGTTCCGCTCTCTTAGAGATGGGGGCCGATGAGGCTGGGTTTTGCCACAGGGCATTTGAAATTTTCACCACCCCTTCATGGAGAGGCAAGGCCACCCTGACCGGTACCGAGGTGGACAGAACGTTAAACAGGGAGTCTGAGGGCTCCTCCATCTCCTCTGCCTGAAGGTTGAGGCTTGATGCCACCCTTTTCAATAGCTCTTGGTGGGCTTTAGAGTCCTCCTGCAGGACGGAGGGAGGAGGGGCCGTAATCGCCTCATCAGGGGAGGGCGAGGAGGCAGGCGCAGTACTTTGCATATCCACCGGCACCGGAGGATCCACCACCTGGTCGGTCTCCGGGCACGGCGTCGAGGCTGTACATCCCACTGACTCCTTCCTCGGAGGCCGGGAGAGGGAGGCTGACGGTTGTTCTAAGGCTCCAGCCACCGAGCGAGCCCCCACAGGGGGCTGCGTCGGGGGCCATGGTGCCCACTGGTACCATTGTGTTGGCCACGGGGCCTGGTGCCACTGCATCTGCAGTGGCACTGGCGGAGCAGGCTGTTCAGCCTGGCTAGCCTGAGCCATTGATGGACGGCTACAAAGGGAGGCCGGGCTGATGTACAACCTGCCGCTGTCCTGGACCGGGAGGAGCGGCAACGCCAGAAGTGGTACCAACCTTGAGACCGCAACCTCGACATGGAGGACTGGTACAGTTGGTAACAGCTACTCGGCGATCGGCTCTGGCAGGCGGCTCGCCAGTGATCAATGCCGGGGGCTGCGGGAGCAGTGCCGTGGCGGGGTCCTGGAGCGAGACGACGAACTAGAATGGCGTCAACGTTCGTGTCACAACCGGCTACGATAGCCCCTCCAAGACGAGGACCTATGGCATCGTCTGCCTTGGTCCCATCTGTGTTCGCTCCTCGAGGCGGAGCGGTGCCTGGAGTCTCTGTCAGATGGAACCCAGCCAGACAACCTGGTGGGAGTCAACGGCGACACATGTGGACTATGCACGGAACGGTCGCTGAGCGGTGAATGGCATCGGAAACATTCCCTCGACCGAGACCGGAACCGAATCGGGGGCAACTGTGGAGATCCCAGGGGCAGCTTGCCTCTGGACTGTGGGGCCAACATTGGCGGTGCTCCTGGTGCTGGCATGGACATAACGTCCTGGGCTGTCTGCAGGGCCTCCGGTGTGGAGAGCATCCGGACATCTGGGGAAGCCTGCTCTGAATGGGCAGGGCTACTCGCCTCTGACTCAAGTCGAGTGGTAGAGGCCGATGGGGATCGAGGACTGCCCAGCATGGGTCTAGCCTCTGCTCCACTTTTACTCCGGTGCTGTGGCGTAGAAGGCCTCTTCCTAGCCTTCTTGGTGTGCCCCGTGGATGTGGAGCAGTGCCGACTAGTAGATGGTGCCGAGGGGTTGCCGTGCACCACAACCGTGGTGCCTGGTGTCGACTCAGAGTCTCTCTCTCTCTTGGTCTGAGTCTTAAACGACTTGCAAATCTTGCTGCGATCGCTGAGATGGGTTCCCCCAAACAGTGTAAACAGTCCGCGTGCGGATCACTCACTGCCATAGGTCGCCTACAAGTGTTGCATGACTTAAAAACCGGGGCGCGGGGCATGCCCTGGCCCAGGCGCACTAGCTAATTAATCAAACTAACTAACTACAGGTACTATACACTGAACGAACAAGAGTTCTGGGGATGAGCTACAGCAAAGCTGGTGCAAAGCTGGAGCAGAGCAGTTTCGAAGCACCTTCACTGGCGGCAAGAAGGAACGGGGGGAGCGCGCAGCACCCCTTATACTGCGCCATGGAGGCGCCACTCTAGGGGTCGCTAGGGGCGCTCCTCTACGGGACCTGCTAGGGGAAAAACTTCCAACACCGGAACACGCACACCTATTGTGGAATGCACATGAGCAATCACTCGAAGAAGAATTATTATTTATTAATTTAAATAGTGCCGTAAACATATATGGCACTTCACAGATATAAGACAATGGGTAAATCCTGGTCCCGTTGAAGTTAGTGGGAGTTTTTCCATTGCTAACATTTACTACCAAGTGTTAGTGCTTACTTTCCTAAGTAGTCCCTTTGACTTCCGTGGGGTTACTCATGATGGAAGTGTTTGCAGAATTGGGCCCTTGGGCCTTGATCCTATGCCCTTTAGTCAATGGCAAAACTCCATGGACTTCACTGGGATCAGCATCTGGCACATTATATGCTGTTTGACATGATATGCTGAGGGATGATAAACACTATGGGGAATGACTAAAAATAATTTTTAAAAACTGTTGAATTAACAACTTTGGATAACTATCTAATAAATATGACTACCATTGCATGAATTTAAGTACAAACCTTTCTATTTTGAAGTATTGATAAGCAAATTAAATCACACTGATAAATCTATGAAATCCTTGCCTAAAATATATAATACAAATTGTAATTTTTGGCATCCCTCTGGTGCTGCTTAGCTTGTCACCCAATATTTCATTTCTTTTACACCTACAACACATTGCTCATTAATTTATTTGTGCACCTTTAAGTAATGTTCTGAGAACTGAGGCAGCAATACATATCTTACTTAAGCAAATGATTGAAATCTTTAATACGATGCTTCAGAATAATTTATGAAGTCTCTCAAATGTCCTATAGCCTTGACCCGTACATCTAAAAGAGTGCATTCTATCTCATGTTTATAACCTCTGAGTTGCCTCCTATTTACCAAATCCTCATAAATTCTTTGTCTATTCTCCCTGCATTACTTGTTTCTAATTGAGGTACTGTACTGTATATTTCAACTTGTAAACAGAATATCTTGTTTTTAGTTGTAATATTTCTGTGTAATATTTTCCAAACTCTCTTTTATTGTATTCCACAGTTAAAAAGCCACCTGGATATTCCCTTTCTATTCTTTTTCTTAAACTATCTCTAAGCCTTTCTGTGTGTTTTTGTAATCTGTAAAACAGACTCTTACAACAGGTTTTCAAAAGACTTGTGCAGCTGGTAGCTTTTTGATTATTTCATATATCAGTTGTACTAAATATTGGTGATCTGCTTTAGAAAGATATTAACACTTTTGTCGCTGCAATTACACCTGTGCATTGTTCTATTATACTAGAGAAAAAACGGAGCCTAGCAGATGTACATATGGGGGGGGGGGCAGAAAAGTGGTATAATAAATCTATTATACCAGAGTGTTTTGTGATAGCTTCAAAGAACAGATGAGAACACATCCAGGTGTTGTTCAAACCCCAATATGTGGTCAAATGTATGTAGTAAAAATTAAAGTGGCAAAACTAAAGTACATGGTTCAGACTCGTGAATGTAACTGTGGCTTGCAATATTTTAAAAATTCCTTATTGTTTATGAGAGACGTGGAACACTGTTATGCAAGAAAAATAAGGGATTTGGATATTTGCAACTGTCTTCAAGACTGTAAATACAAGGTGGATAAGTGGATTGTGGTGTTCACTGATATCTTTTGGGGACAATGTCAATATTTTTACACTGTATGTTAAATTAATTCTGTGTCCTTAAAGTAAAACATCCCCTATTATACTGAAAGAAAAATAAGTATTAGTGAGTTGAAGGGGTTCCGAAAAAATTGTCAGTTATCGGTGGCATCTAGAATTTTCAAGAAATAGTCGAAATAGTGTCTAAAGGAGGATGATCAGTTATATGCATTTTAAAATTCATCTAAAATGTTGATCTCTCACATCAGCTATACAAAACAGGTTTTAGAATGTCATGCAACAAGGGACTTGGCATTTACGAGGGTCTTGCAGGCACTAATGTCTTGACTGCATGGGGAAATAAGCTATTTCACAGTAGCTCTCCCACAGTAGCTCTCCATGTGGACACTTATATTCTGCAAAGAGTGCCTTTGTGTGGTTTAGTTTAATTCAACTTGGAAGTAGAATAATCTGCAAAAAGGCACTTGGTGCGATGTACTTTAGTTTTGGTGCAGAAGAGGAGTTTCTACATAGGGAGTTAGCATAGAATAGCTATTGTGCTTTAAATTCACAGCCTAGTTCATTCCACTCTAACTTCCCCATGTAGACAAGCCTTCATACTAGGGCTGTCGATTAATTGCAGTTAACTCACGTGACTAACTCAAAAAAATTAATCATGAATAATTGCACTGTTAAACAATAGAATACCAATTGAAATGTAATAAATATTTTGGATATTTTTCTACATTTTCAAATATACTGATTTCTATTACAACATAAAATACAAAGTGTACGGTGCTCACTTTATATTATTATTTTTGATTACAAATATTTGCACTGTAAAAATGATAAAACAAATACAGTAAAAACTGTTTTATCCAGCATGTTGGGGAAGGGTGCTGGTGAGTGAAAAATGCCGGTTAACTAAGAGGGAGGGAGTTTGGGTGCAGGGGGGGGGCCGGGCAGAGCGTGGGCTCTGGGAGGGAGTTTGGGTGTGGGAGGGGGCTTGAGGCAGCGGCTTGGGGCGCGGGAGAGGGTGAGGGGTACTGGACCCAGGGGCCCCTCACCTCGGACCGCTTCCTGAAAGCGGCGACCTGTCCCGGCTGCTCCTAAGCGGAGGTGCGGCAGGCCAATGGGAGCTGCATTGCTAGCGCTCGGGGCGGGGGCAGCGCGCAGAGCCGCCTGCCGCGCCTCTGCCTAGGAGCCGCAGGGAGCTGCCCGAGGTGAGCGGCCCCTGGATCCAGTACCACCTCCTGCGCCCAAGCCCCCTCCCACACCCAAACTCCCTTCCAGAGCCCGTGCCAATCAGACTATAAACCAGAATTTCAATGAAGATCAGAAATGCCGGTTTATAGAGCATTCCGGTTGGTGAAGTGCCAGATAAAACAGCTTTTACTGTAGTATTTTTCAATTCACGTCATACAAGTAGTGTAGTGCAATCTCTTTATCATGAAAGTTTAACTTACAAATGTAGCGTTATGTACAACAAAATTCAATGTGCATTCAAAAATAAAACAATGTAAAACTTTAGAGCAGGGGTGGGCAAACTACGGCCTGCGGGCCACATCCGGCCCTCGGGACCGGCCCCCGAGCTCCTGGCCCGGGAGGCCCCTGCTGTCCCCCCTCCCCTGCAGCCTCAGCTCACTCGCTTGCTCGCTCTGCCGCCAGCACAATACTCTGGGTGGCGGGCCTGTGAGCTCATGGGGCAGTGCAGCTGCACAGCCTGGCCTGACCCGGTCTCTCTGCTGCGTGGTGGTGGCAGCGGCGGTGTAGCCCGGCTCCAGCCGGCGGCACGGCTGTAGTGCCACCAGCCACCGGTGCTCCAGGCAGCGCGGTAAGGGGGCAGGGAGCGGGGGGATTGGATAGAGGGCAGGGGAGTTTGGGGTGGTGGTCAGGGGGCGGGGGTGTGGATGGTGGTGGTGGGGGAACAGGGGGCTGAATGGGGGTGGAGGTCCGGGGGGGCAGTCAGGAATGAGAGGAGGGGTTGGATGGGGCGGCAGGGGTCTGGGGGCAGTCAGGGGACAGGGAGTGGGGTGTGTGTGGATGGGGCAGGGATCCCAGAGGGGCCGTCAGGGAACGGGGGGGGGGGCTGGATGGGGCAGGGATCCCAGAGGGGCCGTCAGGGAATGGGGGGGGCTGGATGGGGCAGGAGTCCCGGGGGGGCAGATTGGAGGTGGGGGCCAGGCCATGACCCCCTCCCCTAACCGGCCCTCCATACAATTTACGAAACCCGATGCAGCCCTTGGGTCAAAAAGTTTGCCCGCCCCTGCTTTAGAGCCTACAAGTCCACTCAGTCCTACTTCTTGTTCTGCCAATCGCTCAGACAAACAAGTTTGTTTACATTTATGGGAGATACTGCTGCCCACTTCTTATTTACAATGTCACTTGAAAGTGAGAACAGGTGTTCGCATGGCAGTTTTGTAGCTGGCATTGCAAGGTATTTACATGCCAGATATGCTAAACATTTTTATGCCCCTTCATGCTTTGGCCACCAGTCCAGAGGACATGTTTCCATGCTGGTGATGCTTGTTAAAACAAGAATGCATTAATTAAATTTGTGATTGAACTCCTTGGTGGAGAACTGTATGTCTCCTGCTCTGTTTTATCTGCATTCTGCCATATATTGCATGTCATAGCAGTCTCAGATGATGACCCAACACATGTTTGTTTTAAGAACACTTTCACAGCAGATTTGACAAAATGCAAAGAAGGTACCAATGTGAGATTCCTAAAAATAGCTACAGCACTCAACCCAAGGTTTAAAAATCTGAAGTGCTGTCCAAAATCTGAGAGAGACGAGGTGTGGAGCATGCTGTCAGAAGAGCAACACTCTGATGCGGAAACTACAGAACCTGAACCACTACTAAAAAAGAAAATCAACCTTCTGCTGGTGGCATCCGACTCAGATGATGAAAATGAACATGCGTCAGTCCACTCTGCTTTGAATCATTATCAAGCAGAACCCGTCATCAGCATGGACCCACGTCCTCTGGAATGGTGGTTGAAGCATGAAGGGACATATGAATCTTTAGCGCATCTGGTATGTAAATATCTTGTGACGTCGGCTACAACAGTGCTATGCGAACGTCTGTTCTCACTTTCAGGTGACATTGTAAACAAGAAGCAGGCAGCATTATCTCCCATAAATGTAAACAAACTTGTTTGAGCGAATGGCTGAACAAGAAGTAGGACTGAGTGGACTTGTAGGCTCTAAAGTTTTACATTGTTTTATTTTTTAATGCAGTTTTTTTTGTATATAATTCTACATTTGTAAGTTAAATTTTCATGATAAAGAGATTGCACTACAGTACTTGTATGAGGTGAATTGAAAAATACTATTTCTTTTGTTTTTACAGTGCAAATATTTGTAATAAAAGATATAAAGTGAGCACTGTACACTCTGTATTCTGTTGTAATTGAAATCAATATATTTGAAAATGTAGAAAGCATCCAAAAACATTTAAATAAATGGTATTCTATTATTAACAGCACAATTAATCACAATTAATTTTTTTAAATCCCTTGACAGCCGTACTTTATACAAATAATTTCTATCCATTAACCAACATGTTGAGTGAAACTCTGACTCAGTTCAGTTAAAGAACTGTGTGTGCCTTGAAGGTATAACTGCAGAAAATCATGAACTCTTCTTATAGTGCAAGGTGGAAGCTCTCTTTTCCAGCCCAGTTACTCTTCTTCTAGAAAAACATCTCACGTTAAATAGGCCATCTGACAAATATCCCAAAAGAACATAATACACTTGGAATACTGAGATCTGAACTGACATAATTTTGGCAAAAAATATACATGAAGTGTATTTGTGTGAAGGTTTAAAAATAGAAGACTGTCATATGTGGCATTGGAGGCCAGGTTGACTCATGATTGATGACATTTGAAAGAACATACTGAGCTTAGAAAATGACTTCAGAATCATCAGAATTTAGTAAGATTTAGATGGCTCTCTGAAGCTGTATCTGCAGCAAGGGTGCTGGGAATTCCAAAAACTATTTTGTGGTGATACATAACATGCTGCCAGACACAATTTGAAAAGATCCAGAATTTATAGTTTTCAGTTTGCATTAATAAATGACTAACGTCATTTATTTTAATAACTTATTTGTACTTACATGTGCTTTTTCAACTGTTTTCAGTTTTTAGATTTGGTGCAACTCCTAATTTAAAGCTGGAAGACTAGCGCCTTCATGTCCTGGCCTTTCCCCTTGTTTACACACACACTCACTTATATGACAAATTTATCAGAGCAGCCAAGAATATTTTTGTTATTGCCATTAGTTTGCAAATATATTCGCGTCTCATTCAATCTCCCCCTTTCTTCTCCAGTTTTGTGCTTAGATCTCACTGACTATAATACTGAGTATTATACAGAAAGTCATTAGTATAACTGAACATGTTTATTATTGGATTTTTATTTTTTTTAGCTGTGCTGTATTGAGAGTTCTTGGTCTTAAATATCCCCCAACTGAACACAAATTGATTAAAATGAAGGTCACAATTCAAGGAGAAAAGGTACAGTATTATGCCTTTTAATAATCAGAAACCAAGTACATTAAAGTTAAGCCATAAAATTTGGGACTGCTGTACTCTAGGTATGGGGAAAATATTCTTTGTTCTTAGCAGTGAATTTTCTTAGAATATCTTTTGGTTTTTCCCCTTTTAATTTCCTTTTGAGAGTGTTTTTCTTTGCTTTTCACAATAATTTTAGTGTGAAGATTAATTTTTAATATAATGTAAGTACATGTTCTTCTTCAAGTTGTGTTCTTATGGGTGCTCCACTTCAGGTACACACGGACCTTTGATTGGAGATTTTTGGTAGCAGTGCCCATTTGGCCCATGCATGTGCCCTATAAATCCTTGTGCCCTGCACTGGGGCTACATAGGGCTGTGCAGGCAAATTGCCCTCAATTCCATCTCAACTGCATTGGCCTGAGATGCAGTATTCAGCGTGTCTGCTTCAGTTGGGCAAGCTTGCCTAAACTAGTTTGTTAGCCATTAGAGTTTATTAATTTAGTTTAGTGGTTAGTAGTTAGTTTTTGGAAGAGAATCATTTCTTGTCCTCTTATTCCTCCCTCCATTAGGTAGGTATGCCAGAATCAGAAGAGTTCAAACGTTGCCTCACTTCCTGGGAGGCAATCCCAGTCAGCGATGGGCATTCCTGGTGCATTTGTTGTCTTAGAGAAACACACATTCTACGGAAGTCCAACTTCATTTTAGCCCTTAAAAGCTAGGCCAGGGAGAACTAGGAGATTAAGCTGAGACTGCTTATGGAGCATTCACTTTGTCCCACTTCAGATCGAGGTCAGGGCCCACTGCCAGCCTGATACTCCATTTTCTGAGCAAGTATAGTGCCCTGTCTACCTCAGGTCAATGTTCCCCTAGACTTTCTAAGGGAAAGATTTTAGACACTGCTGAAAAGGGCTCTAAAAGGAATTCTGGTTCTCCTCACAAGGAGGCCTCAGTCTCCTCCTAAGTTGACAGTCTTTGAGGCATCCAGTTTTCAGTCGGGTACTGTTGAGGCTTGTGGTTCCTCTGGTATCAGTGGCACTGCCAAATCCCTAGGCTCTTCTAACAGCCAGGGCTAGAGCTGTGCTTTGGTACCATCATCACATGATTGAGGCAGCACGGAGAGACAGTTTCCTTCCAGCAAGATGGTACCAATGGATACTCTTCTGCAACCTCCAGTTCCAGAACATCATGGGACCCTCAGTACTGCAAAAAGCTAAGCAGCCGACCTCAGTCTATGCCTGCCTTGAGGCATACCAAGTCATCGTCCGCTTCCTCTGCAAGAGACTTGCCTAGAGAAACTCCCAACTTGATATAATTACTTTATCTGGTATTGCAGGAATTTAGATTCTCCAAAGACCTTTCTGTGTCAGAGGAGCTAAAGTCTTCCCTTTTGATCAGTACTGTGCTCTGCTCGGTACCGAGATCTTCATGGTCACCAGAATTACAGCTTTCTCCATTACCATCTGATTCTCCACCATTCTCTGGCAGAACTCCTATGGGTGATGATGAGGATCTTTATTCAGCCTCTCAAATCTCTGTCCAAGGTTCTCCTATTTACTAGTATAGGAAATCTCTTACTGACACCTACCAAGAGAGGGATGATGCTCAGGGAGACATTTCAAAGCCCTTCCTTGATTGAATGAACAACCATTGAGTCCATCTTCTATTCCACATGGTCCCCCTCGGTGGTCATATTTGGACCCTGGGGCAGTCTACCATCAGCAATTTTCTCAAGCCTCTAGTTTAATTCACCGGAACCACAGGGACATCTATCCTTCCTCTGCTACCTGAACAACAGGAGGACATTTTCAAGGAGCAGAAGGGTACAGCAGACAAGGAGGCCACCCCACGGATTAATATTTCCTCGTCTTCTCTGGATGAGGCTTTGATATGTCTCCTACCCTCCACAACTGACAACTTCAAACAATTTCAGGACCTCATGAAATGAGTAGTGGATTCTTTCCAGATGCCCCTTGAAGAGGCCAGGAGTCACAGCACAAACTGTTGGACTGTAATGGGGTTCACTCACCACTGTGGCACCTCCTTGTGGCTTATCTGGGGATTAGCTCATCAACAGTCTGACACTCCCTCCTTCAGTCACTCACCCTGCTGTGTCTCTCCCTTTGTGGACTCAGGGTACTCTCTCTTTGTGACTCTGGGTGCTCCCTCTTCATGTCTTGGTCCTCTCGCCAGGTCTCTCTAGTGCTCCTCTGGGGTATCAAAGTCACATTGGACAATTGGCCCAGGCAGTCTTCTGCTCCACTGCCCAGTCTATGCCACTTCCCCTGCGGTTGGTAGGGAAACCTGGGCCCACCCTCTATTCCAGCCCAGGCCACTCTACAACAGGCAGCCAACATTTGCATGACCCAACCCTTGCTGCTGTCTCCCAGGGCTGTTTCTTATTTTGCCTCTCTCAGGCTTCTTCTCCAATTCTTCTATGAATACAACCTTCCCTCAGGGCCAGGCTCCCATGGCTTCTATTCTCCCCTTGGGTTTCCTCCCTTCCCTTCTAAGCCCAGAGAGTGACTGCAGACCTTCTGTACTGTAGTCTCCTTATTACTCTCTGCTTCCTGGTTTTACAGCAGTATAGCCTGCCCCTTGTCCAGCTGGGCTTCATCATCAATTAAAAGCTTATCAGCCCTGACTCTCATCCAGGTGCAGCCTGCCACAGGGTTAATTGGCCCTTTCTCTCTACTCAGGCCTTGTGTGGGCATGGCACTCAATCACATGGACATTTTACACACAGCAACGTCTGCTCCAGTGGCCTTATGCATTAATGAGGAACTTTTGGATCTTACAAGACTATCTTGCAGACCTCTCCAATAGTACCATCTATTTGCAAGCAGGCTGATAAAGAGTGTTATATCCTGGCCAAAGACTCTGAATTTTTATTTTCTCACTCTTTTCCTAACTCATTGGTCATTGAAGAAGTAATCAAATGTGGAAGATAGCACCATGCTAAATCAACATCATACGACAAAGGCCAAAAACCTCTTGTCCTTTTTGGACATAAGAACTATTCATCAGTGATCCTACAGTTCAGGATGGCAATTTACCAGGTCCTTATGGCAAAATATAATCATACCAACTATATTAAGATTCAGTCTTTTATTGAATACCTTCCAGCAGAGCATCAAGAGCAATTCTAGGCCATCATAGCTGAGGGTCATTTGTTTGCTCGAAGTCTTTACAAACTTCCCTGAGTGCTGCTGATACTGCTGCCTGTTCCATCTCCATGGCAGTAGTGGTGCATCTGGTGTCTTGGGATCCAGCTCTCTGGGTTCTCCAGGAAGGTACAAAGAACAGTTGAGTATCTTCCCTGACTGTTGAGGTAAAATATTGCAGTCGTGTTGTCCATCATCACTTGTGTGCTCAGATCGTGAATTGATGTGAGGAAAGTTTTGCATTCCTGATGTATGGCTGTCAACTCCAAGATATTTATGTGGATGGTTGAATCCTGGGCAGTCCATAGTGCTTGGACCTGAGTCACAATGTACAGGATGCCATGTGTCCTAAGAGTCTCAAAAGTTAGGAAATGCCAGAATTAAGATTGCCTGTAAAACCTTAATTCGGCCCCATTATGTTATATGCATTATTATTGCCTTTAGTTGCACAATCACTCCCTCCCCCCCCCCCCCCGAATTCCTGTCTTATTTAGTGCACAGGATTAACCTATTCTAGAGTTGAATCAGGGTTTTGCAGTGAAGGACGCTGCTATCTGTAGGTCCCCTGCTTGTTTGTTGCAGAAGTTGGAAGGTATGGAATAAATGAGGCAGAAGATTGTGAGAAGAGAAAGGTTGGTTTCATGGGTAAGGCTGCCCTGGAAAATTGGATTCTATCCCTGCCTATGGTGCAGCATTCCTGTGTGATGCTAGGCAAGTCATTTAAACCAAACTTTTCACATATGGTCACCGACTCTGTATTCCTGATTTTCTGGGTGTTCAACTGAAGTCAATGTGAGCTTTGCTTTGTACATATAAAGTGCTATATAATACTAAATACTTTGAAAAATCAGGTCTTAGGTGTCTCAATTGGGGCACCTAAAATTAGCAGATACTTTTGACTGTAATCTTTCTCTCTCTGCCTCCATTCCCCATCTGTAAAATGTGGATAATGCCACCCACACACCTCACAAGGGTGTTGTGAAAATAAATTAATGTTTGTGAATCACTCAGATACCACAGTGATGAGTGCCATAGAAAACCCAGGAGGAAATTATTAATTCTGTATTCAGAGGAGGATTTGAATAATGTGCAGTAAGTAAGGCCCAGGCCCAAACATTGAGGGCACAATGAGAATAAAACAAAATATTGAATAGCTGCTTATTAAGTGAGCACCATTCATTTGGGTGCACTGAATGAGGCAGGAGTCCTTTGGAAAAAATGGTATGTGATCATGTAATTGAAAATGGCATGCTTTAAAGGCTGTAGCTGTCTGCACACAGAATAAAACTGATTATAAAAAAATTTAAGAGGAAGAAGTAGCAGGATTCGGACAAAGTCTGGATGTGCAGGGAGTTGCACAAGCTACAAGCAGCGGAGTTGAAATCGACCCCTAGGTTACAGGTCTGAGTTATGGTGGTAGTGGTGACAGCAACTACTGAGAATTTGGGGGAGGGCAATGGTTTGGGGGAAATGATCAAAAGTTTAGTTTTATCTGTGTTAAGCTTAGGTGACAGAGACATCCAGGAGATGATCTCATAGAGAGATGTTGATGCCAACATTGAATGGAGGAAGACAAGTCAGGTGTGGAAAGATAGGTTTGAAAGTCATCAACATAAAGACGATAGTTAAAGCAGTGGGAGTGGGTAGGAAGAAGACAACCCACAAGAAATGCTGATGGAATTATCATAGGGAAGAAGGAGGAATCCCAGGAGAGAACAGTTTAATAAAAGTCAAGGGAGCACAAGATTTCAAGAAGGAGCATGCAATTTACTGCATCAAAATCAGTAAAAGAGCCAACAAGACTGAGGATGGAGTACAGATCTTGAGTTTTGACCAGAAAAGGTAATTGAAGATGTTGCTGTGTGAGCGGTTTCAGTAGAGTGGAGAGAGGGCAGAAGACAGATTAGAAGGGGGGGGGCAAGTGGGGCAATTTGCCCTGGGCCCCGCAGGGGCCCCCACGAGAGTTTTCAGCAGCAATTCGGCGGCGAGGGCTTCTTCCGCTCCGGGTCTTCGGCGGCAATTCAGCAGCAGGTCCTTCACTCACTCTGGGACCCGCCGCCGAAGTGCCCCAAAGACCCAGAGCAGAAGGACCCCCGCTGCCGGAGACCCCAGACCCCCAAATCCTCTGGGCGGCCCTGAGGGATCCAACCTGGAGTTGGAGAACAGTGTTGTAAACTGTTGCGGTATCTTTTTTTTTCCCCAGTCACAGATCTCAAATAAATGTGATCTGATTGATTTAAAAAAAAAAGATTCTAGTCCTCATGGTTGCAGAGAAAAACTTGAAAACATGACCCATTTATACCCCAAAAGTTTGAAAACCAGAAAACAAATAAAAAGCACCCACAATGTATTAGTGGAAGAAGCAGATGAGATCAAGGGTGGTGTTTTGTATAATGAGGAACACTGGGACATGGTTGTATTTTCAGACCACAGGCGTGAAGAGGTGGTGAAATTAGGGGAGAAGACGTTAGTCAATCTAATGCCCATCTTTCTATAGTGTTTAGGAATTGGGTAACATCCCCTTAAATAGTTTGAGGGCCCCCTGTCCCTAGTAGAGGGCTCCCTGTCTTCGATTGCAGAAGACCCTAGATCAGGGGTGGGTAAACTACGGCCTGTGAGCCAGATCCGGCCCCTCAGGGCTTTGGATTCTGCCCGCGGGCTTGCCCCCCATGGTGCCGTGGGCCCCGCACCACTCTCAGCAGCAGCCGGCCTGACATCTCTGCGGCCCCCGGGCCCTTGCCTACAGGCACCACCCTCTGCAGCTCCCATTGGCCGGGAACGGGGAACCACGGCCAATGGGAGCGTCGGGGGAGGTACTTGGAGGCGCGGCAAGGGCAGCGCACGTGGAGCCCTTCAGTCCCCCTCCCCCAGGGGCCGCAGCGCTTCCTGGACTGGCACGGGGCCGGGGACAGGGCAGGCATGCAGGGAACCTGCCCTGGCCCCAGTGCGTGCCGCTGCCACCCTGGAGCCCAAAGCCCTCCTGCACCCCGCCCCCAACTCCCTGCCCTAAGCCCCCTGCCTGCACCATGCACCCCTCCTGCACCCCAACCCCCTGCCACACCCCTCCTGCACCCCAACCCCCTGCCCTGAGCCCCCGCTGCACCCTGCACCCCAACCCCCTTCCCTGAGCCCCCTCATATACCTCGCACCCCAACTCCCTGCCCTGAGCTCCCTGCTGCACCCTGCACCCCTGTGCACCCTAACCCCCTGCCCTGAGCCCTCTGCTGCACCCCGCACCCCTCCTGCACCCTGAGCCCCTCCTGCACTCTGCATCCCAACCTCCTTCCCTGAGTCCCCTCATACACCCCGCATCCCTCCTCTGCCCCAATCCCTTGTCCTGAGCCCCTTCCGGCACACCGCACCCCCTCCCACCCCCCGCACCCCAACCCCCTGCCCTGCATACAATTTCCCCACCCAGATGTGGCCCTCGGCCCAAAAAGTTTGCCCACCCCTGCCTTAGATGCTAACAGACCACCAGTGTAAATATATATCTAGGTCTTCTATGGTTGTATCCAGTTACTGAAAACAGTTATTTGGACCCCAACTGTGTGTGCCTGGTTTCCTCATATTCTTAATGCTGTATAGAGAGCCTTCCATACAAGTTGAAAAAGAAACAAGAAGACACTTCACATATTTCAATAGAAGTTCCTCCCACAAGTGAAGAGTTATTGTACTGCTTTCCTCCCAGGTGGGATAGGTGATTTACAGACCACTATGTGGTATACCTTCTAAAATCACAGGCAATATAAAAACTTTTTGAAAGCAAAGAAAAAACCCATATACTAAGTTGGGCAAAATTAAAAATAAAAGCAGCTCTTCCTTCTGAATAACAGGCCAATGGGGAGAGGAAAGTAACAATCTTTATGGACTTTTAAGAAACAGGTAGTTTTATTGACTTAAATATGTAGTATTTTGTCCTTCCCTAATCTTAAATACTGTAACCAAATGCCAAACAATGTGATGATTTGTGATGAGAGTGCTATTTACTTAGAAATTTGAACAGAACGTTTTTTGTATTTTATTAGAAACTTTTCTATCTTCCAGCAGATTATCATAAATTCATAAAACATTAAATATTTGGAGGAGTTTGTTTTATGTAATTGGATGAGCAACATTTACTTCCATAAATGGTGTTAGCTACATAAAAAAGTTTCTTCTATAATTTTCTAGTCACTTTGTAATTAAATAGCAAAATGGAAAAATTAATCATTTTATTTGTTTTGTTTATTTGAGATTCTGACTTTATTATGTTTGGAACAAATCACATAGATATGCAATGAACTTCCTGTATCCCGTGTACCAAAAGATTCAGCAGCCAAAACATAGCACACATGTGGTCTAAGAAACCAGAAAACAATATAAATCGTTAAGACTCATTTGCATATGTTTCTGTTCTCAGTTCCAAATAAATACCCAAATAACAACAACCAAAGTCACTGTTGGAACACACAACACTCAATCTTTTTTTTTTTTTAATGCTGCTTTTATCAGTATGCTAGACCACTCGATATTTTTAGTTAATGCTTCTTAAATACTGAGTAAAATCAAGCTAATCTTAACTGCAAGTATATGCTTGACACAGTGAGATGACAATAATTCTTTTTCCTAAAGATGTTGCTCAAACTTTGCATCATTAGCCTATTGAATTTCATGCTTTGTTTTACTTTGAACTGAATGAACTTTTGTGCAGAATTTGGACAGTTAAATCCTTCCACACAGACAACTATTGAGCTGACAGGATATTTTTCTGTCACAATGCCAAACAATAAAGTAATCATGCTGGGTATATGGATGGAAGAAAGGTTGCGCTGCAGATTATAGAGAGGATACTTAATGGGTAATGGTAAATGATGAGGTTTTTCTTGTAAGTAAGATCTTGGATATACATGAGTAATATGAAATGCTTTATCACATGTAAGTTGAACTCATAATTTATCTGCCAACCATGACACATCCTATTTATGCCACAGATCTGTGCTTAGACATTTACTGTTTTAAAACATTTAATTAGAGTCAGTTGTGGTTCCTCAGTTTTCTGTTTTTACTCAATGAAAGAGAATCACATTTCTGAAATTAAATCTAGTACAACTGTGGTTGCATTTATTTGAAGACATAGTTGCAGTTACATATATTTTGCACATGTCATGCTTCCAGATGTTTTTTGGGAAAAAAGTAAATGCATAATCCATCAATCCTTACTTACATGAGTAAATCTCTCATACATCCCAATTCAACTCAATGGGTGAACTTGCTTTGTATAAGGATTTGCAGATTTAAACCCTTTTCTATTCTGTGCTTATTTATTTTCAGTGGCACAAATCTAACATTTTAATTTCTCTGTTTTCAAATTGAATATAACATTATTGAACCAAAAGTGTTCCACAGTAAAACAAACGTTGAGGGACCAAAATAAAGTATTTGACATCACAGAAATATATCACACTTTTTTTTTTACATTATCTCAATATCAACAAAACCCTGTTTAGAAATCAGCAGGAGGGTGGGATATGCTTAAATTTTATTGTGCCAGGTGTACCAAAAGAAATACTAATTGGTTCTGAAGAAATTTATTATCAATGTCATATTGAAAATATACATTTTCCCAGTTAATTCCAAGGCATTTACCCAAATCACAAGAAAGTTGCAAATATTAAACTGAAATCTAGGAAGTCAATTTTCTTTCATATGACTGAGTCGTGAGTACGAAACTCCATTGTAGTTTGTAGTTTTTGGTTTAATTGAATCAGCCTGGAAAAATAAAAGTATTCTCAATTTTCGCCCCCATGCTACTCTTTTGGGGCCATATTCTATCAGTGAAACCAAAGATAAAATTCTACTGACTTCAGTTGGAGCAGGATTATGCCCTTGCTTTTGGAGATTGTATAATGTATGATTTTCCTGTAGAGAAAAAATCCTCTTCCATCTTAAATCATTTACTTCAAATTGCACAACAGCCTTTTGGCATCATAATTGGCCACTTTCCTAATAACTTTTTATAATTACCAAATAAATAGGAGCTAAACCTGATATTACAAGAAATGTTTTAAATAGAATCTGGCAATAATGTATGTAAGGCAGTTAATTTTAAGCTATTAATATGTCCCAGGCCATCATCCCTAATTCTAAAGACAATAAACAAATTTCAACCTATTTTCAGGAATTGAATCACATAACTTTGGAACATTCAGAATTAAGGCCCTTCTGGAAATTTGCATTTCCAATAATAAATGGGTTATTGCACATCCAGTAAGAGATACTAGGATGTTAACCTCCTGTTCTGCATAAACTCCTAAATAAAAGATAGAGGGAACAATTAAATTTAGTTTTTTCAACAATAAAATATATAATTGCTAAAACCTGGAGAGCCTTCAGGACAATTAGAATGGCTCCAAATTTCAGCTACATTGCTTGATTTAGAGAAGATATTACCAGAAAAGGAAATAGAAAAATCAGAGAAATAAATTTGCCCATGTAGAAGATTCTCATGTCCATGGCACAGAGCTTGAGAACAATACCAGAAAACTGGCTGAATTAACTACATCAGAATGTACACTATGCAGGAGGACACGTATATGTTACTTCTCTCAAACAATAATTTTGCTAAAAAGGCATCTTTCTTCCCTAATTTGGATCCCTAGTTTAGATGGATATAAAATAGGGCTAGAACCCCAATTTTAACATTCCCACTTTAACAGCATGTATTTCTCATCATCCATGTTAACCGAAGATTTCAGTATTATGAAAAATATTCTTTGGCCTTGAAGAAATGCCATATTTTTGTTTAACTGCTAAAATAACATGATTGTGACGGAGCAGAAACTAAGGCAGTTTTTGTTTTTGTTTTTATACTAGTAGCTGGATTCATACTCAACCTAGCTGCATCCAACTCTTGTTCCATATTAATTTTACAGTAGTTTTAGTTTAAATCCTGTAGTTTTGTCTTTATTATTCCTGACCTCTGACACAATTTCACATTGTCCTGTTTAAGTTGCTATACTAGGGTTACCATATTTTAGTTTTAAAAAAGGAGGACACTCCACAGGGCCCCGGCCCCGCCCCAACTCCGCCCCATCCTCAAAGTCCACGCTCCAACTCTGCCCCCTCCCCTGAACGCTCCGCCCCCTGCTCCTCCCCCTCCCCTGCTTCCCGCGAATCAAATGTTCGCGGAAGCCTGAAACAGGTAGGCAGCAGGTAAGCTGGGGCGGGGTGCGGCGCGGCCCAGTCCGGACCCCCTGACCTCTGGCGGCCGGCTGGCCCAGGCCAAGAGGCTCTGGCCCCGGTGTCTCCCGCCCGGCTCGGCTCGGGCCCGGCCCCGGCCGAGCACCCCCGGCCCAGCCCCGGCCCCGGCCCGGCCCCGGCCGAGCACCGCCGGCCCCGGCCCGGCCCCGGCCGAGCACCGCCGGCCCCGGCCCGGCCCCAACCCCGACCGAGCACCCCCAGCCCCGGCCCCGACCCCGTCCAAGCAGCGCCGGCCCTGGCCCGGCCCCGTCCAAGCAGCGCCGGCCCTGGCCCCCGGCCGAGCGCTGCTGGCCCTGGCCTGGCCCCGGCCCCGCACCGCCGGGCCCTCCCTCCCTATTTTCCGGCTTTTGGGGATTTCCTCCCGGACAGGGATTTGAGGCCCAAAAAGCCGGACGTGTCCGGGAAAATCCGGACGTATGGTAACCCTATGCTATACCACCATAATAATAACCGCTTCCACATCAATAGTTATGCCAAGGCTCTCAAGTTTCTGCTTTACAGTTTCTGCTTATGCCCCTTTTTTGCCTCCTTTATGATATGTAACGAGAAGAAGGCATTGAGAAGATTTTATTTTTCTTTCTTTTCACATCACAAATCCAATGCCAGTCTAGACTGGAAGAATCTCTGGTAACTGGTTAACTAGTGAAATGGGGCTATCACAAGAACAACAGAGTAAAAGTTGAGCAATTGAAAGAAGGATTTTTAATCTGACTTTTTAAAACCAATTTGGTTTTTGTTTGTTTGAATTAATAACTGTTTAACTTCAGTGCTTAATCAACACTTAGAAAAAAAGGAAGCCTTTGTTAAAGATTCAGGACCTCACCCCTTTATGTGTATAACTAACTTACATCTCATAATAAGTTTCCTAAAGTCCTTCCAAAAGTTGTCCAGAAAAAAACAAGGGGAGGCCAAATTTGACATTCTAAGGATTTAAAAAAAAAAAAAAAAAAAAAAGCTTTGTAAACCCCCAAAATCTTTCATGCCATACTATCAGGGGGGAGGGATAGCTCAGTGGTTTGAGCATTGGCCTGCTAAACCCAGGGTTGTGAGTTCAATCCTTGAGGGGGCCATTTAGGGATCTGGGGCAAAAATCTGTCTGGAGATTGGTCCTGCATTGAGGGGGTTGGACTAGATGACCTCCTGAGGTCCCTTCCAACCCTGATAATCTATGATCGTTATACACCAGAAAGACGCACTAAAGAGCACCAGGTGACCTTTAAATCTCCATAGGTTTGCATTTAAAACAGAATGATGTATTATTCTGAATCAACATACCAACCTAATAAGTCTGTAACATTAACTTCATCAGCCAATGACCAACGTTGTTCTTCCAGGTTTATAAGAGATATCTTCTTAGCTAAACTGTTAATTGATTGATAAAATATTACCTACTAAACTGGCACATTTCCCTTTTTAAATGCTCAAATATTTCCCCCTTTTTGTGTCTGATTAGAAATTACATTTTTACCAAAAAAGCCAACACAACCGGAACATGCAATAACCCCAAAGATCACTCTGATACCTAGAATGTTGTTGAGTCAGGATGAAGTAATGGAAAAAACTACAAGCATGGTTGAGAGCTTTTTGGTTTAGAATATCACTAGGTTCAGTCATCACTGGGATTCATGGTTTGTTATCATCCAACTTTTAATTTCTCAGGCAGTTTTGTCTTTATTACATATAATACATTACTTTATTAATTATACCTGCGTGACAGTACAAGCTTTCAGGCGTAAGGCTTTTTGTATTCTTTAATATCTATTGGTGCAGCTATTTCCACATTTCTTCACATTTAGAGAAAATTATCCTTGAAGTACAATTTATTTTATAATAAAAATTAGCAACCACATTTTACGTTTGCAGGAACGTCCTAAAGATTCCTGCATACTTGTGACGGTGTTATACAACCTATGCAAACTCTTCAGTTACAATTCACTGTCAAAACTAATATAACCAATGAACAAACTTTATAAACTGTTTAGGTACCTATTATAAAAGCAAAACTGCTATGTACTATGATGTCAGAATGGTTTGTAAATCTGAGAACAAAGGAGACATTTAAAAACAATATTCTTTGTTTTCCACAAAAACAAAACACATATCTCAAAATACATACATCCTTAGGACAAGTTGAAAAATGTAAACAGTAGAGAAGCATAATACAGAAAAGAATTGGTCACAGGTATAAATATTGTCACCGTTTTGGGTAACTGTATCTCTGCTCTTCCCCCCCCCCCCCCATGGTTTGCTCAAGGGATGCCCCCTTAGGTTTCAGGCCTCCAATTGTCCCCTCTCTATAAGCAGAATCCTGAAACTCTCTTCCTCCAGCTCAGGGATTTAGGCTGCAATCCCCATCAAACTCACTGTGATTATCCCAGCAGACCTGACCTTAGCTCAGCACCTGAAGTTTTACTTTCTCCCAGGGGCTAAGAAAGTGGTTTACTGGAGACCAGACAACCTTTACAAAACAAAGTATGTTTATTTAGGACAAAAGCCTTACAGAGAAAACATACAATAAAATACAAAGTCTATATTATGTTTGCTTAAATTTAACATGTGTCTTCCATCTTCCACATGGAGACCCTAGTGACTTCCGGTCATTTTAATCCTTCAGCAGGGTTTTCCCTCAAGGTTCAGGTCAGTTTGTTGGGGCCCCAAAATGAGGGGCCCCATCACTCAGGTCAGGAGGCTCTTTATAGTACAGTACAAGCTTGCTCTTTGTTTCCTGGGTCTGTCGACCCCGGTTTGAACCAGTATATGTAATGCACCCTAGGGGGTGGTACTTTTCTGGAGTTATCTGTCCCAGGGTCTGCAATAATTACTACCCACTGATTTTAGCTCCTGGAGGGAGCTCCGTAACTCTCCCCAACCAGCCAGCCTACAACCCCTAGTTCACAGAGATACAGATAACCAGAATGTAGATACCAGAAGCAGGACACTCCTGTTACCCCCTAGCCAGCTGGCATCAAGGGGTTCTTTTGTCACAACCAGATTTACCAGTATGTTTCAGTTGCTTTGCCTTTCTCTAGGGATGCAAAGCAGTTGTACACCCAGTTTAATAGACTGGTGCACTGTGGTTATATTGCAATGCTTCCGTGATTCTGTCCTTAAAAGTTAACCTTAAATCATTTTTGTAAAATGTTAATACTACATATAATCAAGTCATTAGAAATATTGTGTTGTATCATTCTTTAAATTTTTTGTTTAATATTTGTGTACACAATTTTTAATTTTACATTAAGATTAATTAAAGTTGAGAGTATATATTAGTAATTTAATGGTAAAAAATATTACAGGGATTTTGTAATTATCCCCAAACAAAGCATTATAAACCCAGGAAATGCAGAGTTAAGGTTAAACTGAAAAGAAATGCAATTAAGACACCAAGAAACCTTAACTCTGCCACAAGGGAAAAACATTAAATCTAATATGTCTTTTAAAATCAGATTAATTTGGTACTACAAACATTAATATGTATTAATTGTATGGTTATTGCATGACATGACTTTATTCCTCCAAACACTTTGATTCTTCAGAAGAATTGTCCAATAGTTTGCATACGAAAGGCGTGAATAATCACCTAAAAATAGAGAGAGAGCACAATCCAATTCCACAACTCTGATTCTGAAGTATTTTTGTCCCTTTCTTTATTGATTAAAAACTCTCACTAAATCACATTCAGTCTTGGATAGTAGACCATGATTTCCATCTGGAAACCATTTTAAAAAGAGAACTGCAATATCTTCTTTGCTGTCATTACAAGGAAGAGCAACCACCCGGATATAGTTAATCTTGAGTTTATAGTCCAAAATATGAAGTCTTGCTTTAAAGCCTTTATTCTTCTTGAAGATTCTGAAGTAAGCATCTCTTGGCCAGACAGCCCATTCTCTAAATCACATACCTTTTCTTCGATCACACTGAGTTCTTTCCAAGACTTTAATTTTTTTATCCGCAGCTGTGTTGGTATGTTGCATGGTGCCCAATCTTCAATAAACCTCACTTCCTCTCCAGATTTTTTGTACCGTGTGATCATCCAGTGAACAAGTAGTAAGTAAGAAGATCAAAATGGTATAGGAGTCAAAGACGCACTTGGCAAGGAATGCTCAATTTCTTGCTTTTTAAAATACTGGTTTTGGAAATTTTCTTTACTGTTTCCTAAAGAAATATTTTTAAAATTGGGCAGCTGCACTTAGCTCAAGAAATACAAAAATGTGATCAGCTGAAAAAAAGTTAGTTGAAACATTTTTCACTTTTCTCAGTCTCATCCATGGTAATACAAAACTTAGCTAAGTCTTCACATCCTCTCTCTTCCGCAAAAAGAAAATCCCCCCTCAATTGTCAAAAAATGGATTATGAGAATTTAGGACTTGTGCACGATGTTCGGTTAAGACACTTATGTCTTCTATTTATGTACAGACGAGATAAAGCAAATGCATTACCAGCACAGGATTTCTCCCACCGCTCCACCAAAGTCAACAAGACAACTTTTGTTCTAAGAATGCCAACAAACTGTCAGTGCCCAAATGTAGTGCTGGTTTTTGTGATGACACATCTCAACGGAGGCCACCAAATTATTACTTTCATGTAAGCTACCCAAAAATGGTAACCACTTTTGGTGACAACTTAGTTGGGATGGCATTGTACTGGTAATCTAGATGTGCTATTTATGAAAGCCTGAGATAAAAGATACTATAAAGTACAAACATATATTATGAATATAAGTAATGGCCTATATAATATATGAATAGGAAAAATAAGAATAGGTATCTATTGAACAATTACTTTTCTGGACCTTTTGCAGACAGCTCTTTCAGTTATCACTGAACTTAACAATTTTTCACCTACTGTCTCTACACTGTAAATTCAAGTTATAATGTGAAGTTTATTTCTTTTCGTCATTGACTATCTATGGGATACCATATTTAGAAAAATATTTCTATTAAAAACAAGATAACATACAGTGAAAGTAAATAAATGAAAGCTGTCAATATCATTAGAGGATCATCTGTCTGTCCCTTGATTAAGTTCATGGGCTAAATTTTCATTTAATACTTAACATATGCAGTAGCAAATACATTGTCTTCCTTAAACTTCCTTTTTTTATGTATGCCAAAACCTTCCTCAACAACCTTATACATTCATGCTTCACCTGTAAAACTAATATCTATATTCTATCCTAATACATGTGGAAGATAAAAGAGAAAACATACAGTTGTTTACACACTCCCATTACTACTGTTCCTGAGATTTTAAAAAATAGTTTCCAAAAACATTCTTCTGCTTCATAAGCCAAGTCCCTGTCACTCCATATTAATTAGTTCTTTGCTTCCCATTCTTTGCCCCAATAAATGATTAACTCATCTTTGATTAACTGTGGGTAGGCATTATGCCTGTATTTGTTAAAAATCCAGCCACTATACATAGTTGTACCTAGTATTAAATGTAAAGGTCTAGCCAAATACAGTACATTTACTGCTTATTAAAAGGCCCATCCTCTGTCTAAACTACTTTTTAAAAATACACTACAGGTTCACTGAGTTCTGTTCACTGAGTTCCATTCCCTGGATACCTCAAAATAAATACACGAACTCTGGTTCTGAGTTAAGAGTCTCCAAACACAGCTTTACTAATTAACAAACAGATTTTTCAACCAGCAAACCCAAACTATTAACATAAAACCCAAACTGTCAGACCTGACAAAAAGCTCTGTGTAACTCAAAAGTTTGTGTCTGTCACCAACAGAAGTTGGTCCAACAAAAGATATTACCTCACCCACCGGCTCTCTATAATATCCTGGGACTGACATAGCTACACCAACACTGTTTATAAATATGGTTACTGCTGTGCGTGTCTTTGGGTTTGTGAAAGGGATCAGAAAGCTAGGAGAAAAGGAGCAGACAGAGGGAGAAGCAGTAGTCTATGGTCCTGTGAAGAAGCCAAGACAGAGAAATTCCTTTGGGAACAGTACTTGCTGAAAAGGAAGACTTTGATTTCTGAACGAGAAAACTGCCTCCTGTTTGTTTCTCCTGTGTACAGTGAAACACAACTTTGAGTACAAATAAACAGGCTTGCACCACAGAAATACCTAACACTTATCAATTTCTCCTCCTAATGGAACCAACGCACCAGCATCCTGAATACCAGCTAGCTATTTGGACTAAAAGGGACAACAATACATAGGTATAGCATTCCTACAAGCTCCTCCATGCCCTTAATACTGATAAGAGATACTGATAATTGTTTCTGTCTGCCTTGTGCATCACCAGCAATAATATAGATTTTACAGATAAAATTCTGCTTTTACTGACTCCTTCTCAAACCTTTGCACTGTTTGCAAATTCTATCAATGGTTCCACCTGTGCCACCCCCACTGTCTTTAATGAGGTTGCAATCATGTAACAAACAGTAAAAATTGGCCTGTATATGGAATTTCATTTTAATTATTCTATTAATGATGAATTAGCTACAAAAGAAGAGAATCCACATCTCACACACACACTTGTGTTGATTCTGCAGTATTAGGAGGAGTAAAAGCTCTTCTGTCACTGAAGTAAGCGGATATGACTGAATACACACAGGGAGCAGAAGAGGTCATTTTTACACAGCAACTTTTCAAACTGTTTTAAGTATGTATGCCTGGACCCCCGAGAGGTATTTGGGCCTCTAGAAAATCACTGGAACCACCATAAAATCCACAAAGGCTAAGTTAGATGCCTAGGTTCCCTATACAATGCATGGGGAGAGATACACTCCTAAGTACGCAATTCACAAAACCCAGCATTCTAGGTGGCTCCCTCATAAGTTAGCCAATGTGAGATACAGAGAGGGGTGTGCCTAAGCCCTATCCCTCTCACAGAGATAGGTACCTAAGTCTGGACTGTAGGGAAGTGTCTATAATCCACAACTGGGAACCCCTTCGTGGAGTTGGGCACCTAATTTGTTTCTTATGTGAATGAGTTAGGCACCTGACTCACTCCACAAAAAACAGCAGAAGGAAGAGGAGTGGGTGGTGCCGCCCACCTTGTAATGTTTAGCTCAGTGGTTGGAGCACTCACCTGGGATGTAAGAGAGACATATTAAATTTCCCTTCTGCCTGATGGGGAATAAGTTCTTGAACCCGGGACTCCCACATCTCTCAGGAAAGTGCTCCAACCACTGAGCTATGGGATATGCTAATGGGGGGGGCCTCTTTCCACCTCTCCTACCTAAGCTATTCCACTTTCAAAGAGTCATTGGAGCCCCTGGGTCTCCCACCTTCCATGTGAGTGCCCTATCCACCAGGCTATAGAGTCATTCTCAGTCTCTGATGCAGGGATTCTAATTTCTACACAGTGGAACAGCTTCAACAGGAGACACTGCAGGAGCTCCTCATCAGAATATCACATAGCTTACTGGTTAGTGCACTCTCCTGAGAAGTGTAGGAGACCCTTCTTCAAATCCTTTCTCCCCTTCTGGCAGAGGGGGGAATGGAACCTGAGTCTCCCACATCCCAGGTGAGTGCTTGAACCACTGGACTAAAATTTATAAGGTGGGCAGTACCACCTCCATCATTTGAATGGGACCTGATCTAGTAGGCAGCCTCTGAGTACACCTACTGGATCAGGCCCCACATGCGAGATAGGTGGAGGGTGTGACACTGGCAGACCAGGTGCCAGCTCATGAGAGAGCCCCAGACCAATTCACTTGTGTATTAGTATAGATCAAAGTGATTATTAAATATATAAGACTGTATTTGATGTTTAAACTTCATGAAAAGTTGGGATGTTACTTGCACTGTTTTCACTTCTCTGTATCCCATTATAATGTAGTAGCAAATATTTACATTGTGTATACCACTGTAACTAAATAACGCATCAAATGGGAAAGCAGCCTTGTGGAATGCGAATGAAGGACTTTAACAGAAAAGTACTAATTTCAAAGCAAGTGGTCATTGTGTGTGATGATCGGAGGTCAAAGACTCAAAATGCATTTCTCACTCTCCATCATCAAAGGAAAAGCCCACGTGGGTAGTGACACTGTCATCTTGTTTTCTGTGAGAAGAAGCTATAAGCATAGGTGCCGACTTCCCCTCTGCCCCGTGGGTGCTCGACCCCCCCACCCCGTCCCTGTCCCAACTTTGCCCCACCCCAATTTCATCCCCTTCTCCCAAGTCCCCCCCCCCGCTCCGCCTCTTTACCGCCTCCTCCCCGAACGCACCACGTCCCCACTCCTCCCGGAAAGTCCTAAGCGCTGCTAAACAGCTGTTAGGCGGCAGGCGGGAAGCGCTGGGAGGGGTAGGAGCGGGGACACTACGCTTGGAGGAGGAGGGGGTGGGGGCAGGAGGTGCTTGGGTGATGGTGGGTGCGGAGCACCCACTAATTTTTCCCCATGGGTGCTCCAGCCCCGCAGCACCTATGGAGTTGGCGCCTATGGCTATAAGTATGGATTTAAGGAAATATCTTGCATCTCTAGACTGTTTGAACACTTACAGGAAAGTGTACCAGATGCAAAGCAGAGAGCCCCAGAGACAATCCGGCTACCCAGAAAAGACTTTTGGGAAACTGGCAGTTTACTACATCATTGCCACCCTTTGGAATTACAAATGGTGATATAACTGTGCATATATTTTACCTGCTTTGACCTCTCAATAATTTGCATTTCCTTTTCTTAGCTAATAAACCTTTAGTTAGTTTATTATAGAACTGGCTGCCAGCGTTGTCTTTGGTGTAAGATCTAAGATACAAATTGATTTGGGGTAAGTGACTGGTCTCTTGAGACTGGAAGCAACTTAAATGTGATGTGATTTTTGGTGCAAGTGACCTTTTATCACAAAGTCCAGTTTGTCTGCATGGCAAGATAGATTAGAGAGCCTAAGGGGACTGTCTGTGACTCCATGGTAAGACTGATATAGTGATCCAAGAGTTCACATTTGTTACTGGCTTGGTGAAATCTAATTATAGAACAAAGCACCAGTTTGGGGTGTCTGCCGTGTTTTCTGACAGTCTGCCCTGAGGTAGGCACTCATAGTCATGAGCCATTCCAGACAGCGTGACAGAGGGAATGCCTATCTTCTCTCAGTCCATGGATTGCTCTGGAGCCTAGGTGGAAGACAGTCATCCAGACACCAGATGCTGTAATTAGACACTCATGGCTGGCTCATGCCAGCTGACTTGGGCTTGCAGGTCTCAGGCTATGGGGCTGTTTTGCAGTGTTGACATTTGGGCTTGGCCTGCAGCCTGAACTCTGGGACTCTCCCACCTCACAGGGTCCTACAACTTGGGCTCCAGCTCAAGCCCAAACATCTCCAGCGCAATTAAACAGCCCCTTAGTCCAAGCCCTATGAGTCCAAGTCCGCCAGCAGCAGGTTTTTAATTGCAGTGTAGATAGAGCAGTGGTTCTCAACCTATTTACCATTGTGGGCTGCATATGTGGCCCACAATGTGTTATGTGGGCAGCATCCAATAATACCTGTATGTCCCTGAGAATGTCACATGAGCTGCAGCTGTGTGTTGATTGGGCTGCAAGTGGGCCATGGGTTGAGAACCACTGCCCTAGAGTGAGGCAGCAGTGCAATGCTCAGAGGCAGAATCTTAGGCACTTTTCACCCTGAAAATATAGGCACTAAGTGAATTTAGATCTATAGGGTTAGGTGGAAGTGGAGCAGGGGGTTTGTAGATCACAGGGGAGCCTGAACTGATGTTTAGGTGCCTAAGTACCTTTGTGAAGCTGGGCTGTAATGACTAGAGGACCACGATATACCATCAGTTTTTAAGCAGAACTTCCCCCTGCTGTTATTGACAAATATGGCTTAAAACTCAAGGCACAATCTGGCTGAGAATGAAAGCAGTAATGAACAAGACTGTTGTTGTCCAAAGAGAAACTCTGCTAAGCTGCTCTTCGCTCTTAAAATGTAACCGTTTTAATGCAAATGTGGATTTTGTTTTAAACTATTTATCATCATAATGTATGTAATCCACATCATAGCGCAAGAAACTGTAGCAGAATATAAAGATGTCCCCAAGATCTTCTGAGTGGCCAATGGTTAGATATTGAACAGTATATAAGAACATAAACATTTTAAAATATATTTTAATATGGAGAAATTAATACTTCATCTTTGTTGAAGGTGATAACCTGCTAATCCCCAGTACTCTTTAGAAACCAAATAAGTGACTGAAAGAGTTACTATATCTATTAGGTATCAGAGGGGTAGCAGTGTTAGTCTGTATCCACAAAAACAATGAGGAGTCCAGTGGCACCTTAAAGATTAACAGTGCCCAAATAAATCTGTTAGTCTTTAAGGTGCCACCGGACTCCTCGTTTTTATATCTATTAGATTACTTGATTGTGTTGTTTTATTTGTTAATAGTTGAATTAAACTATTCTGAGTCTAAATGGAGGACTTTAATCACCAAGATTTGTCAATCCCCACCCCCTCTCACGAGAACTAATTTCACATGATAGTTTTTGTAAAAAAGAAAAACATTTAAACATAAAATAAGTCTAATTGATATTAAAAGTGAAATAAGAACTAAGTCAACTTGATTAAAGATATTTTCTTGTAGTAACCTCAAGCTAGTGAATTATTTAAGTTACCACACGCAAACATTCTCCAGGAAATACATTTGGTGCTCCTCTCCAGGGCCAGTACTTCAAATTAATGAACTACTTTATTCAATCCCACACCAAAAACTAAGTGTGAAGGTGGCCCAATACCTTTTCCTCTAACTCAACCCGTAGAAAGCATGGACATGGGTCACTTGGGTCATTCATTCATTACCTCTCCCCCCCTTCCCCCCAAACGCCTCAATTACACCATATCAACTTCACCCACTCCGACTGCGCCACCCACACCACACACCCCTCAAATTTATCCACAGCCAGCACCCTTGTCAGACTCCTTGGCAGCCACAAAACCCAACCTCCCCGTTCCCTGACCCTCACAGCAAGTATTCCTCCTCATGCTCCCCAGGACCCCCACAGCCGCCCTCTCAGACTGTCCATCCCCCCGGCACCCACCACAGCAGCCAGACGCCCCCTTGCCGCTCCCCCGCAGGGGCGCAGCGCCTTGCCTTGCGGAGACGGCTGTGTTCCTGTCGCCAGGGCCGTGGCGCTGTGCTGGGGAGAAAGCCTGGCGGCGGGGGTGGGACAGGGGCTAGTCCGCTTCCCAGCCCCAGCCCGGGCAGGCCCAGCTGTGTTTACCCGCCTCTCCAAGTAACCGGCGGCTGCGGGCCCGTCCCCATAGCAACCCCGCCGGCAACGCCAGCCAGCAGAGCCGGCAGCAGAGGCGCCAGAGCCGGAGCTGGGCAAGGTACCGGGGCAGAAAGCGGGTGGAGGGGACTCCGGTGGTCCTGCCGCTGCGAGTGGTGTGCAGGGGCTCAGCCCCCACGGGAGTGAGGGGGCCCAGCCAGGTCTGACCCCCGCCCCGCAATGGGGGAGCCTCCCCCAATGAGTGAGAGGCCCAGGGCGGTCTGACCCTCTGTCCCACAATGAGGGAGCCTCCCTCTAGTGAATGAGGGGGGCCAGGGCTGGTCTGACCCCCTAATCCACAATGGGGGGGGGGGTGTCTCACACCCAGTGAATGAGAGATCTTAGAAACAAGCTGTTCTTCATGCCCCAAAGTGTAGGAGCCTCCCTCTGCATGTCCCCAGTGAGAGAAGACACTTAGGCCTCTATTGACTCATATGTCTCCCA
This sequence comes from Emys orbicularis, assembly GCF_028017835.1. Classification (NCBI taxonomy): domain Eukaryota; kingdom Metazoa; phylum Chordata; order Testudines; family Emydidae; genus Emys; species Emys orbicularis. The sequence continues at coordinate 266,319,658 of NC_088684.1, read as the reverse complement.
TCCCCCCTGCTCCCCAGTAGGTGTGGGGGCTTGTGGCGCAGCAGCCACAGGCTCACATTATCCTCTTATTTCTACACTTAAATTAAATGAAGAGTTGGCTATGTTTACCTGCCCTCTGCGATCCTCCAGTTCTCATAAAGTTGCCTAGCATTAGCTGTAAGTAGGGTTGTCACCTGCCTACATTTTCCCAGCATCGTCCCTTTTTTGAGGTGGCTGTCCTGGGAAGTATCTGAGGGTGTTCAGGACACACTGCCAGCTGTCCAGTTTTATGGGCTCAGGATCATCCTGGATGTTCTGGTTTTTTATACCTGAGATGTGGCAACCCAAGTTGTAGATGCCCCTTCATTTTCAGTTTAAACTGATTTTTACTGAAAAAAATCCAAGTTTTACAAAAAATATTATTTGTTTTTTTCCGATTTTCACCCTACTTTTGTATCATTCAAATATAGAGAAAATAATTTGTTTTATTAGGAAAATTCAATACATTGCATGAGATATATGTATTACGATAATATATTTGGGTGTATATGCAAAGCTGTCTGTTGAAGTAAGGCTATGTATTAGTCTAGACCAGTGGTTCTCAAAGCCAGTCCGCCACTTGTTCAGAGAAAGCCCCTGGCGGGCCGGGCCGGTTTGTTTACCTGCCGCTTCCGCAGGTTCGGCTGGTTGCGACTCCCTGTGCTGGCCGCCCTTCCCGCAGCCCCCATTGGCCTGGAGCGGCGAACCGCAGCCAGTGGGAGCCGCGATCGGCCGAACCTGCGGACGCGGCAGGTAAACAAACTGTCCCGGCCCACCAGGGGCTTTCCCTGAACAAGCGGCGGACCGGCTTTGAGAACCACTGGTCTAGAAGATACACACAATAAACAAACTGGCCTGCACGCAAGCTCTGAAGTGCGTGCGCATCTGAACGTAATGATTAATCTCATGCCCACCACGTAGACATTTCAAGCTGTTAGCAGATAACGGTTTAAAGATTTGACACGCTAAAATGGGAAGAAAATAAAAATCTGTATCAGAATACATTTCAGAACACAAAGAAGTATTCAAATGTTTAAAAAAAAACAGGAGAAAAGGATGAAGTTGAGTGTATGCTCTGAACATGGTGTGGTAGCTAAAAGTTCTAAGGCTACAACAGTAAACTGTTTATTCAAATGAAAAGTTTTATTTGGGGATTAGACCTACATTGTTTTCTTTCACTCAGAGGTGGCATTGTGTTTTGAGTTCTGTTTTAGTTCTGCAGCAAACCACATTGAATTCCGTTCATCAAAGCATTAATCTACTGAATACTTTTTTCTACTGAATACTCTGTCCTTCCGTCCACCAAAATGAACTGTGATATTTACCCAGCAAAATTATTAATAGTTTTTTGCACTGATTTTCACCTGTTTTTGTTTTTGTAGTAATATCAACCAGGCAAAATTAAAATAAAAACTGAAAGCAAAGGACCCTAAAGATGACAAAAAAAAAATCTCTTAATCCCATTGCAAACAGAACAGAACCTATTTGCTTTGCACTTTTTGAAATGTTATTAGTATGGTTAATTAACAGAAGTATAAATTGCATTTTCCCCAAGTAGCTTCATTCTTTTTAATATAACATTAGCAAGCCTATTCCCCGCATTGCTGGTGCAGCTCCATTAAATTAACTGAATCAGGCCCAAAGATGCTTATTGCTAACTATTAAGTCTACAGATGTATTCTTTTAATAGTTTGGGATCTTAAACATATTTAAAGAATAAACTATTTATTTGCTAAGGCACACATCATTGATATTAGCTGAAACCATGGGAGTGGCACTGACAAGAGCAGCTCAATGGACCTCGGCTGGTTCTGGAACTGGCACACTAGAAATCACCCCTTTGAATGAATCTCTTCTAAATGACATAATTAAGTTTGCAGAGAGCTTCAGCTCTAGACATCCTCAAGAAGCTGCATTTGTCTTCAGAGAACCACTTGAATGGAAAACACAATTGGATTATTCAGTATTTGAATTAGGTTATGAGATCAGGTAGGTCTGAATGGCAGTGCTTTTTAAACATATTAAAGATGAACTGCAAAGAAAAAAAATTGTGCTAATTTTGTATAAGGAATGTTTGCTCTTTTTATTGTATTTGTTTTCTCCTAGTTTGTTACATTGGACATTTTGTATTCTGATTTATAACTTTTCCCCAAAGGACTCTGAAAATATTTGTAGTACCTAGATTGTGACGTCACAGCTGTGTGTTGAAATCTAATCTCCAGTTTCTTACTGAAGTGGGGCGAATATATTTGCCTGTCTATTCTAGGAATTTTCACACCCAATGTCTAGTGCTGGTGCAGACCTGCCAGTGCCAGCAATGAAGGAGGCACTAGTGTAGGCCAGGCACAGGTGTTTTACACACTGTGAGTATGTCTAGACACCTGCGGCTGGCCCAGGCCAGCTGACTTGGGCTAACGGGGCTCAGGCTGCAGGGCTGTTTCACTGCTCTGTAGACTTTTGGGTTCAGGCTGGAGCACGGGCTCTAGCACCCTGCAAGGTGGGAGGGCCCCAGAGCCCGAGCCCCATGAGTCTGAGTCGGGATAGCACAGGTCAGCCGCGGGTGTCTAGTTGCTGTGTAGACATACCCTGAGTCACCTTACCTTGAAATGAGATGCAAAAAAACAATGCAAAAAAGTCCTATGTAGTTATACCCAATGAGTCTTAGGTCCTGTCCACAATGTAATTATAGCTGTATTGGTGCACCCAGTTACAACATCGTTGAGCCAAGCCATGTTAAAGGAACTGTGCTACAGCTTTGAAAAGAGAAGGGCAGTTACACTTTTTTGGAATAAATTGATAAATTAAACAGCAGTAAGTCACCATGACCAGATAGTATTCACCCAAGATTTCTGAAGGAACTCAGACATGAAATTGCAGCACTACTAATTGGTATGTAACCTACTGCTTAAATCAGCCTGTGTACCAGATAACTGAAAGGTAGCTAATGTAACACCTCTTTTTTAAAAAGGCTCCAGAGGCAATCCTGGCAATTACCGGCTGTTATACCTAATTTCAGCATGAGGCAAATTGGTTGAAACTACAGTAAAGAACAGAATTATCAGACACATACATAAACATTCCTTTTATAAAGGAAAATCATGCCCCACCAATCTATGAGAATTCTCTGAGTGGGTCCACAAGCATGTGAACAAAGGTGATCCAGTGAATATAGTGTACTTGGACTTTCAGAAAGCTTTTGACAAGGTCCCTCACCAAAGGCTATTAAGCAAAGTAAGCAGTTATGGGATAAGAGGGAAGGTCCTCTCATGGATTGGTAACTGGTTAAAAGATAGGAAACAAAGGGTAGGAATAAATGGTCAGTTTTAACAATAGAGAGAGGTAAATAGTGGGATCCCCCAAAGAGCTGTATTGGGACTTGTGCTGTTCAACATATTCATAAACAATCTTGAAAAGGGGGTGAACAATGAGGTGGCAAAGTTTGCAGATGTTACCCAAAATTACTCGAGATAGTTAAGTCCAAAACTGACTGGAAGCGTTGTGGGGATGTATCATCCTTACGCCAACCTAATGGAAAGTTCCATGAGAAAGTAAGGGTCACGATGGGACACTTGCCAGGCAATGGCTCATGGCCTTGTAAAACAAAGGCGCCCCCTGGTGGTCTAGGGATTATATAAGATGAGGTAAACAAGGTAATAAATCGTGGCCTTATGTAAGGAACGGTTGAACCAATCGGTGTGGGGCTATACATGTGATAAACACATGATTCTCCTTCTTGTCCAATCGGTAGATGTGTGATTATAGCCTAATTGTGTTATGTAATGTGGAGAAAAACTATAAAAGAAAGCTTGTAATAAACAGGATTCGATTCAGCTTGCAACCACATTGGTCGTGTGCTTTATCCGCTCCGCATCGGTTCCCCACAAAGATTTACAAAGGAATTTCACAAAACTGAGTGAGTGGACAACAAAATGGCAGATGAAATTCAGTGTTGCTAAGTGCAAAGTTGTGCACAATGGAAAAAATAATCTCAACTATACATACAAAATGATGGATCTAAATTAGCTGTTACCACTCGAGAAAGAGATTTAGGAGTCACTGTGGATATTTTTTTGAAAACATCCATTCAATGTCCAGTGGCAGACAGAAGTTAGAAACTATTAGGAAAGGGATAGATAATAAAGCAGAAATATCATAATACTACTATATAAATCTGTGGTATGCCCACACCTTGAATACTGCATGCAATTTGGGTTACCCCAAATGAAAAAAGGTATAGTAGAATTGGAAAAGGTCCAGAGAAGGGCAGTGAAAATGATGAGGGGTATGGAACAGCTTCCATGAGATGAGATTTTAAAAAGACTAGGACTCTTTAGAGTAGAAAAGAGACGACTAAGGGGGGGCTATGATAGTGGTCTATGAAATCATGAATGGTATGGAAAAAGTGAATAGGGAAGTGTTATTTACTCCTTCACATAACACCAAGGACTAGGGTTCACCTGATGAAATTAATAGGCAGAAGGTTTAAAATGAACAAAAGGAAGTATTCACACAACACACAATCAACCTGTGGAACTCATTGCCAAGGGATGTTATGAGGCCAAAAGTATAATTGGGTTCAAAAAAGAAATAGGTACGTTCATGGAAGATAGGTCCATCAATGGCTATTAGCCAAGAAGGTCAGGGACACAACTCGATGCTCTGGGTGTCTGTCAACCTCCAACTGCCAGAAGATGGGACTGGATGACAGTTGTAATGACCTATTCTGTTCATTCCCTCTGAAGCATCTGGCACTGGCCACTGTCGGAAGACTGGATATTAGGCTAGATGGACCATTGGTCTGACCCAATATGGGCGTTCTTATATTCTTATGTGTATTTCTGTTGTCAGCTGTAATATATTAATATATATTTCATTGATAGACCTTAGTTTGGTAAGTAAGGTACAGCAGCCTAACATTTCTTTCTGTGAACTCTTTTGATTTTGCAAGTCAACACGGTCTATTAGTAAATAGAAAGGGGAATGTAAATTAGGAGACATGGTCCATTTTTGACTCAGAGCTTTGAGCAGCATTCTCAGAGTTGGACTCTACCTAAAATTTTCCTTTAATAAAAGTTCTCTCTTTATGAAGTATCATTTTATTCTTCTAGTGGAACAACTGTTCAGTCAGAAGAAAGAGACAAAGATGATCAACCATTGCTTCTCCTCACTGCCTCAACTATCAGAGTACGCAGTTTTGGCCAACTCTCTCGTTTGCTACATGTAGCTATGGAAAAAAAGTTAAAGGAAGCACAGGCATGCCTTGAAGGTTGGGGTTTTTTTTCTTGCCCTTGAATTTTAATGTTTAAAAAAATAAGAGAAAGAAAGAAACACATACGTTACATTTTATTTAGTACAAATTTTGGTTTATGAGAGATTGGTTGAAAACAATGATGTGATGAACCAGCAAACTTCCATTTTTTATTTTTTTATCTTCACTGAAGTGAGTAATATAGAGGTCTGGAATAATGTTAACACTGAATTACATATAAAGATACATGTATACTGATTGGTACCTCAACAATTATAGCAGATCATATATTCAAATCTTGGCATACTAAATGTGTCCTCAGAAGCTAATAATAGTTTTTTTCTGTACTTTTAACGTAATCTCCCTTTTATAATGTTAATTTATTAAAAATAACCAATAAAAATATGTTATGCTTAAGAAGTTCATGGCTATGAACATTTTCAGATCTTTCTGATGAATGCTTTTAGAAAATATGTAACAGTATAGTTATTGGGTCATATCCAGTTCCTTGTATACAAACTGTGACTAAAAAGCACCTAAGTGTGCTAAATTAGACACTTATGGGGATGCAAGATCTGAGTAACATTCATTTGTGAAATTGGTAGAAAACAAGTTAGCTACAATTCTGATGCAGCCACAGATGTATTGGGCCTGATTTGTAAAATGCTCACACAGCAAAGACACACACAGGGATCATGCTTCAGTGTGAGCCAGCAACTGCTATGCACCTGTGTAAGAATACTGTCACTTATTGGGCCACTGAGAACAAGAGGAGTTTATAAAACCAGCTGACACACAGTTGTGTCACTGGCCACTGTATAGGACAGCTGGCAATCCTGAGCAAGTGATAGCTGGGCCTTTTATGGAATCGTTGGGATTGTTGCCAACAAATCTTTTAAGACATTGTTTTATACTAAATCAAACTTCCGTAATGATGGCTTTTCTGTGAATTGAGCCCATTGACTTGATGTTTGGGCCATCATCCAATTTTATTATTCCTGAAGGTAAATACTGACCTAAAAGAGAGTTTTAGATTTATTGAATCAAGAGGTAAATATCAATGTTTATTCACCAGAAGACAGCTCCTGTTTATTATTTGTTTGTTTTACCTGAATTTTGTTTTCATATTGTTAAAAACTAATATATTAATGTATTTCAAATCACAATAAAGTGATGTGGAATCATTTACTCCTACAGGATAAAACAGTAACATTTTAAACATGTTAAGGAACCCATTATCTATCTTTTAAAATTAAATATGTGTTCATATTATAAGTTACCATTGTTAAAATGCTTTGGCAGTGAAGGATTTTAAAAATCCTTTAAGATCAGTTTTAAAGTATCATTATCTTTATATTGACAATGTTTATCATTTACAGCCAATAGAGATCCTATAGTGAAAATTCTTGGCCCGGGATATGGGACCATTGAAGGAGAAGATATGTCTATGCTGCGCTTGCTGGACAGAATGAAAAAAGATGATGATCCCGATACAGAGATTAAAATGAAGATCTCTCTTCTTCTTCAACAGCTGGATATGCAACTACTTAACAGTTCTTTAAAACATATTTCACAGTAAGTGCATTGCAAATTAAACTGTCCATTTTTAGCCAGTAAATTATTTGTTTTGTTTTTAAATTAAATTCATTTTAACCCAAAACATGTGCTTTTGGTGTGATATGAAGAAATCACTCAAAAGAGGTATGAAAGTAATTATCTTTATTGATTTATGAAAACCAGGAAAAGTTGCTGAAATGAAAGATATTTTCTGGAGGTTTAACAATATGAGTATAAATATGTATATGTGAAAGTGTGTGTGTGTATACATGCATGCAGTGCATATGTTCTGTATTTGAAAGCAACTCAATATAATACACTAGCAATTAAAACATTTTAATAGAGTTGTTCATTTAGTTATGAAAATACACAAAAGATTATACTGAATTTGTCGAAGAGTTATAACAGTTTCATTTTAGTTGTGAAACTAAAATTTCACTAAATAGCTGTTTGCCTATTTTTAGTTGTTTTGCCCCACTACTCTGAAACTAGTGAAAGGAAAGAGCAAAATCCCTTTATACAATCGTCTGATTATTTTTTGAAAATCTATTTTTTATTATTAGATTTTAGACCATTTTCTATTAATTACAGAGAGGTGAGATTAAGTCCAGCTGCTGTAAAAAATGAAGTGGATCTGCTCAAACATTTCTCTGGAGAAGGAGAAGATACTGTGCTGGAATCTCTTGAATATACATCAGGTTATAATTCTACCTTTTATGTTTTTGTTTTATCATGTTTTACATTTACACATATACATTAAATATAAAAAAATATTTTTTTCATGTAGATGTTAAAATAAATTCATTATCTCTTATTGATTTAAAATGTGTATTTCTATTTTTAAGTAATGATATAGAACAACATGTATCTACAGATATGGAGCTCAATTCTTCAACCTTGATTTACATAAATAATCCCTATTCATGTCCCATTGAATTCAGTGGGACTAATTAAGGGCTTGGTCCTGAGAAGTGCTGCACGTGTGTTTAAGTGGTTTGTTGGATCAGGCCGGAATGCTCAGCACTTTGCAGGATCAAGTCCTAAATGAGTTCAGATTGTTGACATAAGTAAGGGTTGAAGGATTGGGACCTTAATTTGTATGAATTTTATAATTAAAAGTTTATTCAGGTCTTACTATTAGAAATAGCAATATATTTTGAAAAATAACAAAAACACTCTTGTTGCAGATTATGAATTCTCCAATGGATGTCGAGCCCCACCTTGGAGACAAGTCCATGGGGAAATCTGTTATTTGATTGTTAAACCACGTGACACCGATCCTTTGTACATCACTTGCAGCACAGCAGGAGTGTTTTTAAATGGAGTAAGTAACAATAAAAACTCAAATCTGGGATAACAGAAACTTGAGTACTGTATGTAAAAATGGGTGATTCCTGCCTGAGGATTTAGGGCAGTTGCATTCAACCAAGAGCTGAAGAGCTACTTTAGTGGCTCTGCGGAAAGAGAGAAAATAATCACGGCATGATGCTTTATATTTTTTACGTTTTGACAATAAGTCATTATTTCTTTTTCTGCTGTTGCCTGAACAGTGAATCCTAGTGGTTTACACATCACTTGTAAATCTACTTTGTTACCACATGTGTGAAGCAGCACATAAAATGCTTATTTTGCACATTCCTTTCACTATATCTAGCTATTAGAGCAGTGGTTCCCAAACTTCTTCCGCCGCTTGTGCAGGGAAAGCCCCTGGCGGGCCGGGCCGGTTTGTTTACCTGCCGCATCCGCAGGTTCGGCCGATTGCGGCTCCCAATGGCCGCGGTTCGCTGCTCCAGGCCAATGGGAGCTGCTGGAAGCGGCGCGGGCTGAGGGACGTACTGGCCGCCGCTTTCAGCAGCTCCCATTGGCCTGGAGCAGCGAACCGCGGCCACTGGGAGCCGCGATCGGCCGAACCTGCGGACACGGCAGGTAAACAGCCCGGCCCGCCAGCGGCTTTTCCCGCACAAGCGGCGGAACAAGTTTGGGAACCACTGTATTAGAGTATGCGGCCAGCTTTCAACCTCCTTTCACGGTGTTAGCATGCTCTATCAGGTCGCAATCAACATCTATGGCATTACTTAAAGATGTTCCAGTATCTGCAGAGCCACTACATGGTCTTCAGTACATACCTTCTCTAAGCACTATGCCTTGGTCCATGCCTCTAGATTCAGTGTGGCAGTTGGCTATGTGGTTCCATCTTCATTTCTGGACCTGATTCTGTAACTCCCTCCTTGCCATGAGTATACTGCTCTCGGGAGTCATCTGAAGTGGAGCAACCACAGGGACACTATTCAGAGAAGGAGAGGTTACTCACCCTGTGCAGTAACTGTAGTTCTTTGAGATGTATGTCCCTATGGGTGCTCCACTACCTGCCCTCCTTCCCCTGTACTTCAGAGTTTCCTTGTAGAACTTTGTGATAGATTTTGTGGTAGAGGGTGGTTTGCCTGTGCAGTCCCATATAGCCCTGGTGCGTGGCACAAGGACATGTAGGACACATGTGCAGGCTGAACGGACACTGTTAATGAAAATCTCTGAATGAAGGCATGTGGGGCGCACGTCATCTAAAGTGGAGCCCCCATAGGGACACACACATCGAAGAACTACAGTTACTGCACAAGGTTACTGCACCCTCTCCTTCCTGAGTCCCAGTCCCAAACTATTTTTCTCTCTTCTTATGATGATTGCTTGTATAGAAATATAAGAGTTTGGGACAAGTATAATAAAGAATAAAACCTACACAAAATTTCACAGATTTTTAAGGAAAAAAAACCATACATTTCCCCCCCCAGCTATAAATAAGGGCATGATCTTCTAAACACATTCTACTGGATGAAGTGCTTACTACTATGAGTCCCATTGAAATAATAGATTAATAGATTTTGTGGCCAGAAGGGGCCATTACCATCATGTAATCTGACCTCCATAACACAAACCATAAAATGTCACTCAGTATCCTTCATCAAGTCCATAACTTCTGGTTGAGCTACAGCATATCTTTTAGAAAGACATCCATTCTTGCTTTTAAGAGTTCAAGTGATGAAGAATCAATCACACTGTCTTCACCCATAACTATTTCACATTTGGGGAAAATGTATACCTTCAAGTCAGCGGCACTGCTATGGGTACCCGCATGGCCCCACCGTATGCTAATATTTTTATGGCTGACTTAGAACAACACTTCCTCAGCTCTCGTCCCCTAACGCCCCTACTCCACTCGCGCTACATTGATGACATCTTCGTCATATGGACCCATGGAAAAGAAGCCCTTGAGGAATTCCACCATGATTTCAATAATTTCCATCCCACCATCAACCTCAGCCTGGACCAGTCCACACAAGAGATCCACTTCCTGGACACTACAGTGCTAATAAGCAATGGTCACATAAACACCACCCTATACCAGAAACCTACTGACCGCTATACTTACCTACATGCCACCAGCTTTCATCCAGACCACATCACACGATCCATTGTCTACAGCCAAGCTCTAAGATACAACTGCATTTGCTCTAATCCCTCAGACAGAGACAAACACCTACAAGATCTCTATCAAGTGTTCTTAAAACTACAATACCTACCTGCTGAAGTGAAGAAACAGATCGACAGATATTTCTATCTCATAGAACTGGAAGGTCATTGAGTCCAGTCCCCTGCCTTCACTAGTAGGACCAAGTACTGTCCCTGACAGACTCCCCCCCCCATCCCATCCCATCCCATCCCATCCCATCCCTAAATGGCCTTCTCAAGGATTGAACTCACAATCCTGGGTTTAGCAGGCCAATGCTCAAACCACTGAGCTATCCCTCCCCCCACAAGAGCAAGAAGAGTACTCAGAAGTTACTTACTACAGGACAGGCCCAACAAAGAAAGTAACAGAACGCCACTAGCCATCACCTTCAGCCCCCAACTAAAACGTCTCCAGCGCATCATCAAGGATCTACAACCTATCCTGAAGGACAATCCCTCACTCTCACAGAACTTGGGAGACAGGCCAGTCCTTGCTTACAGACAGCCCCCCAACCTGAAGCAAATACTCACCAGCAACCACACACCACACAACAAAAACACTAACCTAGGAACCTATCCTTGCAACAAAGCCCATTGCCAGCTCTGTCCACATATCTATTCCACCTATGAGACACCATCATAGGACCTAATCACATCACCCACACCATCAGTGGCTCGTTCACCTGCACATCTACCAATGTGATATATGCCATCATGTGCCAGCAATGCCTCTCTGCCATGTACATTGGCCAAACTGGACAGTCTCTACGCAAAGGAATAAATGGACACAAATCAGACATCAAGAATTATAACATTCAAAAACCAGTCGGAGAACACTTCAGCCTCCCTGGACAGTCAATTACAGACCTAAAAGTGGCAGTTCTTCAACAAAAAAACTTCAAAAACAGACTCCAACGAGAAACTGCAGAACTGGAATTAATTTGCAAACTGGACACCATTAAATTAGGCTTGAATAAAGAGTGGGAGTGGATGGATCATTACACAAACTAAAAACTATTTCCCCATGCTAATTTTCCCCCTACTGTTACTCACACCTTCTTGTCAACTGTTTGAAATGGGCCATTCTGATTATCACTACAAAAGTTTTTTTTTCTCCTGCTGATAATAGCCCACCTTAATTGATTAGTCTCGTTAGAGCTGGTATGGAAACCCCCATTTTTTTCATGTTCTCTCTGTGTGTGTGTGTGTAATATATATATATATATATATATATATATATCTTCCTACTGTATTTTCCACTGCATGCATCTGATAAAGTCGGTTTTAGCCCACGAAAGCTTATGCTCAAATAAATTTGTTAGTCTCTAAGGTGCCACAAGTACTCCTCATTCTTATCTCCAATTAAGTTCTTCCAATGGTTAATTATCCTTACTGTCAAAAATGTGTGCTTTATTTCTAGTCTGGGTTTGTCTAGTTTTAGCTTCCAGCCATTAGCCCTTGTTATACTTATGTCTGCTAAATTAAAGAGCACTCTACTGTTAGAAATCTTCTCCCCATGTAGGAAGTTCTAGAACATTGTTAAGTCACCTCTTAATCTTCTCTGTGATCAGCTATAAACAGATTGAGCTTCTGTAGTCTCTCGCTGTAAGGCAGGCTTTCCAGATCTCAAATCAGTGTTGTAGCTCTTTTCTATATCCTTTCCAATTTCTCACCATCTGTTTTAAAGTATGAACACCAGAACTGGACACAATATTCCAATAATGGTCTTGCTAATGCCATATACAGTGGTAATATCCCCTCCATATTCTACTTGCTCTTCCCCTGATTATACATTCTAGCTTTCTTAGCCACTGCATCATACTAGAGGCTCATGTTCATTTGGTTTTCCCCCATGGTCCCTAAGTCCTTTTCCATGGGACTGCTCACAAAGCACCACACACAGTAGTAACTACTTGCAGGACTGGGTCTAAGATGCTGATCCTGCAATGAGTTCCATGTGAGTGGACCCTGGGGGTTCTATGCTGGCACATTGGTCAGTTGTGTGAAGATCAATGCAAGTTTGGGACCTATGTTCCTGAACAGTATTTACCTTACAGATAGAAATCTATTATGAAAGAGAATAATAATAATAATTTAAAATTGTGTTCTTTTTTAAGGGTAGAGGAAAGGAGAAAGATGATATTGACTATGAGAGAAAAAGTGACATATATAAAGATCTTATAACATTATTAAGGGAAAGATCACCAAAATTTGTAGAGAATATGGCTAAACAGGTATGTATATATTTTACACATTGTACTGTGATATAGTCTGCTCCCATATCAGTAGTGGTACTTAGCAGTCAGCTCATCCCAGTTATGTGGCATGGCCCTTAAAGATTTTGGGAGGCTTTGATGTATGCAAAAGATCTAGGAAATAAGATATTGGAGTAGAGGAAGCAGTCCCCAGAATATGTAATGATTGGGAGAAAGTCAGTTACTGTTTGTTTAAGGCGCTGGGACCAAAAGTCTTGCAGAGTGGGTGGGGCAAGTCTCTCTTGTCTTCCAGCCAATTGGGAATGAGCTGGAAGTAGAGGGCTGTGTATATTCAGAGAGACACCAGCAGGAGAAGGTTATCAGCTGAATCCTCTGAATCTGGGGACTATTTGGAGAAAGGGGCCAGCTGAATGAGAAGCTGGTTGAAAGCCACAGCTGGCCTGAGGTAATGAGCACAGCTCAAAAAGGGGAGCCGTTGGCCTTCTGTGCCAAGGAGGGAGCAGCTTGACTAAAACCCTCTATCTCCAAGAAACAGGGCTGTTAAGACTCCTGAACCTAAAGTGGAGTTCTTTGGGGGAAGCTGTATGAACTAAATAAATTGAATCCTAGGAGAAGGGGAATATTGTTTAAAGACTCTGGAGGCAAGTAGTTTATTTCTGAACACTAGTAGAGCAAGCTGAGGGAAGTGTGCATGCAGGGCCTTGCTTGGCCAACAGGAGGCATGTCCTTTGCGTCACTGTTACAAATAACTGCATTTGTAAGAATTACATGGGTTCTGACCAACTTGGTCTAGAACACAAACATTGCTATATAATCGACTTGCAAAGTTGTTAGATTTCTGCAGCAATGTTTCTAAAGAAAGTTAGTAAAAATCTGCTGCATATTTCATGTTTTCTGTTGCAGTTACAATGTATATCCGTGATTAGATGTAAAATTTCCAAGAACTTGCAGTGCCTTAATCTCTTTTGTATTAAATATATTCTTTTGTACTAAATATATTCATATCCTATAACATCAAATTATGACAATGGTAGACTATTTTTATTCTCACTCGTCCATGAGTGAGCTAGTAAGTGTAAAAAAATCTTTGTGATTACTGTATTTATACTACATTATTTTTCAGTGACACCTTTCTAATATTTCTAACTACTTAAAATATTTTTTAAAGTTGAAATGTCAAGTTTTTAATTTGTTTGTTTTTTCTTCCAAATGTATGTTTCTTTTGATAAAACTTATCTAGAGAAAGTTCTGTCAAGTATCATTATCGAACAGTAATTGCTACAATTTTATGGATTAAGCTACCAGTTTTATCAGTCATCTGCAGCTATAAGCCTCCTCCCAGAATAGCTGTGGTATGATACAGTGTTATTACATACAATGTATAGTTTTTATTACTATAAGTGCAAGATCCAGCCCAAAGAGAAAATGAATAATGAAAATGGGTAAATGAATAAAAACACACTCAGATTTATATAATAGATTTCTAGGGACAAAGGAAACCACAAAATGAGAAAAATTGGAATGGCATTTACAGTACAACTCACAAGACCGTTAGTATGTAATATAAAAACACAGCCTTATAATTCATACCATTTAAATTTAATTAATAATTGTTCATACTTTGGTATCATCAACAATTTCTTTTTCTACAGTTGTGTTTCTAAAGATAAATAACATATCTGAGTATTTCAAGAAATAATTTTGTTGTAATTTGGTGTTCCATCAGAATATGAGCTGAGTTTCTAATTTTGCATAAAAACTACTGCTAATCTTTTTTTTTGCATAAAAACTACTGCTCATCAACCTGGTATTGTTTTTTATGCAGCTGTAGAATTTTTAAAACAGGAAAATATATTTTAACATAAAAGGTCAACTTTTTTTGATGATATTTTCTATAATCAAACCATTTACATTTATATCTTCATCCATTATGACAAATATAAAGATATCCCTCATTTGTTGCAAGAGTTGTCTTTGATTTAAGTGTCAGAGTTGAGATGTATGCTTTCAGCTCATATAGCATGTGTTAGAATCATAGACTTTAAGGTCAGAAGGGACCATTATGATAGTCTAGTCTGACCTCCTGAACAACGCAGGCCACAGAATCTCACCCACCCACTCCTGTATCAACCCCCTAACCTATGTCTGAGCTATTGAAGTCCTCAAATCATGGTTTAAAGACTTCAAGGTGCAGAGAATCCTCCAGCAAGTTACCCTTGCCCCACGGTGCAGAGGAAGGCGAAAAACCCACAGGGCCTCTGCCAATCTGCCCTGGAAGAAAATTCCTTCCTGACCCCAAATATGGCGATCAGCTAAACCCTAAGCATATGGGCAAGACTCATCAGCCAGACACCCAGGAAAGAATTCTCTGTAGTAACTCAGATCCCACCCCATCTAACATCCCATTACAGGCCATTGGATATATTTACCGCTAATAGTCAAATATCAATTAATTGCCCAAATTAGGCTATACCATCCCCTCCATAAACTTATCAAGCTTAGTCTTGAAGCCAGATATGTCTTTTGCCCCCACTGCTCCCCTTGCAAGGCTGTTCCAGAACTTCACTCCTCTGATGGTTAGAAACCTTCATCTAATTTCAAGTCTAAACTTCCTGATGGCCAGTTTATATCCATTTGTTCTTGTGTCCACATTGGTACTGAGCTTAAATAATTCCTCTCCCTCCCTGGTATTTATCCCTCTGATATATTTATAGAGAGCAATCATATCTCCCCTCAGCCTTCTTTTGGTTAGGCTAAACAAGCCAAGCTCTTTGAGTCTCCTTTCATAAGACAGGTTTTCCATTCCTTGGATCATCCTAGTAGCCCTTCTCTGTACCTGTCCAGTTTGAATTCATCCTTCTTAAACATGGGAGACCAGAACTGCACACAGTATTCCAGATGAAGTCTCACCAGTGCCTTGTATAACGGTACTAACACCTCCTTATCTCTACTGGAAATACCTCACCTGATGCATCCCAAGACCGCATTAGCTTTTTTCACGGCCATATCACATTGTCGGCTCATAGTCATCCTGTGATCAGCCAATACTCTGAGGTCCTTCTCCTCCTCTGTTACTTCCAACTGAGGCGTCCACAGCTTATAACAAAAATTCTTGTCATTAATCCCTAAATTCATGACCTTGCACTTTTCACTATTAAATTTCATCCCGTTACTATTATTCCAGTTTCCAAGGTCATCCAGATCTTCCTGTATGATATCACAGTCTTTCTCTGTATTGGCAATACCTCCCAGTTTTCTGTCATCCGCAAACTTTATTCACTTTTTGTGCCAAGGCTGGAATAAAAAGATTAAACAAGATTGGTCCCAAAACCGATCCCTGAGGAACTCCACTAGTAACCTCCCTCCAGCCTGACAGTTCACCTTTCAGTATGACCCGTTGTAGTCTCCTCTTTAACCAGTTCTTTATTCACCTTTCAATTTTCATATTGATCCCCATCTTTTCCAATTTAGCTAATAATTCTCCATGTGGAACCGTATCAAATGCCTTACTGAAATCGAGGTAAATTAGATCCACTGCGTTTCCTTTGTCTAAAAGATCTGTTACCTTCTCAAAGAAGGAGATCAGGTTGGTTTGGCATGATCTACCTTTTGTAAAACGATGTTGTATTTTGTCCCAATTACCATTGACCTCAATGTCCTTAACTACTTTCTCCTTCAAAAATTTTTCCGAGACCTTGCATACTCCAGACCTTGGGGGGAGGGATAGCTCAGTGGTTTGAGCATTGGCCTGCTAAACCCAGGGTTGTGAGTTCAATCCTTGAGGGGGCCACTTGGGGATCTGGGGCAAAATCAGTACTTGGTCCTGCTAGTGAAGGCAGGGGGCTGGACTCAATGACCTTTCAAGGTTGCTTCCAGTTCTAGGAGATGGGATATCTCCATTAATTATTAATTATATTATTATACTACAGATCTCAAACTAACAGGCCTGTAGTTACCCGGATCACCTTTTTTTCCTTTCTTAAAAATAGGAACTATGTTAGCAATTCTTCCATCATACAGTACAACTCCAGAGTTTACAGATTCATTAAAAATTCTTGCTAATGGGCTTGCAATTTCATGTGCTAGTTCCTTTAATATTCTTGGATGAAGATTATCTGGGGCCCCCAATTTAGTCCCATTAAGCTGTTTGAGTTTGGCTTCTACCTCGGATGTGGTAATATTTACCTCCATATCCTCATTCCCATTTGTCATCCTACCATTATACCTAAGCTCCTCATTAGCCTCATTAAAGACTGAGGCAAAGTATTTGTTTATATATTGGGCCATGCCTCGATTATCCTTAACCTCCACTCCATCCTCAGTGTTTAGTGGTCCCACGTCTTCTTTCTTTGTTTTCTTCTTATTTATATGGCTATATATTTTACTTTTGGTTTTAATTCTCTTTGCAAGGTCCAACTCTACATGGTTTTGGCTTTTCTCACTTTATCCCTACATGTTCTGACCTCAATAAGGTAGCTTTCCTTGCTGATCCCTCCCATCTTCCATTCCTTGTAGGCTTTCTGCTTTTTCTTAATCACCTCTCTGAGATGCTTGCTCATCCAGCTTCATCTACAACTCCTGCCTATGAATTTCCCCCCCTTTCTTGGGATGCAGGCTTCTGATAGTTTCTGCAACTTTGACTTGAAGTAATTCCAGGCCTCCTCCGCCTTTAGATCCACAAGTTCTTCAGTCCAATCCACTTCCCTAACCAATTTCCTTAATTTTTTAAAGTTAGCCCTTTTGAAATCAGAAACCCTAGTCACAGATTTTAGTTTGAACTGAATTAACTCATGATCGCTCAAACCAAGGTTGTCCCCTACAACCATTTCTTCTATGAGGTCCTCACTACTTACTAAAACTAAATCTAAAATGGCATCCCCTCTTGTTGGTTCAGCAACTACTTGGTGAAGGAATCCATCAGCTATCGCATCCAGGAAAATCTGAGCCCTATTATTATTACTAGCACTTGTCCACCAGTCTAGATCCGGGAAGTTAAAGTCTCCCATGATCACACAATTCCCATTAGTATTTACTTCATTAAAAAGATCTCTATCCATATCCAAATCAGATCCCAGTGGTCTATAGCAAACCCCAAGCACTATCCCGTGGAGGCTCTAGTAGCTTTCTTCCCCAATGTGATTTTTGCCCAGACAGACTCTGTCTTATCCATTCCATCTCTTCTTATTTCTTTACAGTCTACCTCATCATTGATATACAATGCTACTCTGCCACCTTTGTCTTTATTTCTGACTTTCCTAAACAGCACATACCCTTCAATACCTGTACTCCAGTCATGACTACTATTCCACCATGTTTCTGTTATCCCTATAATATCTGGTTTCACTTCCTGCACCGGTAACTCTAGTTCCTCCATTTTGTTACCTAGGCTCCTCGCATTGGTGTACAGACATCTTAATTTTTGCTGTTTGGCTTCACTCATATTCTTTACCTGATTAGGCACAGACATTCTACTGCCAGTATCACCTATTAGACTGGTATCTACACTACCCTTCCTCCTCATGTCCATTTTCCTACCCACGGCTGTATCCTTTCTTACTTCGTTTTCTTCCCTCTCAATGTTAAAATCTGGCGTGGAGCTTACCTGGACATCTCCCAACCATCTCCCCCAAATTCCTAATTTAAAGCTCTCTTAATCAGTTGTGCCAGCCTCCATCCTAGAAGTCTATTTCCCTCCCTACTCAGGTGAAGTCCATCCCGAGAGAACAGTCCTCTGTCCATGAATGCCTCCCAGTGGCCATACATCCCAAAGCCCTCCTTATAGGACCACTGCCTGAGCCATCTGTTGATCATCATAATCTTGTCACTCTTTTGTTGCCTTTCTCTAGGAACAGGCAGAATCCCACTGAAGATCACCTGAGCCTCAATTTCCTTAAGTGTCTTCCCCAGCCTTGCATAGTCTCCCTTGATATGGTCCAGCAAGAATCTAGCTGTATCATTTGTTCCCACATGAAGGGGAATCAGTGGATTTTTTCCCGCTCCTGTTAGGATCCTCTTCAGCCTCAGGTCCACATCCTGTATCTTAGCACCCGGCAGACAGCACATCCTTCTGTTCTCTGGATCAGCTCTGGTTACAGGCCTGTCTATTCTTCTCAGTAAGGAGGCCCCAAGCACATAGACCTGCCTTTTCCTGGTGATAGTGCGATTCTCCAGTCTATCCCGTTCCCTTTGGCTGCAAGTCCTCTCAATTCCTATTCTCTCTTGCAATCCTCTGCGACCCATCCCGTATCCTCCTGGGGCTCATATTTAGTGTTGTTATCTCCATTGACTCTTCCCCTCTTCCTATAGGACTAGCTGCTCGTCTCTTCTTCCTTGCCCTCTCACCTTCAGTGACCACCTGCTGTGCCCCTTCTTCATTTTCCAACTCCGAAAACCTGTTCCTGAGCTCTATTTCTCCTTCACTAGCCCGTCTTTTCCTCTCTTAGTCACATGCTTCCACTGTCCACTTTCCTCACCCAGCAGTCTCCCCTCAGAGTTCTTTGGTCCTGCTTCCATCTGCAAGTCTGAGCTTTTCCCTTCAGCCTCCTCGTGTCTTTGCTCCATCATCTGCTCAAACCCCCTTCTAAACTCAACCAGAGTTTCCACCTGCATCTCCAATCCTCAGATCTTTTCTTCTATCAGCTCTATCAGGCGGCACTTCATGCAGACGAAACTCTTTTCAGGTACTCCCTCCAGGATCATGTACATGCCGCAGCTTCCACGTCCAGTCATCTTCATTGTGTCTTCTACTGTTTGGGTCACTACAACTGCTGCCTCTGCATCTGTCATAGTCTTTCCACCGAAATCCTGTTAGTCCGGGAAACACAAACCAAACCAAACCACCACCACCCCCAGCAAAACAAACCCCCAACAAGCATCAAAACACTGCCAGAACACCACACACCCCCTTCACTAGCCTGTCTGTTCCTCTGCCTGGTTCTCCTAGTCTTCCCCCCAAACTCTTCTTGCACACTCCCACTCAAATTCCCCTGTTTACAGCTCTGTTTGCTGGCTCCTGTGCCGCTGCAGCTGTCTGTGCCGCTGCCTGACTGGCTGGCTACCTTGATAGGACCCCTAGTCAGAGAAGCTCCGCCCCCTAATCAGGGCTCAGCCTCTCTCCCAGCACACTGCCCCTACCAGCCTCTACACATACAAATACAAATAGCTACAAATACCTTCTCCTCCAAATACCTTGCCACCAGGCTACAGCAGCTCTAAGATTTAAGTGTGTCTTTGGCTTCCGTTCGGATTTCAACATTAGCTAGAGTAAGAAATGTCACATTTTACCTATTACAATAGCATCCAGTAGTGCCAATACAGTTAAAGTTGTTTCATCATTCCTATTTACAGACCTCTCTTTACAGGTTTTCAATGGTTTATAACTTGGCAGTAAAATAAATTACATGTTGAAACTTGTCAGAAGGCCTCCACCATTATTGGAATTTAGGCTTTTAAAAATATCCTCTTAGGTTTATGTAGCACCTTTCAGCCAAAAGAATCCTAAAGCATTTTGCCCAACAAATTACAATAGGAAGTAAAGAAGAAGATTATATCCGACTGAATCTATAGAAGAAGTTAGGTAGGAAGAATGTTATTATTTAAATTGAAAGTATCCACTATACCAAGGCTAACAGCCTTCTCCTTGTAAAATGTGCCATAGGATCTTTAGGGTACATCTACATTGTACGTCTACATTTCTTTTGGCAGCATGTAGAGTAGCATACCTTGCCCGGCCCCCTAGCATGGGTCTAAGCAGCAGTGTAGATGGTGAGGCACTGCTTAGGTGAATAGAGTAAAGACACTCCTGAAACCTGTGAGTATGTACTTGGGTATGTACCCTACAGAGCTCTCTACTTGCCCAAGTAGTGCCTCCCCATCTATACTGCTATTTTTAGCAGTGTAGTGTCTCACTGCCTCCCTGTTGCTGGAGTCTTTTCCTGCCACAGGGAAATGCTCCAGCAGTGGAGAATAACTCTGGCAGTGGGGAAAAACTCTGGCATCTGCCTGCAGCTAGAGCCTTTTCCTGCCACAGGGATCTGCCAGAGCCTTTCCTTGCCGCAGTGAAAGACTCCAGCAGTGGGGAAATGTTCTGGCAAGGGGGAGGCAGTGTGGAAAGGATCTGGCTGCTCTCCGCTACCTCCCCACTGCCAGAGTCCTTCTATTGACACATGTAGTTACACACCATAGAGTGGACGCAGCCTGTTTTTCTCACACACACACTCTCTCTCAAGTAGTTTGCAGTGTACTTATAGCCTTAATCTCCACAAAGGTTCAAGACCTTAGTTTTACATTTCATTTGAAAGATGGTTCCTCCAGCAGCACAGTGGTCCCCTCACACCACACTGGAACACTGGCTTAAGTACTGACTGTTTGGGAAGAATGCCACTTACTGAATCACCAATATAACTTCCTAAAGCACTTTGATTTATCTTGCCATTTAAATTCTAACCAGAACCTGGCATCTTGAGACAGGGAACATACTTCCTTTACATTTTGCATAGCATAAAGCACATTTTATGGTGTTTAGTAAATAACTGTCAACTATGTTTAGCTTATTGAGATATGGCTCCATATGAGAAAACCCTACACCAGGGGTCGGCAACGTTCGGCACGCGGCTCACCAGGGTAAGCACCCTAGCGGGCCGGGCCAGTTTATTTACCTGCTGACAAGGTTCGGCCGATCGTGGCCCCCACTGGCCGCGGTTCGCCGTCCCGGGCCAATGGGGGCGGCGGGAAGCCGCAGCCAGCACATCCCTCGGCCCGCGCCGCTTCCCGCCGCCCCCATTGGCCCGGGACGGCGAACCGCGGCCAGTGGGGGCCACGATCGGCCGAACCTGCCACGTCAGCAGGTAAATAAACTGGCCCGGCCCGCTAGGGTACTTACCCTGGCGAGCCACGTGCCGAATGTTGCCAACCCCTGCCCTACACCATAAGTATCATCCTTTCCTAGCTTTTCTCAGCAGAGATCTAGGATTTGAACTGATATAGATACTGATCTACACACTCCTAATAACAGTTTCTCCATCTGATGGTTGAAATAATTTATGAAATAACATAGAGAAGCTTACATTGCTACTGCCTTTGCTATATCTGTTCTTTGGTTAATGGCTACAATTTTCTGTACAGTCAATCTGGCACCTTTCACAAGCACTAAAAAACTTAAAAAGTATCTTGCATATGCTTGGGGAGAGTTGTTAGAAGGGAAAAAATTCTTGCTGAAGTGAGTAACTTCTTTTTTGTAACTGTGATTTTAAGTGGTTAGAAAGAAATACATGGCATTTATCAATACAGAAACAGAATCTACTGTATGTGAGGTCTGGAACAAGTTTGCTTCGTGACTTACCGTGAGAGAATTGCCTCCAAACAGTTTCCTGCTAATATTCTCTAGGAGAAACAGGAAGAAGAGAACTTCTTTTGGCCTAAAAACTCACCCTCTTCTGTTGTTGATACTGCACACTCAGGGTATGGATCAAGGATCTGAGTCTTGATGTTTGCATGCCAAGATGAGGAATACTGTACCTTCCTCAAGGCCCTGGCCACAACTGCCATTCTTTCCAAAGCTCAACAGGACTCCTTTTAGAACTCATCAGCACTAATTTGTAATTGACTTGGAGAGCACAGTCCATTATTAAGCAGTGTTAAGCAGGGTCTGGGATTCCTTTCATTGACCTTTTAATGCTGTTATACAAGAGAGTTGCATGGTACCTTGTTGACGCTGGTGGGTATAACAGCTGCCCTTCATTTGGGATAAATGTCAGAAGCAGTTAAGCTCCTTTTGGAGTAAGGTAACTGAAACAATAGGAGCCAAAATGCAGGCCACATGCAAGGCTGATCAGGATCTGAGCTCATAAGCATGGGAACTAAGGGCTGGTCCACACTAACCCCCCACTTCGAACTAAGATACGCAACTTCAGCTACGTTATTCACGTAGCTGAAGTCGAACTATCTTAGTTCGAACTTACCGCGGGTCCACACGCGGCAGGCAGGCTCCCCCGTCGACTCCGCGTACTCCTCTCACGGAGCAGGAGTACCGGCGTCGACGGCGAGCACTTCCAGGATCGATCCGGGATCGATTTATCGCGTCTAGACTAGACGCGATAAATCGATCCCAGAAGATCGATTGCTTACCGCCGGACCCGGAGGTAAGTATAGACGTACCCTAAGGGTGTGTGGGGGTGCTGCAACATCCCCAACCTGCGCCTGGAGTCCCGGCGCCCGGCCCCACACCCAGGGTCCCGGCTACTGGCCCCACGCCCGGGGTCCCGTTTGCCGGCCCCACGCCCGGGATCCCAGCTGCCGGCCCCACGCCTGCCACCAGCTGTGGCCTCAGCCTCGGCCCCCTTGCCCCTGTCTGTGTCTCCCCTTCCCAAAGCCAAGGCTCTGAGGGGCGGGGGGCACAGACAGGGGTAAGGGGGGCACGTGTTTGGGGACCACTGCTTTACAGTTTCCATAGCTGGCTTTCAGCACCCCCACTACAAAGCGTTCCAGCGCCACTGGATGAGCTGTGTGGGTGGAGAGATTTATTTGAGGCTGAATGCAAAGACAGAGGGGGCTCAGTAGTTTTTTGCTGGGCAGAGAAGGAGCAGAAAGCCAAGGACAGCTAGAGAAGCGCACTTACAGTGTGACTGAGAAAAAGCAAAGAGAGACAGATTGAGTGCTGACTGGAAAAAAGGCTTGGAATATTGAGCAAGGAAACTGTCTCCTGTTTGATTCCTACTGTGTTCAGGGAAACAGGACTTTGTGTACATTCTTTGAAAATGAATAGGCTTTCACAAAAAACCCCAACAACTATCATTTTCTCCTCCGAACAGAAACAACCTGCAAGACCCTGAATATTGGCTCACAAGGCAACAATACAATATATATTTCCCCTACATGGAAGAGCTAAATTATTTATCATAAAAATGTAATTAGCTGGAAGAAAATTCTTAGAGTTCATTCTCATGTTTATGGGACTCCATTTAATTTGGTGAAATGAGCAAATAATTAGGAGCCAAATTTTCAAGAGTAGACACTGCTTTTGAGTACTTCATTTTTGTGTGTCCAGCTTTGAAACACCTTGGGCCTGATTTTCAGAGGTGCTGAGCTCAGGTTTACTTTAACTGGAATAGCACATTTTTGAAAGTCAGACCTAAGGTATTTCAAGTTGGGCACATAAAACCAGTGGCTAGTTTTGACAGTTTTGGTATTAACCTTTAATATTTTGTTCTGTCTAAAAATAATACAGTTTTAATAATACATTGTTTTAAAATTCATTCTACATCTTTGCTTAGACAAAAATAATTCTTCATAATTGTATATAAATGTGAATTTACAGTTCATAAGTATTGTGATGTATGAACATTTGTAGTCATGATTACTGCAGTAACAGGGTTTTAAAAAGGATTAACTTCACTTGATCACCAAAGATAGAAAATGCTAGATTTTTATAAATTGTCCCCCATTGAAAATGGCACAATTTGAAGTTACTGTTTGTTAGATAACACACTTGTTTTTCTTAATTTAATCAATTTTTGCTATGATAATGTAGCTACTTAACAAATGTAAATATCGATGTCTTCAATTTTGTCAGATAAATCACTTCTAACTCTGTATTCCCTACTGGTATAGAATTATTGTTATATTGAAGAATATAAAGTATATCAACTTAATGGCAGCAGCAAAATATTTTATTACCCCATGGGAGATCTAGGTTAGTAGATTCAATATTTAGAACACAGAATGTAATAAAGGTTGGTATTGTCGAGGTGTAGTGTTCTTGGTTTTAGTTGTAAGTAAGCTAACTGCCTCTGCTTTAGAACTCTTGAAAGTAGAGTTAATATAGAATTTAAAAATACAATAAGTGTTCCTGTTAGTATGGCAAAAAATCCCCATAGATGTATATTTTTGAAAATATACAGATTTTGAATTCATTATAAATTTTGTGTATAAAATATTAAATGTACTATTATGTCTGCCGATCTGGAATGAATGGGTATTCCCTTCCCCATAGCAAACTGCTAGGTGGCAACAACTAACAAAAAAGCTCCGAAGATGTTGGTGTCTCTTGATAGCCGCTGCATTTCTCACTCTGTCTAAATGTAATTAAGTTGCAGCTCAGTTGTTATGATTGTTTCTCTGAGATAAAATAAATGGTTCTTTAGAGGAAATGATAGTTCTTCAAGTGATTGCACATGAGCATTCCAATAGGTGTGTGTATGTGCACCGCGTGCACGATCGTCGGAGGATTTTTCCCCTAGCGGTACCCGTTGAGTCGGATGTGGAGGCCCCCAGAGTGGTGCCTTCATGGCGGTGTATATAGGTCCCTGCAGACCTGCCACCTGCTCAGTTCCTCCTTACTGCCGGTGACAGTCGTTGGAGAAACTCAGTCTCTTGCATTCGCAAGTGGCTACCTAGTGGTTCCCTTTTTTCTTATTTGTAAATAGTTTAATTGAGTTGTAGTTACAGTAGTTAGTTAGTTAAGCTTACTTTGCCCCCCCCCCCGTTCACCCCCAGACATTGGCCCAAGTTCAGGCACCATCAGCGGCACCGATGACAGCACCATCTGCGGCATCTGTGACAGAGCCGCATATGACACCATCTCCGGCACTCTTCACAGCACCGATGGTGGCACCGCCTCCTGTTCACCATTGGGGCAAGCCCACGATGTTATGATGCAGCTCCCCATCACCTCGGTACCACTCCCCAGCACCGTTGGGCTCCCCCCCCCATGGTCAGGCTCAGAGTACTCTTCCGAGTCAGAGGCTGAGTCTTCTGTCTTCCGACGCAGCCAGTACTGCTCGCGATCCCAGCACCGGTGCTGGCACCAGAGGGTCATGGACTCGTCGGCACCGGCAGTATCCTGGCCACCCCAGTAGCAGGGCACAGTACAATAGCCCTTTTGGACTCCCTGGGCCTATCATCAAGACTCAGGGTCAGGGCTCCAGGGCCGCATTGGTGGCATCCGCACGCCATGCTTCCCCCTCAGTGACATCGGTGTCATGCCACACCCCCAGGGCTCCGGAGGACCCCACACGGGACAAGGATTCTGGGCCTTCACACTTGGGTGCAGCATCCGAGCCAGTGCCGCCAGTGGTACTGGAGCCACCTCCAGTCACGGGGGGGACCGATGCACCCGACCCAGCCTCTAAGGAGCCGGAAGGTCAGGAATACCCGGTCCCATGGGCCTCCTCCTCCTCCTCACCAGACAAGGCAGTGGCAGGCACCCCCACCACCCTACCAGCGATGGACACCATGGGACACCAGGACCTTCTTAGGAGGGTGGCCCTAAACCTAAACCTCCAGGTGGAGGAGGTCACAGAGGGGTTGGACCCAATAGTGGACATCCTTGCTCCGGAGGGTCAATCTAAGGTGGCTTTGCCCCGATAAGAACTATCCAGAACACTAGTAGGGTGCTCTAGCAGACCCCAGCCTTGATACCACCCACCGCTAAAGGGGTGGAGAGATGGTATTTTGTGCCGGAAAAAGGGTATGAACACCTTTTCACCTCCCCCAACTGGGGACTCTAGTGGTTGGCACAGCAAATCATAAGGGGCAGCCTGGTCCTGCTCCAAAGTCATGGGACGCTAAAAAGCTGGACCTTTTTGGCCAGAAGGTCTACTCAACCGGGGGTTTCTGCTTCAAGTTGCCAACCAGCAAGCGGTACTCAGCCACTATGCTTTCAATTCCTGGAGTGCATTAGCAAAGTTTCAGGAGTTGCTCCCAGCTGACTCGCACAAGGAGTTTAATGCGCTTCTAGAGGAGGGCAGGGTGGTCTCAAGAACCTTCCCTCCAGACCGCATTAGATGCGGCAGACTTGACGGCTCGGACTATGGCCACCTCCATTACAATGAGATGCAGCACGTGGCCGTAGGTGTCGGGTATACCACTGGAGGTCCAGAACATTATCCAGGACCTGCCCTTTGACTGTTTGGGCTTGTTTGCCCAAAACACGGAATCTCGCTTGCACAGTCTTAAGGACTGCTGGGCAACTCTAAAGTCTTTGGGGATCCACACTTCTGCACCCCAAAGAAAACCATTCACCCTCAGCCCCTGTCCGCTTCTATTCCGGGCACCCAACGTGAGACTCGTCCAAGAGATGGGGCAGGAATAATAGGAGGTGTCCATCACAGTCCTCCTCAGACCAAGGCCAGGGCTCTTCGAAACAGCCCACTGGCCCAAAGCCAAACTTTTGAAGATGTGCCCAAGGACGGAGCACCAGTACTGAGCTCGGATCCTTACCCCCTCTTTGTGAATCGACTGTCCCACTTCTACCGTGCTTGGTCCCAGATCACATCAGATGGCTGGGTTCTGAGCACGGTAGACGTGGGATATTCTATCCATTTCTGTTCCCTCCCACCCCCTTTCCCCGTCCCTCTTCAGGAACCCTTCTCACAAACAACTCCTTCTGCAGGAGGTGCAATCTCTCCTTGCTCTAGGGGCAATAGAGGAGGTTCCTCATGAGTTCAGGGCAAGGGGTTTTACTCCCGCTATTTCCTCATCCCCAAGGCCAAGGGTGGACTCCGCCCTATCCTGGATCTGCAAGACCTCAATACATTCATAAAGAAAGTGAAATTTCACATGCTCTCCCTGGCCTTCATCATTCCTTCCCTGGATCTGGGGGACTGGTACGCCGCCCTCGACTTGAAAGATGCATACTTTCATATCTCCATTATCCTGGCCCACAGACGATTTCTTCGCTTTGTGGTCAGTGGCCAGCACTACCAGTTCAGGGTGCTCCCCCGGGTATTCACGACGTGTATGGCGGTCATGGCAGCCTTCCTCCAACCAAAGTCAGGTGCAGGTTTTCCCATACCTGGAAATCAAGGCCAAATCACAAGCACAGGCGGCGGAGCATGTGTCTCTGGCTTGGGCCACCTTCCTCAGGCTGGGCCTCATATTGAACATGCCCAAATCCACACGAGCCCCGATGCAGAGAACAAAATTCATGGGAGCTCTTTTGGACTCCATGCAAGCCAGGGCTTTCCTGCCTGAGCTGCGCTTCCAAGCACTCAGAGACATAATCGAGAACCTTTGCCGGTCCCCACAACGATGGCCAGAAATTGCATGAAACTGCTGGGGCATATGGCGGCTTGCATAGACATGGTCCAGCACACCAGATTGCGCCTTCGTCCCCTCCAGGCATTGTTGGCGCAGGTGCACAGGCCCAGCAAGGACCCACTGGACAGAATAGTTACCCTCCCCCCTCACATTCTCGAGTCTCTCCGCTGGTGGCTACAGCCGCAAGTGGTCTATGTGGGAGTACCCTTTGCCAAACCCCAACCTACGCTATTACTGGTCACGGATGCCTCGGCACTCAGTTGGGGAGCGCACCTGGGCAATATCAGAACCCAAGGCCTATGGCTCCATGCAGAACTATTGCTGCACATCAATGTAAGGGAGCTGAGGGCAGTTCGTCTGGCATGCCAAGTGTTCCAGGCACACCTTCAGGGCACATGTGTGTCGGTGCTGACAGACAACACCACAGCGATGTTCTGTATAAACAAACAGGGTGGTGCTCGCTCCTCTCCCCTGTTGCAGAAAGCCCTCAGGCTGTGGGACTTTTGCATCACCCACTCGATACACCTAGAGGCGTCATACCTTCCGGGAGGACAAAATGAGCTAACTGATCGCCTCAGCTGCTCGTTTCATGGTCACAAATGGTCCATCAGGGCGGACATTGCGCTCTCGATTTTCCAGAGTTGGGGCTTTCCCCACATAGACCTGGTTGTGATGCAGAGCAACAGGAAGTGCCAGCAGTTCTGCTCCTTTCTGACCTACAGCCCAGGCTCCATCGCAGACACCTTTCATCTTTCATGGATGAATCATCTGCTGTACACTTTCCCACCCTTCCCTCTCATACCCAAAGTCCTCCTCGAGGCTCACCAGGACAGGGCTTCCTTGATCCTCATAGTGCCAGCATGGCCCCGCCAGTACTGGTTCACCACACTGTTGAACCTTTCAGTGGACAGACCAGTACCCCTTCCTGTATGCCCGGCCCTCATCACACAAGACCACGGCTGTCTACAACACCCCAACCTGGCATCTCTCCCCCTCATGGCGTGGAAACTCCATGATTGAACTCGCTAGAGCTTCAGTGTTCGGACTCAGTTAGAGAAGTTCTGCTGGGAAGTCAGAAGCCCTCCACTCGTGCCACATACCTGGCAAAGTGGAAGCGGTTTTCCATCTGGTCTCTGCAGATTCATAGATTCATAGATTCTAGGACTGGAAGGGACCTCGAGAGGTCATAGAGTCCAATCCCCTGCCCTCATGGGCAGCCCTCTGCATCAAGCGTCAATTCCCCTTGTTTTGGAATACCTACTGTACCTCAAGCAGTAGGGATTGTCAATATCATCTCTCAGGGTACACCTGGCTGCCATTTCAGCCTTCCAACCGGGAACAGCGGGTAGGTCAGTCTTCGGGAATGTCATGATGGGCCGCTTTCTCAAGGGCTCGGACAGGCTTTATCCCCAGGTGCGGCAGCTTGTTTCACAGTGGGACCTCAACCTGGTCCTGTCCACGCTCATGAGGCTCCCTTTCGAGCCCATGGCAACCTGCCCTCTGTCCTACCTTTCCTGGAAGGTGGCCTTTCTGGTGGCTATAACCTCAGCCAGAAGGGTCTCCGAGCTCAGAACGCTGACTTCCGAGCCCCCCTGTATGGTCTTTTATAAAGACAAGGTGCAGCTATGCCCTCACCCTGTGTATCTACCAAAGGTAGTGTCCCAGTTTCATGTGAACCAGGACATATTTTTACCTGTGTTCTTCCCTAAGCCACATGCCAGTAACAGAGAGTGAATGCTCCATTCCCGGGATGTCAGGCATGCCCTAGCCTTCTACATCGAGCGCACAAAGCCGTTTCATAAGTCACCACAGCTCTTTATTGTAATTGCAGAGAGAATGAAGGGGCTTCCCATTTCATCCCAGCGCATTTCATCATGGATCATGTCCTGCATCAGAACATGCTATGACCTAGCTAAGATTCCAGCCCCTCCGCTGATGGAGCACTCCACAAGAGCGCAGACTTTGTTCGCAGCATTCCTTGCGCAGGTTGCTATCCAGGACATATACAAGGCAGCAACGTGGTCTTGCAGCCACACCTTCATGCTGCACTACGCAATCACCCAATAGGCAAGAGACAATACAGCCTTTGGCAGGGCAGTCCTGCATTCAGCAACCAGGTGAACTCTGACCCCTCCTCCAGGGAAACTGCTTGGGAGTCACTTATTGGAATGCACATGAGCAATCACTCGAGAAGAAAAATGGTTACCTACCTCTCATAACTGTTGTTCTTCAAGATGTGTTGCTCATGTCAATTCCAAATCCCACCCACCTCCCCTCTGTCGAAGTATTCCGGCAAGAAGGAACTGAGCAGGCGACAGGTCGGCAGGGACCTATATACACCGCCATGAAGGCGCCACTTCAGGGGGCTCCACAGCCGACCCGATGGGTACCGCTAGGGGAAAAACCTTCCAACGATGGTGCACGGAGCACGCACACACACACACCTATTGGAATGGACATGAGCAACACATCTCAAAGAACAACAGTTACGAGAGGTAGGTAACCGTTTTTTTTATGCATTTTCGAAGGTGAGGAATAGCTTCAAAGAGTTCATTATCTCACATATATTGCAAAGCTAATCAGCTTTTGTATTGTCTTATTGGCCTTGTCTAGACTAACATTTAAAGGTGTGATGTTAGTAACTGTTAGAGATGTTAGCACAGGGTAGCTGTAAGAAGCATATTGCCTTTAACATGTGCTAAAATGGTTAAGTTGTGGCCTAACTAGGATTTCCCCCCAGGCTTTAACTTGACCATTTTAGCATGTGTTAAAGGCAATCTACCTTGTCTAGATTACACTTTTAAAATGTGTTAGTTAACATGAGTTAGCTAAGTGTTAAACATTTGGGTCAGCATGCATGGGACAGTTAATTCCCATCACAGACTAATAGGAGGCAGGCCACACTTTGACGGTCTCTTTAAAACTGCCTTGGACCAGGTACATAAAAGAATGTCACTGCTTGGATATATGCTAGTGACAGCTGGAATAATAATAATGAATGATCATAAATTATCTTTCCTGTCAAAGCTGAATAGTCCAGTAGGAAATAATAGTTGACAAGAGGCAGTAGGTGTTCTGTTGTCGATGCTTTGAAAACCCTGGTACTAGACAGAGCCAGTTGTTGGTTTTGTAAGGACCATTCAGCTCCCTACATCAGATTGTACCAACAACACCCTTCAAAGACAAAACAGAAAAAAATATAAAGAGAAAATATTTACATTAATTTTACTTTTAAAAAATTAACATACAAACTTGAAACTAATCAGCATATTAATTAACTTATTTTTAACATTAGTTTTTTTGGGGGGTGGCATATTTTACAATGGCAACAAACATGGGTTTACTGGAGATATGAGCCAGTGCTTCAAGCCTCACTGTCCAAGTAGGGAATGTGTTAATCAGCACTCATTCACAGAGTGGATTATTTTATTGCTAATTAAAGATTAAAAACTAAGGACCTGATCCTGCAAACACTTTACTCATGAAAATAGCCCTTATACAAGTAGTCCATTGAAAGCAGAGTGAGAGAGTTTGCAGGATTGGACCATTAAAACTGGTTTGAAATTGGATTCTGTAGCACTGCTGGTGTCGCAGATTAGCAATGGGACAAAATGTACCTTTAGTGTAAGTTCAAGAATTTCCAAATTTAGCTAATGACTTTGTTTTTAAATACATTTCAGTTTGTATATGGTGGCAAATGTTTTCACCCTAAGAATTTTCAAATTAATATGGATACTGCTTTCTTTGAAAGGCAATTTAAATGTACACAATGGAATGCATTCAAAATTCTGCATATGCCATATATAATTGTTAAAGTAATGTATCCTGGGATTTCTTCTTATAACTTATTTTAATGTGTATTATTCATGTGGCAATATGATTGACAGACCATTTCTCCATTTTTTTATAGGATTATACTTTTTTTGAAGAACCAACGTATGAAAAGCATTATCACCATATGGAAATAGTTGATGCTGAGGATTTAGGCCAATCCCAAAAGTTTTACGATAATTCAGAAAAGAATGTGTTTGAGAAGACGAAGAGTCCTCTTGTAAAAAGCAAACCCATTGACAAGAAATTAGAACCATCTCTGAAGTGGAAGAACGTTGGGCTTGCTGGTTCCCAGGAGTATGTAGTTATTTGAGAAACTGAGTTTTACAGTAAACGTTGCTAATTCAGACTAATGATTTGGAAACACAGTGTATGTCTGTGATTTTGTTTTTAATTGAAAATAAATTAAACAAATACAAAATAAAATTCAGGGGCCTGCTCCTATAAAACATATTAAGGGAAGATTGCTCACTTGTAATCCAGTTTCTTATGGTCCTCCTCTGCCATCCTACCTGACAACAGCCTGGAATGTCATCATGATGGCGCTCCACCTGTCAGGAAGGAGGCAGCAAGATCTTGCAGTCATCTGCAGTACTAAGCCTCAATTCAACCATTTTCCTCAATTAAAAGTTTCTAAGGCATGAAGGAATAGACAACCTATTCCAAGCAACACTTTCTGAGGAGAGAAGAGGAATGTAATAAACCAGACTGTCAGTAAGTAATCTTCCCTTGTCATATAACACACTTCTCCTAATCTATATGGCAATAATCTTGGCTACCAGTGGACATAGCAAGCAGTAGAAAACCCAGAAGAGAGTTTACTTACAGTAGAGATGGATTTTCTTTTCTGAAATCAGGATCTGCCACAGACATCAAGTCCAAGTGATAGTGGAGGATGACTGTCTGAGGAGAGGCCTAGGACTAGGTGGTCATCTTGCAGAAAGAGGAAATAGATGCCTCATCCCTTCAAACCCCAGAGTTGACATGCTGTAGGAGGAAGCACATTTGACAAATCTTGGATGCAACCGATGGGCATGGGCATGACTGATAGGATGAGGCTTCAGTGGTACAGGACATACCCTCCTGCACAGCCCAGGTATAGGTCATTTTAGTCAGAGCCCAGGTATAGGTCATTTTAATGGGAGAGGGTCTAACTGCTCTCCTAGGTACAAATCATGAGTGTCTCTTCTGTAGAGAGTGTGAATTTATGATTAGCCAAAGGGGCTGCACCAGCAGGGTCTGGGAGTCCTCCTGAAGTCCTGGAACACCAGGACAAGAGGATCCTAGATGAGAGGGCCAGATCAGGCCCTTCGGAGATCATAGGTATGCTCAGACCTGCCAACAACCGTGTTGTAATGAGGAAAGAGAGAATCATATTGAAAAAATAAAACCCATTGCAGGTGAGGGAGACAGAGTCAGAAATGAAATCCAAACTTCCCATAATTGATGTGGACATGTCTGGATGGGAGCCCCCAGATTTGGGGCTTACCTGGTCCACAGTCCTTGTAGCCTGGGAAAACGGCTGTTCTGGGACTATCTGAAACAGCTGAACAACATGGGGAGGAGGAGCTTCTCTGAAGGTCTCTATAAAGTCAATCAATACAGCGGGTAACAAGTGGATGTCAAAACAGGTACCAAGTGGTTGTGAAAGTCAGCAAGAGTACAGCTCCTCTGAAAGGAGAAGGCATTATTAGCTGGCTAGCCAGTGACAGAACCCCTGGAAGTGGAGTTGAGCTGTTTCTGGAACTCAGGATGCTGGGACTATGAAAAGTAGAAGAGGAATGGTGTTCCTAGTTGCTTCTCTTCTCTCTTTATGAACTCTTTATTCTTTGTTCCCCCTCTTCTGTCTCTTTCATTCTTCCTTCAGTCTTTTTCTTCTTCTACAAGGAAAGAAGAAAGGAAAAGGGCTAGTGGAACAGGAAGAAGAGGTAATTAGTGTTCTATGGTTCCAGCATGCAGGAAGCAAACCAATGAAAGAAAGTGGCTGGAGGGGGACATAAGTACAGCAACTGACAGATCTCGCTTTCTGCATCCTGATTGGTTGAGCTGTAATGCTGATAGTCAAGGTTTTTACTAGTTAGGATGGGACAAGATCAACATAAACAATCAGTTTTAACAGTTTTAACAGCTGTTTAGTTTTAATTATTTAATTATTTATTCTGATCCTGTAAAGAGATCCACATTGGCAGACTCTAGCAATCTTTCAGGTATCTTTGCAGGATAGAGGCCTATATTAGTATATATACATTTACTGTATTATATTTTGTATAACTACTGAAGTCTTAATAATATGAGACTTCGCTACAGCCCTCTGCTATTAAGGAGTTTTAAAAGAGCTAGGTGAGGAGCTCACTGCACCGTTAATGTTGCTTTTCAATAAGTTTTGGAATGCTGGGAAAGTTACGAAGACTGTAAGAAAGCTGATGTTGTGCCAATATTTTAAAATATTTATGGGCCTGTCAATCTGATAAGGATCCTGGGCAAGAAAATGGACCAGCTGATATAGGATTCAATTAATAAAGAATTAAAGGAGGATAATACAGTTAATACCAATCTACATGGGTTTATGGGAAAACAGAACTAACTCAAGTTTGGTTGATAAAGATAGAATCATAGAATCATAGAATATCAGGGTTGGAAGGGACCTCAGGAGGTCATCTAGTCCAACCCCCTGCTCAAAGCAGGACCAATTCCAAACTAAATCATCCCAGCCAGGGCTTTGTCAAGCCTGACCTTAAAAACCTCTAAGGAAGGAGATTCCACCACCTCCCTAGGTAACCCATTCCAGTACTAATAGTGTTGCTGTAATATACTTAAACTTCTGTAAGGCATTTGACTTGGTACTACATGATATTTTGATTAAAAACCTAGAACAATATACAATTAATAGGGTACACATTGAATCAAAAGATGACTAACTGATAGGGCTCAGATTATAACTGTAAATGGGGAATCATCACTGAGCATGTGTGTTTCTAGTGGGGTTCCACAGGGATCTGCTACTGGGGTCCTATGCTATTTAATATTTTTTTCAGAGACCTGGAAGAAAACATAAAACCATGATTGATAAAATTTGCAGATCACACAAAAATTGGGGGAGTGGTAAATAATGAAGAGAATAGGTCACTGATATAGACTGATCTGGATGGCTTGGGAAATTGGGTGCAAGCAAATAATATGCCTTTAATATGGCTAAATGTAAATGTATACATCTATGAATGAGTCCATATTGATAGGATGGGGGAGTCTATCCTGGGAAGCAGTGACTAAAAAAGATTTGGGAGTCATGGTTGATAATCAACTAAACATGAGCTCCCAGTGCGACTCTGTGCCAAGAGGGCTAATGTGATCCTGGGGTGCATAAAGAGGGGTATGTCAAGTAGGAGTAGCGAGATTATTTTACCTCTATATTTGTCACTAGTGTGACTACTGTTGGAACACCGTGTCCAGTTTTGGTGCCCACAATTCAAGAAGTATGTTGATAAATTGGAGAGGGTTCAGAGAAGAGCCATGGGAATAATTATAAGATTAGAAAACGTGCCTTATAGTGATGGACTCAAAGAGCTCAATCTATTTAGTTTAACAAAGAGAAGGTTAATAGGTGACTTGATTACAGCCTGTAAGTGCCTATATGGGGAACAAATATTTGATAATGAGTTCTTTAGTGTAGCGGAGAAAGGTACAATGTGATCCAATGGCTGGAAGTTGAAGCTAGACAAATTCAGACTGGAAATAAGGTGTACATTTTTAACAATGAGAGTAATTAACCTTTGGAACAATTTACCAAGGGTTGTGGTGAATTTTCCACATCTGGCAATTTTTAAATGAAAATTGAATTAAAAAAAAATGTTCTAGTTCAAATGGAATTATTTTGGGGGAGTTCTGTGGCCTGTGTTATACAGCAGGTCAGACTAGAGTATCAGAATGATCCCTTCTGGCCTTGGAACCTATGAATCTATAAAAAAGATGTCAGTGAGATCTCATTAACTTTGTTGAGAAAAAGAATGTTCTGTTTTGTTTGGGTTTTGTCTTGATGAGATTATTGAACTACAGATTAGCAAACTGAGAAGGCTCCTACCCTCTTCTCATTCAGGTCTTGCTAAAGGACAACTTCTGTTGCAATGCCTACCTGCTGATTTGCATAGGTGATTTATATATCTCACAAAATGAAAAAAAAGTCTTTTTAGAATTTTATTTGGCCAATTAAAACATTGACTGTTTTACTTACGTTGTAGCCATAATTTTCAACTCTGGATACCTGAATTTAGGCACCTAAATCTAGATTTGCATACTTAAATATAAGTTGCCTGGTTTTTTGGAAGTGCTGTGCACCCACAAATTCTGTCTGAATCAATGAGAACTGTAGGTTCACTGTACCTTGAAAATCAGGCCATTATATTTAGATGCCTAAATTTGGATTTAGAAGCCTAACTTTAGGGAACCAGATTTGAAAAAGTTGACCCATATCGCCTTCCCTACTGATTGCCTTTTTTTCTGTTTTTTATGAAGAAAACTTTTGGGGGGCAAGGACTGAGCCTTGTGTGAGGAATCAGCAAATATATACTCGGCTCTACTGAAAACAAACAAATAATAATCAGTGAAGTTGTACTGTATCTTGTTTAGACAACTCTTGGTATTCTACGAATCCTCAAAACTTGTCTGAATAGAAATTTAGGCACCTAAATAAAATCTTTACATTTCAAATCCAACAACTTCTGCTGCTAATTTTTATAATATCAGAGGGGCAGCCATGTTAGTCTGGATCTGTAAAAAGCAACAGAGGGTCCTGTGGCACCTTTAAGACTAACAGATGTATTGGAGCATAAGCTTTCGTGGGTGAATGCCCACTTCGTCAGACGCATGTAATGGAAATTTCCAGAGGCAGGTATAAATATGCAGGCAAGAATCAGTATGGAGATAACGAGGTTAGTTTAATCAGGGAGGGTGAGGTCCTCTGCTAGCAGTTGAGGTGTGAACACCAAGGGAGGAGAAACTGCTTCTGTAGTTGGCTAGCCATTCACAGTCTTTGTTTAATCCTGATCTGATGGTGTCAAATTTGCAAATGAACTGAAGCTCAGCAGTTTCTCTTTGGAGTCTGGTCCTGAAGTTTTTTTGCTGTAAGATGGCTACCTTTACATCTGCTATTGTGTGGCCGGGGAGGTTGAAGTGTTCTCCTACAGGTTTTTGTATATTGCCATTCCTGATATCTGACTTGTGTCCATTTTATCCTCTTACGTAGTGACTGTCCAGTTTGGCCAATGTACATAGCAGAGGGGCATTGCTGGAACATGATGGCATATATAACATTGGTGGACGTGCAGGTGAATGAACCGGTGATGTTGTAGCTGATCTGGTTAGGTCCTGTGATGGTGTTGCTGGTATAGATATGTGGGCAGAGTTGGCATCGAGGTTTGTTGCATGGATTGGTTCCTGAGTTAGAGTTGTTATGGTGCGGTGCGTGAGAATATGCTTAAGATTGGCGGGTTGTCTGTGGGCAACGACTGGCCTGCCTCCCAAGGTCTGTGAAAGCGAGGGATCATTGTCCAGGATGGGTTGTAGATCACTGATGATGCGTTGGAGAGGTTTAAGCTGAGGACTGTAGGTGATGGCCAGTGGAGTTCTGCTGGTTTCTTTCTTGGGCTTGTCTTGTAACAGGAGGCTTCTGGGTACACGTCTGGCTCTGTTGATTTGTTTCCTTATTTCCTTGTG
Organism: Emys orbicularis; assembly: GCF_028017835.1. Taxonomy (NCBI): domain Eukaryota; kingdom Metazoa; phylum Chordata; order Testudines; family Emydidae; genus Emys; species Emys orbicularis. Next base: position 266,282,539 of record NC_088684.1, on the reverse strand, counting down.
TGGGTATCGTAGTTTTGAGAATGCTTGGTGAAGATCTTGTAGGTGTTGGTCTCTGTCTGAGGGGTTGGAGCAGATGCGGTTGTACCTCAGCGCTTGGCTGTAGACAATGGATTGTGTGGTGTGTCTGGGGTGGAAGCTGGAGGCATGAAGGTAGGCATAGCGGTCAGTGGGTTTTCGGTATAGGGTGGTGTTAACGTGGCCATCGCTTATTTGTACTGTGGTGTCTAGGAAGTGGTCCTCCTGTGTAGATTGGTTCAGAGTGAGGTTGATGGTGGGGTGGAAGCTGTTGAAATCGTGGTGGAATTCTTCCAGGGTCTCTTTCCCATAGGTCCAGATGATGAAGATGTCATCAATATAGCGTAGGTAGAGAAGGGGCATGAGTGGACGAGAGCTGAGGAAGCGTTGTTCCAGGTCAGCCATAAAGATGTTGGCATATTGTGGGGCCATGCGGGTGCCCATAGCGGTGCCACTGGTCTGGAGGTATATATTGTCACCAAATTTGAAATAATTGTGCGTGAGGATAAAGTCACAGAGCTCAGCAATAAGTTGTGCTGTGTCATCATCAGGGATACTGTTCCTGACAACTTGTATTCCATCTGTGTGTGGGATGTTTGTGTAGAGAGCCTCTATATCCATGGTGGCTAGGATGGTGTTTTCTGGGAGGTCACCAATGCATTGTAGTTTTCTCAGGAAATCAGTGGTGTCACGGAGATAGCTGAGAGTGCTGGTGGCATAGGGTCTGAGCAGAGAGTCCACATATCCGGATAGTCCTTCAGTGAGAGTGCCAATTCCAGAGATGATGGGGCGTCCAGGATTTCCAGGTTTGTGGATCTTGGGTAGTAGATAGAATAACCCTGATCGGGGCTCTAAGCATATGTTGATTTGTTCCTGTGTTAGTGTAGGGAGTGTCCGGAGTAGATGGTGCAGTTTCTTAGTATATTCCTCAGTGGGATCTGAGGAAAGTGGCCTGTAGAATTTGGTATTGGAGAGTTGTCTGGCAGCCTCCTTCTGGTAGTCAGACCTGTTCATGATGACAACAGCACCTCCTTTATCAGCCTCTTTGATTATAATGTCAGGGTTGTTTCTGAGGCTGTGGATGGCATTGCGTTCTGCATGACTGAGGTTATGAGGCAAGCGATGTTGTATTTCCACAATTTCTGCCTGTGCACGTAGGCGGAAGCATTCTATTTATAGGTCCAGACTGTCATTTCGACCCTCAGGAGGAGTCCATGTGGAGTTCTTCTTCCTGTGTTGTTGGTGGGAGGGTATCTGTGTATCAGTGCACTGTTCAGTGTTATCTTGAATGTATTCTTTGAGTCGGAGGCGGCGAAAGTAGGCTTCCAGATCACCGCAGAACTGTATCATGTTCGTGGGGGTGCTGGGGCAAAAAGAGAGTCTCCGAGATAGGACAGACTCTTCTGCTGGGTTGAGTGTGTAGCTGGATAAATTGACGATATTGCTGGGTGAGTTAGGGGTACCACTGTTGTGGCCCCATGTGGCAGGTAGGATTTTAGACAACCCGCCAACTTTAAGCATATTCTCACCAGCAACCACGCACCGCACCATAACAACTCTAACTCAGGAACCAATCCATGCAACAAACCTCGATGCCAATTCTGCCCACATATCTACACCAGCAACACCATCACAGGACCTAACCAGATCAGCTACAACATCACCGGTTCATTCACCTGCACGTCCACCAATGTTATATATGCCATCATGTGCCAGCAATGCCCCTCTGCTATGTACATTGGCCAAACTGGACAGTCACCATGTAAGAGGATAAATGGACACAAGTCAGATATCAGGAATGGCAATATACAAAAACCTGTAGGAGAACACTTCAACCTCCCCGGCCACACAATAGCAGATGTAAAGGTAGCCATCTTACAGCATAAAAACTTCAGGACCAGACTCCAAAGAGAAACTGCTGAGCTTCAGTTCATTTGCAAATTTGACACCATCAGATCAGGATTAAACAAAGACTGTGAATGGCTAGCCAACTACAGAAGCAGTTTCTCCTCCCTTGGTGTTCACACCTCAACTGCTAGCAGAGGACCTCACCCTCCCTGATTGAACTAACCTCGTTATCTCCATACTGATTCTTGTCTGCATATTTATACCTGCCTCTGGAAATTTCCATTACATGCGTCTGACGAAGTGGGCATTCACTCACGAAAGCTTATGCTCCAATACATCTGTTAGTCTTAAAGGTGCCACAGGACCCTCTGTTAATTTTTATAATGCTCTCTTTCTATTTAATCCAACTGAAAATGTACTGTGGGGAAAAAAATCCTCCAAGTATCATACTGTGCAGCAGAGTTGGTCAATTTAAACAGTGTAACTTCTTAATGAAGATCATTACACAGATTAATTTACACACATTTGTATACTGATATTGTTGTGCAGATATTGAAGAACAGATACAATATTTATAGAACTGAAAAATAAGATGTTTAACAAAAACAAATATTTTCAGTGACAAAGCTGCAAACAAAGTTATCAAAGAAGAAAAAGAAAACAGACCTATTGTTCCAGAAAGCAAGAAAAAAGCCAATATCCTTCCCCCTGGACCTATTAAAAGACAATCAGTTTCAAAACGGTATAGCATATTCATTTTTCTCCCTTTAATTCCATTCTTGTATTCTCTTTTAGCACATACAGTAATTGTAATCTTGTTCAATACCTGGTAAATCGAATTATGAATTTTTTTTTCTAATGAAGTTTAAAATGAGAAAAATCTTGTCCAGTTTGTTATAGCTGTGTCTGTTTACATTAGTCAATAACTACTTAAAAGTAAGTGATTTTGTCTTTTTGTTACTAGTAAAGTGTCAGAAAAATCTGATGAAATTAGTGAAAGTTCTTCTGAGAGTGAGGAAGATGAAGAACAGCCTGAACGTCACCAGGAAGGAAACACTGATTTGCCATCCGAATACTGGCAAATTCAGAAACTAGTAAAATACATAAAGGTATGAAAAGAAATTTTAACAGTTCTTTTATTATAAAAATGCTGAAGACTCAGGTGTTGAAATTTAGCTAAATAGCGCATATATTGAGATTCTGAAACTCTGGACATTCCTATCGCCCTCCCCTTTCTTAGACTTTTTTATTTGCTCTTTTTGGAGTATAAGTCCCCTGAATCAGTCCATCTATTTAATTATTTATTTGAGGTTATTTAAAACTTAAATGATTTCTTCGTTATGAATTATTGTTGTTTGTTTTGAATTTTGAGGTGCAGTTTTAACTGACTCCTCTCTGTCTCTTAGCTAGTTTCTAATCCATCTCTCACTGACACCTTTTAATTTGTGTATGTAGAATCTACTATAGATGCTATAGTAATAGATGCATAAAAAATTCCACAGGTGAATACAGACATTGCCATGGTTCTCTATGCCTTCCCCACCTCTAGATTGGACCTTTATATTGCATGCTATTTGGAGCTATCTTAAAAGACCATCTGGAAGTTTAATCTTGTGTAGAATGTGGCATCTTGCTTGCTCAGTGGTGCTACTAGTGTTGAGCATATTACATTTATCCTTGGCAGAATGCACTTATTTCTATTTGCTTTTAAGTGTAGTTCAGGATGTTGATGTTAATGTCTGGTCTGTGTCTACCTCAACAGACCACCTCTCTCTATGTATCTGCCCTGATGGATGCTGCTATCAGTTTTGCATTTGAACTTTGGGGTAACTGGGGCTGGGTCCTTGGCTTTTGAATTCATTACTATAATTGGTTTCAGAGTAGCAGCCGTGTTAGTCTGTATCCGCAAAAAGAACAGGAGTACTTGTGGCACCTTAGAGACTAACAAATTTATTTGAGCATAAGCTTTTGTGGGCTACAGCCCACTTCTTCGGATGCATAGAATGGAACATATATTGAGGAGATATATATACACATACAGAGAACATGAAAAGGTGGGAGTTGTCTTACCAACTCTGAGAGGCCAATTAAGTAAGAGAAAAAAACTTTTGAAGTGATAATCAAGATAGCCCAGTACAGACAGTTTGATAAGAAGTGTGAGAATACTTACAAGGGGAGATAGATTCAATGTTTGTAATGGCTCAGCCATTCCCAGTCCCTATTCAAGCCTAAATTGATTGTATCTAGTTTGCATATCAATTCCAGCTCAGCAGTTTCTCGCTGGAGTCTGTTTTTGAAGCTTTTCTGTTGCAAAATTGCCACCCGCAGGTCTGTCATTGAATGACGAGACAGGTTAAAGTGTTCTCCTACTGGTTTTTGAGTGTTATGATTCCTGATGTCAGATTTATAAACCCCACCCTTATCCCCACCCGTGAACTCACCTCCATACTGACAAGACTGCTATCTTCTCTCCTTGCAGTGTAACTCACAACTCGTCCCTCCTCACAGGGCCCTGAGATACATAATACAGCTGCTGCATAATACTCCTATTCTTCTTCGAGTAGATGCAGCCATGTATTCCCTTTAGATATGTGTGTGTGCGCACGCAGTGCACCAGAGCCAGAGAATTTTGCCCACCAGTACCCATAGGAAGCAGCGCTCATACCTCATGCTCACAGCCCCTACCCAGCTATATGAGGCAGCACTGCCTCAACCCCTCTCAGTGCCTTCTTATTTCCTGTGGCTGGAGTTGGAGCCCTTTGTGGTTCCTAACCTCGCAATCTCTTTTTCTTAATGACTTTTTCTAGTTGTATATAGTTAATTAGTACCCTTAGTATAGTGTGAGTTAGCTTTAGATTAAGTATTTGCCTGGTTTAAACATTGTCCATCGTATGGGGGAGCGATCCCCAATGGCGATCCTCACACACAGGGGTTGCTGTGCTTAGGTGAAGCCCACATCAAGGAGCAATATTCAATTTGCATATCGTTCACAAAATGGACTGAGGTGGTGAGGGATCTTCATATAAAGCAGTACCTGCTCAAACAAGCCATGCAACCTGCTTTGGCACTGAAGCCTATGTTGGATTGGGAGTTGCCCTGGGGTTCTGAGAATGTCGCTGTTTTGCACTCTGGAGCTGGTGCCTCTCTGAAGACAGAAGTTGCTCCCCATCAAGTGTACTGAGGAAAAGGTCACATGAGACTGTTGCTCCAGGTCTCGTGGGGATTTGTATGCCTCCTCTAGAAGGCACACAGGCTGGTATGGTGTGAATGCTGGTGCGCAGGATGGAGCAAGTCCTGTCTTCCACTCCCCAGTACTGCGCAAGGAGGTCAGAGACCCCATACCATTGGCTTTGGTTCTGGCCCCAGGTCATCTGTTGAGTCAGGTAACGACAAGGGCGATGCCGGCGCCGGTGGTTTCCCTACCAGTGGTGTATCAGATGGCAATGGACCTACTCTGCTTTTCTGTCCCTACTTCTCCCTTGATCCAGGACTTTGCCAGGGTTGTGGTATTTATAGCCACAGTGGCTGTGTGGGCTGCTGAACCTGTGGGTCTGTTAGCACCACACCCCCATATTTCCCTTCCACAGTCATTGGAAGTGGGGCTGGTGCTGGACTTGGCACAAGGGACCTCCTCGGCACCGGAAAGTTCTTTGGCACCCCTGCTGTCGGTGCTGCCAATGTTACTGTGGCAGCACTCACCACTCTCCACTTCTGCACCACTGACGACTTCCAGGTTGACGCTGCTTCCAGCAATGGAAATGATGGAGGTGTACTAGGTGCCGGTGGTACAGTTCCCACCATCAGCACCAGTTCCCTCTTCATTCTGGGCTACGGATGAGTCAGACTGGCCGCTCACAACCTCAGGGCTGGCTCCACCTTTATCCCCTAAATCCTGGGATTCTTTGATGGCTAGGTTGGGATCTTTTCTCTCTCCCCCCTCCCCATTGCTTGACCCACATTCATAGAGTGCTTTAGGTACAAGGACTGGTGCTTATCTCATGGTTGGGATGAGGGCCTCAGCGCCTACTGGTCACCAATGCCATATCCATACCAGTGATCTCCGTGAAATCTGTGGTCATGAAGCTCCAACTCCTCATCTTTCTCTAAGGTGAGATCACTGGGTAAGTCTGTGGCGGACACCATCCATCTGCCACAGGCTCATGCACCAGTGAACCTTCCCCTCTTGGAGCCTCCAGAATCGTCCCATCCAGGTCTGTCAGTCCCGGAGCAGGATCTGGCTCTGGCACAGTTAACCACATCATCTTCATCCCCGGACGGTTCCACAATGCCTGTCTCTTCCTCTTCTTGGGTACTGAAGGATTTCAAGGTGTACCAGGAACTTTTGTGGTGCCTGGGTGCTTCCCTGGGTATTCAAGTGGAGTTCCTGCAGGAGAATTCCCATAAGTTGTTGAATAATCTGAAGCCATCTGCCTCTGGGAGAGTTGCCTTGCCTATTAACGATGCACTCCTTGAGCCTTCTAAGTTTCTCTGAAGCACACTAGCTTTGGTACTGCCTACTGCAAAGCACATGGAGAAACACTACTTCATTTTGGTGCAGGGATTTGAAGGTTTTTACTCCCATCTGACTCCAAATTCCCTGGTTGTAAGCACAGTGAACAATAGAGCCCAGCAGGGCAGATTTAAGTCCACTCCCAAGAATAAGAACTCTAAATGGATGGACCTGATGGGTAGGAAGATTTACACCTTGTCATCCTTGCAGAGTTGCATTGCTAACCAGCAGGCACTGCTATCCAAATATGACTTTGTGAACTGGATGGCTATGTTTAAGTTTGCAGACCAGCTATCCAAAGCATTGAGGGAGGAATTTGGGGCATTTTATCACTGAAGGCTGCTTTGTAGCTAAGACTTCATTGCAGTTCGTTCTGGATGTCTCGGATACTTCCGCCAGAGCGATGGCATTAGCAGTGACCATTAGAAGGGCTTCCTGGCTGCAGAATTCGAGCATTGCTTCCGATGTGCAGCAGGCCATGGAGGATTTGCCCTTCGATGACCAAGTGCTTTTTTTTAACACAATGGACGAGACTCTAGACTCCTTCAAGGGGTCTAGAGCTACCATATGGTCTAGAGCTACCATATGGTCCTTAGGGCACACCTTTAATCATAAAATCCTCAACATGAAATAACCGTGCCGGGCAGAGTAAATATGAAATACCAAGGGCAGACTAGTTGGTGCACTCCGCAGGACTCCACCCCCCCCACAATTCTCCACCAAAAATGTGACAGATTTCTGTTACCAATCTGCCTGAGGCGTCAGGTGATCAGGCTGAGGCTGCAGGATCATTAGGGGAGGAGATGACGGAGCACACGAAGTGACTGAGTTTTAAGCTTTATTAATAAAATAATAAAATAACAGCGGAGAGTGCTGGGGGTTCCCCACGTCACTCAGAGGAAGGAAGAAAGCATTAGTGCCCCAAGCCCTAACCCACTTTCATACTCACACACGCGCTACCTGGGGCTGGCCAAGCCTGGGTGTAACGTACGAAGAAGGGTGGGAAGAGGTGGACGGGAGTTCTGTCCTGTGCACAGGTCGTCCGGGGTCCGCCGTTGATCTCCGATTTCTTTCAGCTCTCAGGAGGGTTTTAAGTCCTGGGGTCTTTTGGGGGCGTTTCGTTCAGGGACCTCAGTCCCCCGTGCTCTTTGTACCAGTCCAAACCAGCTTTCTGTGACCTCCTCAGCGTTCCCAAAATACACCGGCTTCAGGGACGTGAGACGGTTGTTTTTCCCCTTGCTGGCCTTCACCGTCTCCCTATTTATCTGGGGTTGGGTAAGATCCAGGTACAGCTGCAGACTTCTTGGCTGTATAGAGTCTGTTCGAGCGCAGTGACCTTGGACTGGAGCCTGTGTCTTATCTTTGGGCTGAGCTGAGTCGTCACGTTAACCCATTCTCTTCTCCTTTTCTCCCCCTTCGGCCTCTCGCAACCTGCAAAGGAATCTTCCACTCCACACTCACACTTTTAACCCTTCCTAGAATACTTTGCAATGCCTGCAACAGCGTTAGCAACATACAGTGCTGATCTGCCTCCCCAGGAGACCCCTTGAGGGAGGGGGCCATTGGGGTGTGACAGTGCCACTACAGTGGTCAGCAGCAGCAGTATCATCTGCAGCACATATTTGGGCAGCCTTTCCCTCTCTCAAAACAGCAGGTCTACCCCAGAAAGAGGCATAGATCCAATACGAGGAAGCCGTCGGGTCTGGGGTTTGGCCAGTCGACATGCCTTCCCCAGTGCCCTGCACCCCCAACACCTACTTTGACTCCTTGGTCTGGAGCAATGTTCCAGATGTCACTTTCTTCTCCCTATCCCCTCTGTTTGGGGACAGGCTGGCCCATTTTCACAATGCTTGGGGCAGGATCACCACTGACAGCTGGGTCTTAAGCACCGTCCAATCAGGCGATGCCATTCAGTTCCTTTCTGTCCCTCCTCCCCACCCTTCCTCCACATCCCTCTTCAGGGACCCCTTTCACGAGGTACTTCCCCTTGAGCAGGTTCACTCTCTGCTGGCTTTGGGAGTGGTGGTGGAGGTTCCATTGGAACACTGCAGTCAGGGCTTCCATTCCCGGTACTTTCTGGTGTCCAAATCTAACAGAGGGGTAAATCTATTCTCAACCTTCACAGCCTCAACAAATATATCAGATACATGAGGTTCCGAATGGTCACTCTACTGACTATCCTCCTCATGTTATCTCAGAACAGCTGATTTTCTGCTCTGGACCTTTAGGACACTACTTTCATGTGGCAATTTTGCTAAGCCACGGAAAATTCCTTTGATTCGTCATAGCAGAGTGCCATTTTCAGGATTTGGTGCTTCCCTTTGGCTTCTCTTCTGCCCCTTGGGTTTCACCAAACACATGGTTGTGGTGATGGCATACCTTAGGGAGAAAGGAATCCATATCTTCCTATATCCGGATTACTGGTTCCTGAGGGGCAGGTCTAGAGAGGAAGTCCTTTCTTACAGCAACACTACATTGCTCTTGCTCGACTGGAGAATGTTTGTCAGGGTGTTCCCTTTGTTAGGCCCTTACCAACCATGTTTGTTGTTACCAATGCCTCCCTGATGGGCTGGAGAGCACATCTGGGGTTGCTGAAAGTTCAAGGTCTGTGATTGGAGCAGGAGTACACACTGCATATTAACGTGCTGGAGCTTTGGGCCGTCTACAATGCCTGTCACACTCTTTTGGACCGTAGCAGGGACTCAGTGATTCACATACTTACCGACAATACCACCACAATGTATTATGTGAACAAGGAAGTGAAGCACACTCCTGGATACTCTGTCAAGAGGCAATCAGGTTGTGGCAATTTTGCATCAAGCAGAGTATCACTCTGATAGGTGACCAATTGCCCGGGGTCCAGGATCATCTCATGGACAAGCTTGGCAGGAATTTTTCCCTGAGTCATGAGTGGTGCCTGAAGACAAGTATCCTCTGGGTTATCTTCGTAGTTTGGGGCATTCATATGATTGACCTGTTTGCTATGAGTGACAACAGGAAATGTCATATGTTGTGCTCTCAAGGGGACTCCCTGTCCAATGCTTTGCATCTCAGCTCACAGTCAGCTCTCTTGTATGTTTTTCCCTTGATCCCAATCATCCCACAGGTCATCTTCAAGATGTAGGTGAACCAGGCCAAGCTCATTCTCATTGTCTTGGCATGGCCAAGGCAGTGCTGGTTCTCTGAACTTCTCATGCTGTCAGTTCAACTTCCCATCCCATCCTACTCAGACAGAATCACAGTCACACCTTACATCCCGCACTCAGCTTCCTGCATCTCACAGCATGGCTGCTTCATGGCTGAATGAAGAGGAAGTGCAATGTTTGGTGACTGTTCAACAGGTCCTACTTAACAGTAGAAAGCCCTCTACCAGAATTGCCTAGTCAGTAAATGGAAGAGGTTTTGGCCAACAGAATTCAGCCGACACTGGCTTCTTTTCAGGACACCTTGAGTACCAGCTGCACCTTTAGTCATCAGGACTTGCACTTAATTCATTGAAAGTGCAGCTGGCAGCGATTTTGGCATTTCATGCTCCCGTTCAGGGAAGATCACTCTTCTCCAGTGCCATAATAACAAGATTCTGAAAAGGGCTTCTTCATCTCCATCCTCCAATCCAAGAGCTGTTTCCTATGTGGGATCTTAACATGGTCCTAGCAGCTTTAATGGGACTTTTGTTCAACCCCCTGGCATGTTGTCCCTTTCTGCTTTTGTGTCAGAAGACTGCATTCCTGGTAGCAATAATGTCTGCAAGGAGAGCCTGTGAGCTTCAAGCTCAGATGGCACAGCTTCTGTATACCCAGTTCTCCAAAGACAAAGTGATGTTACGACCACATTCAACATTTTTGTCTAAAGTGGTTTCTTAGTTTCATTTGAACTAGCCGGTATACTTACCCGTGTTCTTTCCTAAGCTGCATTCACCTCTGGAGGAGCAGCATCTCCATACATTAGATATCAGGCGACGTCTAGCCTTCTATCTAGACAGGACTAAACTGTTTTGTTCTTTGCCTCACCTGTTTGTGTCATATGCAAATCATATGAAGGGGCAAGCATTCACAAATGATCTCTAAATGGATAGCATTCTGCATCAAGACTGCATATGAAATAACTTCTGCTACACCTCAGCAAGTGCAAGCTCATTCTACAAGAGCATAAGAAACGGCAATAGCTTTCCTCAGTGACATCTCAATACTGGACATTTGCAGGGCTGCTATGTGGTTGTCCATACATACATTTATGAACCATTATGCCATTACAGCATCTTCCGGAGAATGTTTTGGTAGGGCGATCCTGCAATCCTTGTTTCAATAGAGCCCAAGCCCTGCCTCCTGGGGTAGGTACTGCTTCTTAGTCACCAAAATAGAATACAGTGCTGCATCTACTCAAAGAAGAAGAAATGATGACTTACTGTAGCTATGGTTCTTTGAGATGTCCACGACCCACCCTCCATACCCTCTGTATCAGAGTCCAGTCTCTGGGTGTTCGGTGCAAAGAAACTGGGTGTGGGTGTCAAGGTGGTGCTGCCTCATATTGCTCGGGGAGGGGCTATAAGCATGAGACATGAGCGCCACCTCCTACACTTTTGTCTAGGCAAAATTCTCCAGCTCCAGGAGCTGGACACTCACACACCTATGTGGAATACACATCTGCATCACATCTCGAAGAACCACAGTTACAGTAAGTAATTGTTTTTTCAATATGTGAACTGGTCAAATAGGTATGTATGTATGAAGCCATTTTGAATTACCAGAGTACAAAAATGGTTTGAAAGTGGAAGACGATTTGACCAGTTCACATATTGGGGAAAAAAAACAATTACTACTGTAACTGTGGTTTCTCATGCTCCTATATTTTAAAAATAGTCCGAACAGATCTTGTTCGACCTGTCAGCAACAATCACTAAAAAATTTAGAAATTTCATCCCAAAGAAATATCTCTCCGAAAATTATTAATACTTGAAAGGAGGAATTTTAATATCTATCTCCATAAAGCAACAGTATTGTTACCAAAATTCAGAATGCATACCTATGTGTGTGTGTGTGTATATATGTGTGTTTATATATATATATATACACATATACACAACAACATCACACAGGTTTTTAAATTAATTAGAAAGTAGATATTCTTAAACAAAACAATTCTCTAGAGGCTGTTGGCTACATTGAACAACAAATCTCCAAAGGGTCCAATAAAGCTGAAAAAGATGCTGCAGTGCAATACCACAGACAGTGGTGGAAACTCTTTATTGATGAAGTGTGACTTTAGCTAGCACATGGAATTAATTTATAATTCAAGTGCAAATATTGTACTTCTGGCCGTACTGAGGAGATTTTTTGGCATACTTGTTCATGTGTTCATGACATATCCGGCATAAGAGAAGGTATATCTTCAGTTATATTTATATATGTTGAGATATTATATTTACAAAAAAGCACAGGCGTAGTTTTTCAGGACGTGTGTGTGTGTGTGTATGTGTGCGCGCATCTGAGAGAGAGAGAGCTACATTATCTATGACTTGCATATGATAATATCATAGTGTAGTTTCTATTAAATAATAAAATGGGTGGCATTTTATCTTCCATTTCTCTTCTGTAATAGTCTGAAGAACAGTAGAGTATGTCTGTGCAGATAAACATATTATTAAACTAGAACAATTTGCTGGAATATGACACAGGTTTTAAGAAACATATAACAATATTGTCATGCTGTGAGGTACTGGTGAGTGCTTGGATCAAAAACCTTTTTGAGATTAGGTATGAAGAGACCCTTCAATTAACATAACTCTCAGGATAAGTTAATCACAAGCCCACCATGTAAGACAAATGGGGGTTGTGAACCTGCCCAAGAGTTTTTGGACTGAATGAGCGGAGGGCTTTAGCTGCGAGGTTGTGTGCAGTGGTGTGGAGCTGGAACACTTTTTGTAGCGAGGGTGCTGAAAGCCAGCTAACCAAACTGTAAAGCAGTGGTCCCCAAACTTTTTACCTCACACCCCACCTTACCCTTGTCCACCCCCCCCCCCCAAGAGCTGGGGCCAAGAGTGGGGCCGTGGCTCCGGGAGGGGATTAACACCGACAGAGGTACAGGGGCCAAGGCTGGGGTCATAGCTGGGGGCAGGCGTGGGGCCGGCAGCTGAGACCTTGGGTGCAGGCCGTCAGCTGGGACTGTGTGTATGTGTGTGTACGTATGTATATGTGTATGTATGTGTATGTGTGAAAGAGAGAGAGAGAGAGAGTCAGAAGTAGCAGCTAAAAGCCTGGTGGCTGACCCTGGAACAAACCTGGAGAGAGATTTTTGGGTCAGGGATGTAGGCTGAAATGAGTATTGTTGGTGCTGTGAGAAAAACAAGCCTGTTTCCTGCTATTTGATTCCTTCTTTGTTCACAGAGACAGGACTTTGTACATCCTTTGTAAATAAACAAAGTTGTATGAAAGAAATACCTGACTATCACCAATTTTTGCTCCCAGCTGGAACATCTGCAGTGCCCCAAACTTTGACTAGCCACTTGGGTTGAAAGGGGGCAACAATATTAATGTGTGCTTGAAACCTTTCTCTAGCACAGTTATCCTCCTCTCACATTGATTCTCCAGAATACTGTGCCAGAGCATTGTGCCTTTTTCAGCACTTACAGCCATGCAGATAGTTTAATAGACATTTTTTGTGGTGTGCTTGGCAATGAGCACTTTTTGGGGGGGGGGGAAGGGAGCGTGTGTAATTTAACTGAAATTGAAAATTCCAAAATGAACAAGTGAATATTGCTGCTCTTCAACTACCAGGGTGGACAGTTACTTGGCAGAAAGTAACACTTGTATAAGAGACAATTCTGTGCCATATTCCAAGAAAAGTATTTGGCTAACTTTGCAGCTCTGGCTACTAAATATCTAATCTATTTATACCTACTCTTCTCCATGACATCTAAATGCCTTTTGAACTCCCAACTCCAGTATTTGGTCTGAATCTTTTTAGTTCTTTAGATGATGTGAGCAGTAACAAAGGAAAGAATAAAACAGAAAAATGTAGAATTTTTTTTTTACAGTTTGCCTGCCTATTTTATAACAGTTACAGTGGTTATCATGAAAAAGTCAGCATTTTACAATAGATACCAGAGGTGGGAACTTTTGGCAAATGCTGATTTTATATTAGAACTAAGAATTATTATTATAAGTAGAGGTGGGCAAAGTGTTTTGGACAAATAGTTTATTTGCTGAAAAAAATCTGTTTCAGTTGACCTGAAACTATTTGCAAATTTGCCAATTTTCGGGACATTGGGCTTGTCCAAACAGTGCAGCAATGTGCACTACGGGGGTGTGATTTCTAAAGCACACTAACACGTTGCCACTAATTGTTCCATGTAGAGCCTGCTTATGAGCATTAAAGGCTCCCTGATGGCCTTAGGGAACTTTTAGTGTGCACCACCAGAGTCTACATAGACCAATTAGCGTGCAGCATGTCAGTGTGCTTTAGAAATTACATCCCTGTACTGTGCATTGCTACACCATGTAGACAAGCTCTTTAGAAGATATTTGAGGAGGGGGGTAAGGTGGGGTCAGGGACCTCTTTCTTAGAACTTTTAGCCCTGTGGTTATGGGATTTAACTGGGATACAAGAGACCAAGGTTCAAATCCCCCCTTTCTACCTCTGTAGCACTTGTATAGCACTCATCTTCAAAATACTTTGCAAACAATTATTGATTTTCACAACAGCATTGTGAAGTAGATAATTTTTAGTTGATTTTTGGCTACAAAAATCCAATTCAGATATGTTTCCACATTTTGAGGGGCCTTATCTGAATCTCTTGCAACATAAGAAAAACAGAGAAAAGGGCAAGGTAGAATTAGTGTAAAGAACACTAGCCAGGAAAAGAAGTTCAACAAAAGTGATACAGAGGAAACAGAGTTGGGAGGGAAAGAAGATCTGCTAAAAATGAAAGGCATTGGCAGGGGAGAAGACATGCCCTTCCCGTATAAAGGGAATGAAGAAAACAGGTTCCCCAGATATGAAAATAAATTGTGATAGCAGTCATGTATTGTATTCAGAAAGTTTTCATGCTAGTAATTAATCGAGATTCTAAAACACATGGCTAAATTTATTTTAAATTACCATCGCTGAGTCAGTTGGATGAAGAAATCCACCTCACTACCTCTCTGGGGGTTGCCTGATGTGGGGAATCAGCAGGGCGATGGGAGACGTGGGCTCAGGCCTGAGATCAGGGCCGAACAACAAACACAGTACAGAGCCCCAGCCCCTGGTTGGGGTGGGGCAGCAAAGTCTCTGGCTCAGGCCTGTACTCAGGCTGGGCAGCAAACAGTCAGGCCTCCTAGCTCTAGTGGAGGGCTGACAAGTGCAGGCTTCATGCCTAAGAGAGGGGGAGACTGCCACCCACGGGTTGGGGTGGCAGGGGTGGATGCAGGCTCACCCACGCCACTGTGTCCCAGCCCAGGGCCCTAGCAGTGGCCGAGCAGTCTGCCATTGGGTCAGCGGGGATCCTGACCACAACACGCTGACTCAGTCGCTGTCAGCGTTGCAGCCAGAGAGGGGTCGGCTACCCCGGGCCACTTCCCAACTCCCCCTCAGGGTGTACCTGGCTCTGTAGAGGGTCATCCTGGTTGTCGGGGAAGAAGGCCTCAGTCAATTCTTGCAGCTCCTCCGTGCTCGGGTCTGTAAATGGCCCTGGCGGTCCTGGCCAGTCCTCGGCTCCCTCTGAGTTTGCAGCAACTTCCCAGCTCGGGAGCTCACAGGAGTCATCTTGCTCCTCCAGCGGCTGTCTCCCAACTGAGTTCTCCGGCATGCCAGTCCCGCCCACTAACTTCCGGCGGGAGGGTTGAACGTGGTGTGGCTCCGCCCACCAGGGTTCAATGAGGGGCTCCTCCCCCTCCAGGTCTGTGGGCAACCAATCCACCTCACTACAGTGACTCTATTGCTATTTGTGGAGATTTTGTTGTTTTGTTTTTGTTTACTAGGATCCTATATCATTTTATTTGTAGGGGTAAGTGTAATTTAGAATATAACCATATGTTTTGTGAAGAGTAACAAAAACTTCTGTTTTTTATATTAGAAATAAACTTCCTTTTTGTTTCCCCTCTCTTTATATCACTTTTTTCCAAAGTGGTTCTTTGATTATCCAGTTCTCCAGTCTTAAAGATGTCATGTACTATGGCATATAGATGCAGTGCAGTTTAATCATATCTTAGTGTATATGCAGTTGTTCAAAAACCATGGCTATAGGAGGTGCTTCAGCCAGGCCCTTCTCTGTGTGTCTCTTTTTCTCATGTGTTTACTAGCTTACATTGCTGAGCAATTCCATTATATATCCCCAGAGGACACTTTTCCTCTTAGATTTTCATACATTATTATTGTAGTTTAGTTTTACTCGTGAAATCCTTTTTTGACTTGTTTGAAAACAAATTGTCTTTTTTGGCTGCCCAATACTTATCCAGGCTCAGCTGCCTGCTAGCTTTTCAGGGGCCTGAAAGGATACAAGGTCTTCCCAGTCCATCCTCATGAAATTTCCTCCACAGACCCACATCCATCTGTGCCCCAAGTAACTTGGATTCATTCAAACAAAATATCATAAGATAGTTAGCTATAAGAGTGTTAAGGCTTTTATCCTCTTTCTGAGCCAACCGCTATGACAAAACCACAAATGGTTAGGTAAATCTGATATTCTATCCCTTAGAACCAGTATTACGCATATATTCTATACAGTGCATGTCATATCCTCAACTCTGCAGTTAGGATTTACAGGGGCCAACACAAAATGGAAAAGCACCACATTGTTTTTTTTTTAATTAACTCCATCTTTGCCCTCTGGTCTTTCTCCTCCACCTTTTTTTCCCTCCCACTCCATCTCCCATTTATTTCCACTTGTTTGTTAATTTTTATATATATTCATATTTATCTTACCAGATGAGGTGATGGATAGGGACAGAATTGTGGGCAGTTAAAAGAGAGATGAGACTATTGGTAAGCACCAGGGGAGGAGTCACTTCTTTCTGGTTTTCCTAGATGTTAAAGAAAATGATGTACTATATCTCTTTCACTCAGTTCCTCTCATCTAGTCAGCTCCTTAATAAATCACCCAATCACCCTTTTCACATAGATAGATAACAATGACAGTGGCATATGATTATGTGGACCAGCTAGAGCCACGCTTAGCAGGTTTGAGTCTTTGTTTCAGTTTTTAAAAAAAATATTCATAAACAAAAGATATTAATTATGTCAGTATTTTTTGCTGGCCATCTTCCTAACCATTGTTAGTAGGCCATATTAAGGATAATCCCTAGCCAACTAAGAGAAAATCCACCCCTTCTACTCAATCCTCTTCTCAGAAAAAGCTGGGAAAAATAGATATGCCTTGCACTGTGCCCTGACGTTCAACAAACTCTTCTAGACTAATGGGGGAGTTATGGTCAATCACTAAGATTCACGTTTGGAAAAAGTCCTCACTAGACTTTCCAACTTTGTCTTCAGTGTATTGGATTCATATCTTGGATCCCTGCAAATGGCACCTTCTTATTCCAAGAACCCAGGCAAATTAGGAGAGATTTTTGATGGTGGTCACTTACCCACAGTCCCTCATTTGAGATCTCAAATCAGGGTGACACAATCCTTTCTCCATTAAAAGCTTGCTCAGTAAATTTAAGGTCCTATATCCCAAGCTACGCAGTTACTTTAGATTCTTTTAATCATTTTGAAATTTGGGCTTCAGATGCTCTTTGTGCTTAGCTTGCTTTCTACCCTTTGGATCTTTCTTCGGAGGAACAACCTTCTTGGTCATTGCAATTGTAATTTAATTGGCAGTATTCAACTGGTTGGGGGCCGGCCCTTTCAGTTTCAACCACCCTGCTAGCTCATATTTTTTTTACCTTTTGGTTCTGATGAAGCAATGCCTAGAGTCAGGATTCTCCCCAACAGTGTCCAGCACCCCAACATACACATCTAGGGATGTTAAGACAAAGCATCAAAAATTGACCTCAGATACTGGGATAAAACAGATAGAAGTGGTCTCTTATAGTAACCAGGGCCCAAACCATTTGGAGTTTTATATATCAAAACGAGCACCTCAAATGAACTAGAAGCCAGCACATTCTGTGGATGTAATATCTCCCTGCATGGAATACTACGAGGGCAGTCACATTCTGCACTAGCTGTTTGTTTCTAATTGGTCTTCAAATATATCCCAAATTAAGAGTGTATTACAATAATCCAGACTGAAGGTGACAGTGGAATGGGCTACTATCTAAGTTACATCTGAAATAAATGATCACAACCTTCTTATCAAATGTAGCTGGATAAAAAGTACCCCAGACCACTTATTTTATTAACACATTTAGAAACAACTAAGTGTCTAACAAGCTCTCCAGTTTGCAAACCTGATTAATGAGAGGTTGATAAACTCCCTTGTTTCAAGGGCTCAGATATTACCTCTGTCTGTTCTTTTGATTGTTCCTCCCCACCCCCCAGTCTCCTTCCCCTTTAACTCCCAGACATGGCAAAGTGCTGGGAAAGACAATCAGCTGCACAGTCCAAGTCTGATGGAACAGAGATATAGATATGAGTATCAGCTGCATGTTGAAAGCACCATGAGCCACACTGCTTCTTATCTTCCCTAATACTCTCATTACTGTACAGGTTGAGGAGAATAGGTGACAGAATAGACACTTGTGGTACCCAGCATGCCAGAGGTCTCAGGAGAAAATGAGCAATTGCCCCATTATACCCTCTGGTTCCACTCAGAGAGAGAATAACAACAGTTTTTTTGATGGATCATTCTCTCCTCCCAACGCCACTTTCCCCCCTGCATAAAGTATGGCAACAGTTGTAATCCACTGGTATCTGGGTTTTCTAGCATGTATGTCATTGCTGTCATTGAGACATATCATGACGGTCAGTACCAAATTGTTAATTTGCAATTAAACAATAGTAATTTGGTGTATCTTAGAGATTTGTAGAGAAATGTGAACATTATGGAATTTATGATTTTTATCATGCTTGTGATTTTCCAGTGGCCTTGATATATTAGTCTGTATTTTTTATGTGCTGCCAGGCTGTAGCCCCCAGAACATCCAGGAAATGGGGCAGGGAATTATTCCATAACTTAGTCCTACTTGTCCATAACTCATCTCTAACAAGTTCCTGCTTGACCTGTGTTTTATAAACTAAAATGAAAAGTTGGAGCTAAAACTTAAACCAAAACAAAACTGAACATCTAGGGGTTCACTAGTGTACAAAACTGTTCTGCTGAACATATCATACATATAGGGCCCTAGTTTTCCGTTTTTATTTTATTTATTTTTTCTGGGAATTTATCTGTGTTTACTACTACAACAACAAAAACAGGTGAAAATCGATTTTAATAATAATTTTTCTGGGTAAATATTGGGGTTTATTTTGGTGGATGGAAGGACAGGGGAAAATAATGCTTTGATTAATGGAATTCAATGTGTTATGCTGCAGAACTAAAACAGAACTCAAAATACAATGCCACCTCTGAGTTTAAGAAAACAATATATCTCTAATCCCCAAATAAAACTTTTCATTTGAATAAACAATTTACTGTTGTAGACTTAGAACAATTAGCCTATACATATTTACATTTAATAATTGGGCCACACCATGTGCAAAGCATACACTCAACTTCATCCTTTTCTCCTGTTTTTGTTTTTTTAAAACTTTCGAATACTTCTTTGTGTTCTGAAATGTATTCTGATACAGATTTTCATTTTCTTCCCATTTTAGTGTGTCAGATCTTTAAACCTTTATCTGGTAACAGATTGAAATGTGTACGTGGTGGGCGTGAGATTCATCAGTACATTCAGATGTGCATGCACTTCAGAGCTTGCGTGCGTACCTGTTTGTTTATTATGTGTATCTTCTAGACTAGGGGTGGGCAAACTTTTTGGCCTGAGGGCCGCATCGGGTTTTGTAAATTGTATGGAGGGCCGGTTAGGGGAGGGGGTTGTGGCCCATCCAACCCCCCCGTTCCCTGACGGCCCCCCCGGAACCCCTGCCCCATCCACACCCCCCCGCTCCCTGTCCCCTGACCGTCTCCGGACCTCCGCCGCCCCATCCAACCTCTCTTCTCATTCCTGATGCCCCCTTGGGACCCCTGCCCCATCCAACCACCCCTTCTCCCTGTCCCCTGACTGCCCCCGGAATCCCTGCCCCTGACTGCTCCTTGCCGCCCCATCCAACCCCTCCTCCTTCCTGACTGCCCCCCCCCGGGACCCCTGCCCCCATTCAACCCGCTGTTCCCCCCCCCGAGCGCCCCAACCCCTATCCACACCCCCACCCCCTGACCACCACCCCGAACTCCCCTGCCCTCTATCCAACCCCCCTGCTCCATGCCCCCTTACCATGCTGCCTGGAGCACCGGTGGCTGGCAGCGCTACAGCACGCCGCCCGGCTGGAGCCGGGCCACACCGCCGCTGCCCTCACCACCACCACGCAGCACAGAGACCGGGTCAGGCCAGGCTCTGCAGCTGCGCTGCCTCAGGAGCTCACAGCCCCGCCGCCCAGAGCATTGCGCCGACGGCGGAGTGAGTGAGCTGAGGCTGCGGGGGAGGGGAAACAGCAGGGGAGGGGCCAGGGCTAGTCTCCCAGGCCAGGAGCTCGGGGACCGGGCAGGACGGTCCCGCGGGCTGGATGTGGCCCGCGGGCCGTAGTTTGCCCACCTCTGTTCTAGACTAATATATAGCCTTACTTCAACAGGAAACTGCATATACACACAAATATATTATCGTAATACATATATCTCATGCAATGTATTGTATTTTCCTAATAAAACAAATTATTTTCTATATATTTGAATGATACAAAAGTAGTGTGAAAATCGGAAAAAAACTAATAATACTTTTTGTAAAACCTTCCATTTTTTTCGGTAAAAATTGGTTTTAACTGAAAACAAAGGGGCTTACATACACACCATAATACTTAGTCTTTCATTACATTTTTATCAAAATTTAAAATAGAAATATTTTCCGGCATTACTTGGTAAAATACATGATCTATAATCTGAGAGGGTGAAGTTCAACACAAAATCAAAAAGTCACAATAGTATAAACAAAGGTTTCTATTTCAGCCTCCACTTCTAGTTGCTTTTTCTAGCTTTTTGTTGCTTTATTAAAACTGAAAATATTTAAATAATATGTTAGTGTTAAATTTATTTTTTTTAAAGGGAATTAAAAGGATCTTTCATGAAATCACTGCTGGTGTAATACTAGGGGTGTGTGTGATAGAAAGGGGTCATTTTAAACTGTTGGATGCCACATATTTGTATTTTAAAAATTACTAAAAATATTTAGTTAAGAGAAACAAGAGAAACAACTGGCCTACCATTTCTTATTGCCAAATCAGGGAAAACCAAAATCGCGGGTGATGGGGGGGGTTGAATCCCCGGCCTGGAGCTCAGGAGGTGGCGGGGGGCTCAAGCCCCTGCCTGGAGCTTTGCGGGTGGTGGGGGGCTGAAGCCGGGAGCTGAAGCCCCAGCCAGGAGCAGGCAGCAGGGGGCTGAAGCCCAAGATTGAGCCCCCACCTGGGCAGGGCTTCAAGCCTGAGCAGTTTAGGTTTGCAGGGCTCCCTGTGGTGTGGTGCCCCGCAGTTGCCCTGTTTTCCATCCCCTGCAGGCCCTGTGCATCACTTCCTGTACTGAGGCACTTCTTGTACTCAGTCACCTGTGTTTATCTGGCAGCCCACTCAGCACATGTGTTGAAACCAGTTTGAAAAGTTGCTGTAAAAATAATTTTAGCAATAGACCGTTTTTTGAAGAAAAGTGGAGGAAAGGCGGATACTGAAGGGGAGTTGATTGCCACTTGCAGCAAAAGAAGGGCTGACAATGAAGATCCAAACAGCAATACAAAACCAAGCAAATATGATCCAAAATATTTGGAATATGGATTTACGTGGACTGGCTTTCAGTGTGTGGTATGTGGCAAAGGAGAACTTAAAATCGTTGAAAATGTTGTGGCACTTGCAGACATGGCACAGTTCTCTTCAAACAAAACCGCATGATTTTTTTCAGTGAAAGCTGGCGGAGCTAAAAGGCAGAAAACAGTACTGAAAATGGCAACTACAGCAAATGAGAAAGCCCGTGAGGCATTTTTTGCTATCTCATACTGAATAGCTAAAATTGGGAAACTGCACACTATTGGAGAAACTTCTTTTCTGTCATGTGCCAATAAAGTGTTTTCAACTATGGTGGGGCAAGGCACAGTGACTCAACTTGATTCGATTCCCCAGTCTAATGACATTATTGCCAGGCATAGTCACAGTATGGCAAATGACGTGACTGATTGCCAAAATCAAGCAAAGTCCTTTTTTTCTCCCATTCAACTTGATGAAACGACAGATGTATCAGGTGCTGCTCAGATGCTGACATATGTAAAATTTGAGAATGACAAAAAACTCCAAGAGGAATTTCTGTTCTGCAGGCGATTACCACAGTGTGCTAGAGGGGAGCAGCTCTGTGCACTTTTGGATGTTTTTGTTTCTGATTCTGGCTTGGAATGGCAGGGCTGTGTAGAAATTTGTAGTGATGGTGCTCGTGCAATGACTGGAAAAATAAGCGGGGCTAGTCACCTGAGTGCAGGGTGTTGCACCGCAAGCAGTTTTGACTCACTGTATTATACACAGGCAAGCCCTAGTTGCAAAATAATGCCACCCGTTCTAAAACAAGTTCTCGATGAAGCTGTTTGCACAGTCAGCTTTATCAAGAGTAGCTCAACAAGTGTACGTCTGTCTGGAGTTTTGTGTAATGAGATCGGAGGTGAGTACCATCAGTTACTTAACCACACAGAAGTTCGGTGGCTGTCTCTGATAAAGGTTCTCGATCGTTTGTTTGAGCTCAGAGAGGAAGTGCGAATTTTTCTTTCAGACAAAGCTTCCCCACTGGCCGAAAAGTTTGCAGATAACAAGTGGCTTGTTTTGCTAGCTTACCTGGCAGACATTTTTGAATGCCTAAATGTGTTAAATATCTCACTTCAAGGGCGAGATGCCTCCGTCTTTTCTCTCACTGAGAAAATTGAAAGTTGGATCAAGAAACTTGCCTTGTGGTATGTTTGTGTGGACAGTGGAACTTTTGACGTGTTTTTTTTTACTGGATGACTTTTTGGATGAAAATGCCTTGCCAAAGCATGACTTGCCACCCATTATCATCAGCCACATGGAAAGCCTTAAACTGCAGTTTTGGGAGTACTTCTCTGAAAAGGATCAGAAAACAGAGGCATGGATTAGAAATCCCTTTAATTCAGAAGTGATTCCAAGTGCTGTTATGTCACTTACAGTGAAAGAAACATTAATGGACCGTTCCTGTGATGAGACCTTGATGCTGAGATTTTCTGAGCAACCTCTTACTAACTTTTGGATTTCTGTGTATGAAGAATATCCAGAGCTGTAATCTGCAGCTTTGAAAGCCCTCATGCCATTTTCATCCACCTATCTGTGTGAAGCCAGCTTTTCAGCACTGACTTTACTGAAAAAACAAATACAAATAAGGCCTGTCGTACTGTTGAAGATGACCTCTGCCTTTACCTGAGACATACAACGTCCCGCTTCAAAGATTTGTGTTCATCAATACAAGTTCACCCCTCCCATTAGGTGCATATTTATTTTTATTTTTTATTTCTAGATGTAAAGATCGTCTTATGATTGTCTTGTGAATTAAAATAGTTAGTGGCTACTGTCATGGATGGTCTTGGTTTACTTGGTCCTGCCTCAGTGGGGGGGGCTCGACTTAATGACCTCTCAAGGTCTCTTCCAGCTCTACATTTCTGTGATTCTAAGAAGTTGTTTAAGAAGCTACTTTAAGACAGGCCAATGATGAATATTAAGAATCTTAAATCCAATTAAATCCCACTATATCTCTGTTTACCAACGTTTAGCCCTGTCTCCTCTCTAGGAACACATGGTCTAATCATCTGGTGATTAACCAGAGAAACTGTTAATATTTTAAGTTACTAATATTTTAAGTTGCATTTCAATGTTCCAATAAAATCATTACAAGAATTATTAAATCTGATCCCTTGGCAGAGCCTGAGTTAACTTTCTCTCACCAATCTTCTCGAAGTTTTGGGGACGTTTTCCTGGGTTTGGTTTCTTCCTGAGTGTTATTTGTGGTAGTTTGTTTGTAGAAATAGACAAGATAAGTTGTGGGGTGCTTGTTGTTTAAGCAGGGTAGAAGAGGGTGTGTGTGGGGGGGTACTGGCTTCAGAGTTTTATATCTTTCTTCCTATTTTCATTAAATTATTGGAAAACACACCTCTTTCAGGCTGTTTAGATTCAAAGTTGGTTGCTGTCATTCTTTCATTGGCTCCATGCCTCATGGGGCTGGCTTAGGCTTCAGATTCTGAAAATGAGATCAATTTAATGAATATGCATCATTTCTAATTGCCTTTGTTCATCTTGTGGCGGAAAAATCCCAGAAAACCTGTTAACTTTTTCTTTTTATTCAATTCATTTTCAGATCTATTCCTTCAATTTTATTAGAGTTCATCAGGAAATGAAATTCTATTTTCAAAAAATCCATGAGATAACTAAGGGCCCCAACTTCAATTCTAATGACACTGAATATTGTTTAACAATTCAACAGTTAACCATTTTCTAATATAGCTTTTTTATCAAGTCCCACTCTATTTCTGCCTCCTGCACTAAAGGGGCTTTGATGCTTCTGAAGTAGTGTGTAGCCTTTCCTAACCACCTCTGCAGACCTGGGGATTAGTGAGCAGAGAGGCAGGTCCGTACAGCCAGTGGAGATATGCCTTTTTCACCCACCAACCATACAGGGCTAAAAAATTAGCACTCTACAGTATCTATAAGGCACACATATGGATTAAGAACTGGCCAACTGACAGATCTCAGAAAGTAGTTGTCAGTGGGGAAATAATCAAATGGGAGTGTTTCTGCTTACAGAGACTTAACGAGATCAATCTATAAAGCTTATCAAAAAGAAGACTGAGAGGAGACTTGATTACAGTGTATAAATATTTTCATGGGGAAAAAATACCAAGTATAAAGGGCTCTTTAATAAAGCCGAGAAAGCCCTCAGAAGAACCAGTAGCTGGAAGCTGAAGCTAGACAACTTCAAATAAGAATTTAGGCATAAATTTTTAACAGTGAGAGTGATTAACGATTGGAACAAACTATCAAGGGAATCATAGAAGATTAGGGTTGGAAGAGACCTCAGGAGGTCTTCTAGTCCACACACCCCCTGCTCAAAGCACGACCAATCCCAACTAAATCATCCCAGCCAGGGCTTTGTCAAGCCAGCCTTAAAAATCTCTAAGGATGGAGATTCCACTAGTTCCCTAGGTAACCCATTCCAGTGCTTCACCACCCTCCTTGTGAAATAGGAAATGATCTCTTGTCTTCAGATCAAGACTGGATACCTTTCTGGAAGATATGCTTAATCAAACACAAATTATTGGTTCAATACAAGTGAAATTTAATGGCCTGTTATGGAGAGGAGATCAGATCAGATGATCTAATGTTCCCTTCAGGCCTTAAACTCTACCAATCTAGGGCTAAGAGGGGAAAGGTAATACAGCCACAGTCTGTATTACAATTCTGTAGCCCTCTGTAGTTGAGAACACCTTTTAAGATACGGACAGAGGGCATCAGGGGACACCAGCAACAGAAGAAGCCCTGATTCTATGGAATGAGCTGGGGAAGGCCTCTGGAGCCTCATTACTGGTAGAGGCCTCAATGTGGATCTGTTTAGGTTCCGAGGAATCTGCAGGGTTGGTGGATAGGCTCCATGGACTGCCCACAGTGTAACAATTGTGGAGAAATTTTATGCAAAGGAAACCTCACAGATATGTCCTCACCATTATCTTCCTTCCTCCCATCAGTTTTCTCACAGAAGGAGCAGTCAGGCCCATGGATACCAAATTTATATATGCTGATCATATCATTTTCCAATATATCTGGCTTTGTATACATTTTGTTAAGTTTTTAAGCAGCTTTTACTGTACAGTCTAGAACTCTAACAAATCGTTCCATTTAACCCTTTAAAAAATGAAAACAAAGGAAAGACAAACTTTGAAGTAGATTTTATTTTAAGATAAGATTTTTTGTGTGTGGCCATTTTTTATAGTATTGTAATTCTCAACTGTGTGACATGTAGGCATTGATAATTTCATAATTGATAATAATATTGAACTTATAATTACTATACTGAAACTGGCTAGAAAATGCTTTATTAGCATAGCACACATCCTGTTTTAGAATTTATATTTTATTTTCATCTAGTTTGTGGATACTTATACTGTATCATTATATAAGAAGAGATACACAT
This sequence comes from Emys orbicularis, assembly GCF_028017835.1. Taxonomy (NCBI): domain Eukaryota; kingdom Metazoa; phylum Chordata; order Testudines; family Emydidae; genus Emys; species Emys orbicularis. Next base: position 266,256,881 of record NC_088684.1, on the reverse strand, counting down.
TTTAAACTAAATCTGCATTTAATCTAAAGTCTTAAACTTGATTGTTGAAGTGCCAGTAGAATTCAGTTTGCATACAACACATGAGATTTCAAAGGGTATAACATGATTTTGTGTAAGTTTAATGGGGCACTAACTATTTCCATGCTTGTTAAAATCTAAGCTGTATGACTTGTATAATGATAACTACAAGAAAGAGAAATAATTATTGTGGTCACCAGTAGTATTACTTATGCGGTAGAACTAATGTTTTGGGACATATGAAAAATATTTTATTGTGGTTTTGCTTGAAAAATGTATAGTAAGCTGTGTAAGCAATTTAGAAGCAGAAAAACAAAATACATTTATCTTTTTCATATTCTGTTTTATTTAATATGGGAGAATAAGAATTTTTTTAAAATACTTGGAACATACCAAATATCTTATGTCAACCATTACATATGTAATAGATAACTATAACATGAATTATTGCATGATTAATTAAAGTATAGTTACAGTTTAGTGAGTGTATTCCTTAAAGGAAAAGACATCACTATGAGTGCTAGACACACATTCCTTACATGTGCGTAAAGAAATTAAATGACATGTGTCTTTAAACACCTGTCTTTGCACACCTTGTTATAAAGGAAAGCAAGTTTAGAATATATCTATAACATGGGCACCGACTCCGTGCTCCGGGGCTGGAGCACCCACGGGGAAAAAGCAGCTCCCCGCCCCAGCTCACCTCCACCTCCTCCCCTGAGCGTGCCTTCCCCGCTTCTCCTCCCAGCGCTTGCCGCCACAAAACATCTGTTTCACGGCGAAACAAGCTGTTGGAGGGATGGGGGAGGAGCGGGAACGTGGCGCGCTGAGGGGAGGAGGCAGGGAAGAGGCGGGGCCGGGGCGGGGATTTGGGGAAGGGGTCCAATAGGGGCAGGGAGGGGGCAGAGTTGGGGCGGGAACTTTGGGGAAGGGGTTGAAATGGAGGCGTGTCAGGGCAGGGGTGGAGTCGGGGCGGGGCTGGGGTGGGAGCACCCACCGGCGTCAGGAGAAGTTGGCGCCTATGATCTATAACCTGAGCTATGGTATTAAGATTATATATTTTGTAAAAAGATGACTGTTAGCCTTTTTGAACTCTCAGACCACAGTGTTTGCTGTAGTTTTGGGCTTTTCTGTCATTTAGACATGCCAGCTATATGATATGTCAGGGGGGGAAAATCACTTCTCTAGGAAAGCTGCTGAAAATATTACACAGTACTTTGGTATGGAATGTATTGTGTTCAATAGGTTTACCTAATACTTAAAGTTAGGCACATGCTAATTACCTTGTGGAATCAGAACCATAGTAATGATTAAACAAACAATCAGGCTTATTTTTAGAGAGACAAGGTGGGTGAGGTTGTTACCCTGAAATATGGATTTTGGGATGCCCCTATAATAACCTGCCTATTGTCCCCTTAGTCTGTCCTTGAGGTATAAATTCCCGAGGTTGTTAAGGAAACACTGAAGGACATGGATATAACCTTCTGATAACGTAATTGACACAGGCAGTATTCTTTCCAAAACAAAATATCTTTTATTAAAGTGTAACTTTAGCGCTCTTGTGGCGAAGATGGAGTCTGCTCTGCAGGCAGCTCTCGCCAAGAGAAGGTATGTGCAGGAATGCAGCAAGGAAAGTCCCTTACACTCCAGGGTCACCTGTTCCAACCCCCCCAGAGTGAACACACACTGGAAAAATACAATGAATATAGGAAAGGGAAATATTTATTTACAGAGGGATGAAAAGAGAAAAACGGGGAAATATAGGGGGAGCGATAAAACAGGGTTGCATTCAACTCAAGGCCCCACAGGCCCAGTGGTACTATAGTGTGAAAGGGCAGACACCGAGCAACATGTCTGCACACAGAGTTCAGGAGTCCTGGGCAAAGTTCCAGTCCAGTGAGTCTTGGGTGCTCATGGTAGTCTTCAGTGTCAGCAAACTTTCCCCACAAACCCCTCCGGTGCCCTCTTTTGTGCCGCTCTCTGCAAAGCCACAAAGAACGACAACCTCCCCACTTAACTAGCTAACAGCCTCCCTCCTTATTCCCAATGCAAAGTCACGAGCCCCAGTACCCACAGCCCCATGCAGCTCTGGGCAGTAGTGATACTGGGCCCAGCTCTGGTTTGTCCTTCTCAGGTGATTCCTCCCTGGCGCAGTGCTCCTCCTGGCTCCTGTCTTGGGGTGTCCCGGATCGGCCGCTCTGTCCCTCCCAGGTTTCAGGCAGGTTCTTGGCTGCTTCACTCTGTGAGGGTCTGCTTGCTGCAGCCCTTCTGTCTGGAGCTCCTGACACACCCTGTTGTTCTCCCCCTTAGGAAAAAGATTTAAAGGGGCCATGCTCGCTAAACCCCAAAGAGGTTACAAAAGTAACTAATAATCCCTAATACAGTGTAATCTAAAAATCCTAGACAAGGCACAAAATCCCTGACACCAATCCCTTATTGCAAGTCAAAGAGCATTCAGACTACCATAACATATAGTTTAAATCAGTGGTTCTCAAACTTTTTGTATTGGTGACCCCTTTCGAACACGAAGCCTCTGAGTGCGACCCCCTTTAGAAATTAAAAACACATTTTTGATATTTAACACTATATTAAATGCTAAATTTAAAACCTATTGCTTAAAATGAACTTACCTTTTCTCACTGCTTTTAAATTAAGACTAAAACACATTTTTATCGAATTAAATATAAGTGGAAAAGTTATTTTTAAGTAGAATTTTATTTTAATACTTGACAGCAATTAATGACCTGAAGCAGCCAAAACTCAGTGAGATGGATGATGCTGTTTATTTGACACAAGAAGTTTTATTCTTGGTGTTGTTTTAGAAAGGGCACATCTGATGTCATCCTTCACATCAAGCCGGTTTCGAGATTTCATCTTTATTGTGAGGAGGCTGGAGAATCCACTCTCGCATTCGTAGGTAGTGGGAAATGGCAGAAGGACTCTCAGGGCCATTTCAGACACCAGTGGGTATTCACTTGCAACTGAGCACCAGAACTGGTTTGGAGGCAGCTGTGTGAATTTTGCTTTCACTTCATCATCATTGATCATGTCGACAAACTGTTCCTGTGCGTGAATATCGTCAGTAAGTTACTGCTCAGCTGTCACACTGAAAGGGTTCTTCACCAGGGAATGAAGTGCTTTCTGGTAGCACTGGGAAGTAGTGTGAGAACTCTTCATGAAGGGCTCTCAAATGTTCACTGATCGCTGACTTGAGAGCACTATCAATGTTAATTTCCTCCTCCTCGCTGAACGAGGATAGTGTCAGAAACATGCCGTATCTGTCTGTGTCCAGCTTCCTGCACCACAGATCCAACTTCATCTGGCAGGCTTTGATTTTATTAGTCAGGTCTATTAATGTTGAATGTTTTCCCTGAAGTGACAGATTGAGATCATTAAGGCTACCAAAGATATCAACTAGGTATGCCAAGAAGAGAAGCCATTTCTTGTCACTGAACATTTTGTTCAGCTCTTGTTTCTGTTTTCAAAGGAAAAACTCTGCCATCTCTTCACGAAGTATAAAAATGCGCTTTAATGCGCGTCCCCTAGAAAGCCATCAGACTTGAGTGTGGAAAAGCAGAACTTCATATTCACCACCCATTTCATAGCAGAACTCTCGAAAGAGATGACTATTCAGAGCATGAGCTTTAATGTAGTTCATCACTCGTATAACAACATCCACCACAGCATTAAGGCATATTGGCAATGTCTTTGCAGCTAGGACTTGATGATGGATTCCACAATGAGTGACAATCACATTAGGAGAGACACACTTTACCTTCTGCTGAAAGCCAGACCGTGCACCCATCATTGCTGGAGCACCATCAGTACAGATACCACAAAGATTTTTTCACTCAATGCCATTGCTTTCGAAAAAGGCATTCACCTTATTGAAAATGGCCTGTGCTGTTGTGGTTGTTTCAAGTTGTTCACAGAATAAGAACTCATCCTTAACATCCCCGGTATTAACATACCGTACGAATGCTATCAGTTGTGCGCAGTGAGTAACATCAGTAGTTTCATCAAGTTGCAGGCTGAACATATTGAAAGCAGAATGTTTAATTTTGTGCACAACTTATTTTTTGATATCTTCAGACATCTCACATATTCTGTATTTCACAGTATCATTAGACATGGAAAGCATAATCAGTTTTTTGGCAGTATCATTGCCAACCATAAGTGCCACAATATCTTTGCATGCTGGCAGAATAAGCTCCTCACCTACTGTATGTGGCGTTTTGGTACGGGCAATTCATAGTGACACAACATAAGAGGCCTCCACAGTGAGGACGTTTGCTGTCGGAAACTTCCATCAGCATCAAGCCTGGCCTTCTTTGTTGCTTCTTCTCTGTGTTTGAAAAAATCCACATTTTGATTTTTATGCTCAGGATGTTTAGTTTCAAGATGTCGCTGCAGTTTGCATGGTTTCATTGATTCAGCAGACAAAACTTCACAGCAGATGACACATTGCGGTTTTTCAATTCCAGAGGTGATGATACTCATAAAACCGAGTTTAATGTAAGACTTGAGATACTTTCATTTTTAGCAGTTTTAGCAGTACAAGTGGTCATTATTTTCAGGAGAAAATTTTCACTTGTATGTCTGACCGTTAATTAATAAAGTACTTGTTCAGCTGTGAATCAAGCCCTCTAATGTTGTCTCAGTACTGGGCCATCCATAGGAAAAATGGCACCCTGGGCAAACTTCTATTTGGCGTCCTTTCTTTGGAGGTGGAGCAGCGCTGGAGTGGAGTCGGGGGTGGAGCTGGGCTGGAGGAGCTTGGGGCTCTGAGGTCAGCACATGGTGATGATGGTGGCTCTCAACCAAGTGCCTAGCCGGGCTCACAGCAAGTGGCGGGGCTCGGGGTTCACAACCCTGTGTGTGGCAGGGCTAGGGGTTAACAACCTTGTGCCCGCAGAGCTCCCGGCTGATAACCCTCAGCATGTCCAGGCTCCGCCTGATAACCCCAGTACAGAGGTCAGGGCTCACAGCATCCTGGATGCCCCAGCTCAGGGCTCACAGCCCCTCTCCAGGTTGGGGTGGGGACTCACAACCCTGCCTGGCGGTTGGAGTCGGGGATCACAGCCACGTGCCTGGCCGGAGCTCACAGCCCCGCTCCTGGCCAGGGTTGGGTTGGGGCTCACAGCCACGCATCCCTGTCGGGGTCGGGGCTCACAGCCTGGCGGTTGGAGTCGGGGATCACAGCCCCGCGCCTGCCCAGAGCTCGCAGCCCCACTCCTGGCCAGAGTTGGGATCTGGGCTTGCAGCCCCAGGGGGGGTCGGAGTCGGGGCTCTCAGCCCTGTGTGGGGGTCGGAGTCGGGGCTTGCCACCCCGCACCTGGCCGGAGCGCACAGCCCCACTCCTGACCAGGGCCAGGGTTGGGGTCGGGGCTCGCAGCCACGTGTCCCTGTCGGGGCTCACAGCCTGGCGCAGGGGTCGGGGCTCACAGCCTGGCGCAGGGGTCGGGGCTCACAGCCTGGCATCGGGGTCGGGGCTTGCAGCCATGCGCCGGGGCCGGGGCTCACAGCTGCACGCCAGGGTTGGGACTCGCGACCCCCCACATAACTGGGTTGCGACCCCCAGTTTGAGAACCAATGGTTTAAATGATTCTGAGTGTAGCGCTTTGTTACAAGTGGTCAGTGGGAAGATTGAAAAAATTGGGTGTGTTTAGTCTGGAAAAGAGAAGACTGAGAGGGGTCTTGATAACAGTTTTCAAGTACATATAAGGTTGTTACAAGGAGGAGGGAGAAAAATTGTTCTTAACTGCTGAGGATAGGACAAGAAGCAATGGACTTAAATTGCAGCAAGGGAGGTTTAGGTTGAACATTAGGAAAAACTTCCTAACTGTCGGGGTGGTTAAGCACTGGAATAAATTGCCCAGGAAGGTTGTGGAATCTCCATCACTGGAGATGTTTAAGAGCAGGTTAGACAAACACCTGTCAGGGATGGTCTAGAATGATAGTCCTGCCATGAGTGCAGGGGACTGGACTAGATGACCTTGCGAGGTCCCTTCCAGTCCTATGATTCTATGAAATTGCTGACAACCGTTCTTAAATAATACTTTAAGTATTATAGAAGTAAAATACAATCAAAACACAAACAAACATTCCAAGCATACACACGTTAAATACTGTGCCAAACTATACTATACTAAAAATTATATCAAAAACTGGCAAATTTACTCAGTACTGGGTTTACAATGGCGCCATGGCACCGGGCCCAAACTCAGAAGAGGCCCCAACGCCTGGACCATTGACCTGCTCCCATCCCATCTGACACCCCACCCAAGGCCCCTCCTACTGCTTGCTCCTCTTCGCCCCTTCCCCTCCTCGCCTCCTGCTCACTTCTTTTCGCCCCCTTGCCCCCATGCGAGTGGCGTGTGGGGCCTTGGGGGGAAGAGGCAAAGTGGGGGGCAGGGCCTCAAGGTGGAGCGTGGGTGGGGCCTCAGGAGGGAAGAGGCCGAGCAGGGGCGGAGCCTCGGTGGGGAGTGCAGGCAGAGTGGAGGGCGGGGCTATGGTCCAGGTGCCGGGGCCCACGAAAGATTAATCCTGTCCTGAGCTTATTTTATAAATCCCTTTAAAATCTCTGTTGCTGCTTTGTAAATCTTTAATCACTGTTGCTGTTCAGCTTCTGGTCAGTCAGCTTTGCTCCACTCCAGTTTCCTTCTCTCTCTCTGCAGCAGCTTTTCTGATTTCTTTCCAGCAGCTTTCTCTTTGCTGGCTTCCAGTTCCCATCTTCTCCTGATTGAATCTCTCTCCAGTGCAGATCTTCTTGTGCAAATTTGCCTGCTGTTAGCTGGTCTTTTATGCGACACTCTAATGTTCTCCTAATATACCTTTCTAAGAAATGTACATGCCCAGTGTCAACCATTACTTCAGAGTTCTGATTGACAGCTCTGACCTTTAAAACAAGTTGTGACCTGTATGAATGGGGTCTGACCAGCTAGCTGCTCAGTTAACTAACCTCTCTGTCACCCCGTACTGCACATGCTCAGTAGCCACTAATCTTGCACATGCTGACCTAAGTTCCCTGTAAGCTGCGTGGCTGCGCAGCAGGCTATCAAGGGCCACGCAGGCAGGGAGAGGCACCCCTCCCACGGCCTAGCCCAGCCCTGCCAGAGCTGCCACGGCCAGAGAGAGGAACCCCTCCCCTGGTGTGGCCCACCCCAGCCCCGACGGAGTTGCAAGAGAGAGGCGCCCCTCCCCCAGCCAAGCCCAGCCCCACTCAAGTTGGTGGGAAGAGGCGCCCCTCCCCTGCCCTGGGCCAGCCCAGCTGGAGCTGCCAGGGAGAGAAGTCCCTCCCCTGCCGTGGCCGGGGAGAGGAGCCCCTCTGCCGGCCCAGCCTACCCAAGCCCACCAGAGCTGCCATGGCCGGGGAGCAGAACTCCTCCCCCAGCCTGCCCCAGCCCCACCGGAGCTGCCAGGGAGAGGAGCCCCTCCCCCGGCCAAGCCCAGCCCCACTGGAGCTGTTGGGGAGAGGAGCCCCTCCCCGGCCCAGTCCAGCCTGCTGGAATTACTGGGGAGAGGTGCCCCTCCCCTGCCCTGGTCCAGCCCCCTGGGAGCTGTCAGGGAGAGGAGTCCCCCCCCGCCGTGTCCGGGGAGAGGAGTCCCTTCCCCAGCCTCGCCCAACCCAGCCCCGCCGGAGATACCAGAGAGAGGCGCCCCTCGTCTGGCCCAGCCCAGACCCGCCGGGACTGCCGCGGCCCAGAAGAGGCACCTCTCCCTCAGCCCACCCCGTCGAAGCTGCCACCGCCGGGGAGAGGCGCCTCTCACCCAGACCCGAGCAGCTGTGGTGAGAGACGGCTGGGGGGAGTCCTCTCTCCCCAAAACAGGTGCAGGACAGCCTGCACCCCAAACCCCTCATCCCCAGCCCCACCCCAGAGCCCTCACCCTAACCCTCTGCCCCAGCCCTGAGCCCCCTCCCGCACCCCGAACCGCTCATCCCCAACCCCACCCCAGAGCCCACACCTCCATCCAGAGGCCTTAACCCCCTGCACTCCAACCCTCTGCCCTAGCCCTTAGCTCCCTCCCACACTCTGAACCCCTCGGCCCCACCATCATCACCTCCATATTGTGCACATAACAAAATTCCGCACATGGACATAACAAATTAGAGGGAACACTGATGCTGACTGTTGTCATTTACCTCAGAGCTGTGATTCTGCCAATCCCCTTTGCCCCCCATGGCTATTTGCCATGGCACCATTTTAGAAATCCTGGGTTTTCATTGCACATGCTCAGGGTCCACAGCATTCATCTCAGGGTGGAGTGACTTGCTTATTCAGAATAAAAATCAGGCAGACAAAGTGAAGATGAGAATTCCTCTAGTAACATGGTAATATCTTTATTGGACCAACTTCTGCTGGTGAGAGAGACAAGCTTTCGAGCTTACAGAAGAGCTCTGTGTAAGCTTGAAAGTTTGTCTCTCTCACCAGCAGAATTTGGTCCAATAAAATATAATTCCCCACAGATCTTGTCTCTCTAATATCCTGGGACTGACATGTCTACAACAACACAGACGTACTTTTAGGTATTTTCCCAGTAGAAGATAAATATCTCCGACATCAAAGTGTGTCCCTTGTAATTCAGCAGTTTTTGTAAGAGTGGATTCTTGCATCTGTGGATATTTTTAGATAGAAGAAACTGATGTAAAAATTACCTTTGAAACTGCATTCATGTCAACTTTGTTGATTAACAGAACAAGCTTGTCAAATGTAGGGTTTCTGATAGGGTTTCCAATCATATAGTTTTCTCACATTCATAGTTTGGTTTGCATTCTCATGCATTCCCGAGCTAACTTTTGTGATAGCCATTGTAGGATACCTTGATTTAGGTGTTTATCAGATTATATATAGTTGACCTACCATTTTGGTTTTATTGTTTTAAGGAAAGTGCTGCATGCTATGAAACTATAAAGTAAATTTCTCATAAAATCTACTCATTTCAGATTAGGAATCATAACCCATTTTTTCAGTGACTTTCCAAATTTCAGTATGCCAGGCATGGATTAGGAAATTATCCTCCTTTGCAATATCAAAGTTCTTTGCAATATCATCAACTTCAGTTAAGAGACATGGGCTTGAGCTGCAAAATTAGATCTAGATGTTGGCCCAACTTTCGTAGAGTTCAAAGGGATGTTTGGATATAGGGGTTTTATAGATTCATAGATTTTAACGCCACAAAGGATCATTGTGATCATCTAGTTTGACCTCTGATATAATACAGGCCATAGGACTTCCTTGTATTAATTCCTCCTTCTGTCTAATAGAACTAGACTAGAGCATATATTTTAGAAAAACATCCAATCTTGATTTTAAAATTTGCAGTGATGGAGAATCCACCACCGCCTTTGGTAAATTGTTCCAATGGTTAATTACCCTCACTGTTAAAATATTTGCCTTATTTCTAGTCTGAATTTGTCTAGCTTCAACTTTCAGCCATTGGATTTTGTTGTACCTTTGTCTGCTAGACTGAAGAGCCTTCTATGATCAAATTTCTGTTCTCCAATTTAGGTACTTACTAGACTGTAATCAAATCACCCCTTAACCTTCTCTTTGATAAGCTAAATAGATTGAGTTCCTGGAGTCTCTCTCTATATAAGGTATATTGTTTAATCCTTTAATCATTCTTATGGCTCTTCTCTGAACCCTCTGCAATTTATCTACAGTAAACAGTGGACACCAGAACTGGAGATGATATTCCAGTAATGGTAGCACCAGTGACATATCCAGAGATAATATAACCTCCCTACTCCTATTCAATATTTCCCTATATATACATTGAAGGTTGCATTAGCACTTTTAACCACTGCATTGCACTCTAAGATCATGTTCAGCTGATTAACTACCTTGACCCTTCAGACTTTCAGTTTCAGTGCTTCCCAGATCACAGTCCACCATTCTTTGGCCCAGATGTATGACCTTACATTTGACCATATTTAAACACACATTATTTGATTGCACCCATTTTACCAAGCAATCAAGATTGTTCTATGTCAGTGAACTGTCCTTTTAATTATTTACTACTCCCTCAATTTTTGTATCATTTGCAAACTTTATTAGTAATAATTGTATGTTTTCTTCCATGTCGCTGATACAAATGTTAATAGTATAGGGCCAAGAACTGATACATAGGGTCAGTTTCAGTATGTTTATATAATAATAAGGTTGTGTTTTACTTGTAGCTATAATAATGTTTACATTATTTTAGGGAGGTAACCAGACAGCTACAGTAATTGCATTATGTTCAATGAGAGATTTTAACTTGGCTCAAGAAACTTGTCAACTGGCCATCAGAGATGTTGGGGGTCTTGAAGTACTAATTAATTTACTTGATACAGAAGAAATTAAATGTAAGGTAAGTAAATTTGTCTAAATAAATTGACCTTGTATATGCTAGCTAATATTAGAATGCTCCCCCCTCCCCCCACACACACATCCCATGGAATATATGGTATAAAGAAGTGTTGTTTAAAGGGTTCCATGTAAAAGAGAGAACATGTTAGATAACCCATTCTTTTAAATGATTGCTAGCTAAAATGAATATATATTCTTAAATAATGCCTCACATTTAATATCTTCCTCTCTTTAGATTGGTTCTTTAAAAATCCTGAAAGAAATTAGTCAGAATTCACAAATCAGACGTACAATTGCTGATTTTGGGGGCTTACAAATTATGGTGAAAATACTAGATTCCCCAGATAAGGATCTGAAATGTTTGGCAGCTGAAACAATTGCTAATGTTGCCAGGTTTAAAAGAGCACGAAGGACAGTAAGACAGCATGGAGGAATCAAGAGACTAGTAAGTAGATATTAAAATCAGCACATTTACTGTATTTATATATTTTTTTCCACTTTATAAGTCATTTATTAGCCAGGAGAAAAAAATAGTTGTATATCATTAAAATGCAATATAATTACATTCTTCCTGATTAACAGTAAATACACTAAGAATTCTTTGGTTTTTGTCAGGTTGGGCTGCTGGACTGTGTTCCATTGGGATCAGCCAATCTGACTCCACATCAGGAAAAAGATATTGAAGTAGCACGCTGTGGGGCTTTGGCGCTCTGGAGCTGTAGCAAAAGCACCAAAAATAAAGAAGCAATTCGTAGAGCTGGAGGCATTCCATTGCTGGCTCGGTTGCTAAAGTCCCCACATGCAAACATGTTAACACCCGTGGTGGGGACATTACAAGAGTGTGCATCCGAGGTAAGCCAAATAACTACTTAGGCTATGTGTACACTTATGGCAGCATGTAGAGTACTGGCACTACATGTGTAGGTACCGCGGTGCCAGGACAGGCAGGAAGCCTGCCTTAGTAGACCCACTGTGCCGCTGACCGGGAGCCCGCGCCCCAATCCGCTGCCCCAGCCCTGAGCCCCCCCAAACCCAGAGCCCCATCCTGAACCCCAAAGCTGTCATCTCCAGCCCCATCCCAGAGCCTGCACTCTCATCCCAGAGCCCTCACCCCCTGCACCCCAATCCCCTGCCCCAGCCCTGAGCCCCCAAACCCGGAGCCCCCTCCTTGCACCCCAAACTCCCTTAGGGAGGAAAATGTGGGAATTCAAAATATGTATAAGGCTACTAGTGGATCAATGGACAGGAGGATGATCCCATCACAACACAAGTTAAATAGTTTACATTATGCATGTGCTTTATACAAAACAGCATCTTATCAGTCTCAGGAGGAGTAAAGGAAAGTATATGATTTGCTTCAAAATTTCCATTACAGATTGTACTGTCTTGATGTATCCAGGTTTTAAAAACTGCCAAACTTTGAGCTGTTTTGCTGTGGGTTTAAAATGTCTGTCTAAATAAAATATGGTCAGGAAGATTGCTCTAATGGTCAGAACTTAATAATATGCATTTTACAACTTTAAAATGACTTTTCTTTCTTTAAAAAAAATGGGCCAAATTCTGCTCTCGTGTACATTGGTGCAATACATTGGTATTTCAGTGCCATTTTATTAGTGTACCTGAGAGCATAATTTGGTCCTGTGTTTAAGTATAGTAAGTATCTTATTTAAACCAATGAAAGCCAGGAAATTCAAAGTTAAGACTGACACACCCTGGTTTTAATTCACCTTGTAGTTCCTAACTTTGAATTTCCTGACTTTTGTCACTTTTCAGACCTTAACATTTAAAAATAGTGGTTTATATTTAAAATGGACAAGGTATTTTAGCTCTATATAGTAATATGGAACTATATAGAGAATTGCTATTATAATAAGCACAGAATTCTTACAAGCATACTATTAAAATTACACACAAAAACTACATTAGTAGATCATTAAAGTTGCAAAGTCATGAGCACATGATTTCATATTATTTTTTCTACAGGAATTCAGTGCACAGTTGATGGAAAGTGCTCAATTACTCAGCAGCTATTCAATATTTAGTTTTATTCTCATTGTTCAATGTATGGCCTTAGGCCTTATATACTGCACACTGTTCAAACCCTGCTGTGAAGACAAAATTATTACTTTCCTCATGGTCTTAGAACTATAGTAGCTGAGTGCTTCATAAATATTAATTAATTTTTCTTCATAAATAATCTGTGAGGTGAGGGGGTGGTATTACCGCTATTTTACAAAGGGGAGCGGAGACACAGCAATATTAAGATCAAAAGTATCAACTAATTATGGGTGCCCAATTTGGGACACATATGACCCGATTTTTCTGAGTACTTACCAATATATAGCACTTACATGTGCAAAGCATAGTTCTCATTGACTTCACTTTCCAATTGTGAGTGCTCTGCAAATCAGACCCCAGATTATTAAATTGGACATCCAGAAAATGAGGAATATACACAATTAGTGATCATCTCTGAAAAGTTTGGTTTCAGTGACGTGCTTAGCATCACATAAGAACTCTGTGGCAGAGGTAGGGATAGAATCCAATTCTCCAGGGCAGCATTCAGCTGCTTTTACCACGAGAACCTCCTTTCTCTTTCTGTAATCCCCTGTTTCATTTTCTACATACTTTCCAAATTATGCAATAAATGTGGCAGGGGTCCTATGGAAAACAGCTTCCTTCACTACTCAACCCTGGTCCATTTTGTGCACTTCATGAGGCAAGGATGCTGTGGAAAAATAGTATATGACCTTGTAATTAAAGACTGTATCATAATGCTAAGCACAAGGGGGCCAAATTAAGGAACCTCTCTGAACAAAGGCCACCTTTCTGCCACATTTCAAGTCCCTGCTCTACAGCATGAGAGCACTAGATATTTTCAAAGAAAGGTTGCGAGAATTTTTTAACATGGGCAAAACAGCTTATTTTCCCCTAGCCTTTTCTTGGGAATAGCTGAACCATTTTGGTTAAAATTTTCAAAAAAAAAAAAAAAAAAGAAAAGAAAAGAAAAAAGCCAGAGGCTCCTTGCATCCAAACAGTTAAAGTTCGGCAAAGTTATAAGCAAGTGAAAACAGGGTCTTGTAATGGGAAGTGTTGGGCAGCCTTCACATAGGCAGGGCAACCAGCCTTACTTATAAGGAGGGAAACAGTAGCTCTATTCCAGGGGTAGGCAACCTATGGCACGCGTGCCAAAGGCGGCACGCAAGCTGATTTTCAGTGGCACTCACACTGCCCGGGTCCTGGCCACCAGTCTGGGGGGCTCTACATTTTAATTTAATTTTAAATGAAGCTTCTTAAACATTTTAAAAACCTTATTTACTTTACATACAACAATAGTTTAGTTATATATTATAGACTTATAGAAAGAGACCTTCTAAAAACATTAAAATGTATTACTGGCACGCGAAACCTTAAATTAGAGTGAATAAATGAAGACTCGGCACACCACTTCTGAAAGATTGCCGACCCCTGCTCTATTCTTATGTGATTTTGTTACTTAAAAAAATTCACACGGAAGAGAGCCTTGAAAAATATTTGACTCAAACAGGAATAAACTATTTTAAAGTAAATCTCTTGAATGTCTTCCAGAGCCATGGAAGTTTGACAACATGTATTTATGATTGGCGTGGGTCATGCATGCCCCATCCCCTTTTGGGATGGGGCAAAGGTCATTATAGCCCCATGGCCAAGTCTACACGACCTCTCTGGATCTCAGAGTAGTGCAGCCTAGTGGCCAGAGTCAGTAGAGCCGCCCCCCTGTGCAGCCTAGCGGCCAGAGAGTTAGTCAGATTGGTGACTCATGCTTAAACTCATATGCTTAAAGTTACTCACATGCACAAATCTTTGCAGGATTAGGAGCTACATTAATAGTGCAGTAGTTTTTAGGATGACAACAATCTTATTTATTTGTTGATATATGTAACTAAAAATGTAACTTGCATTCATAGCCAAGTTACAGACTTGCAATCAAGACAGAGAGGATGATTGAAAACCTTGTGAAAAATCTGAGTGGTGAAAATGAGGAACTTCAGATGCATTGTGCCAGTGCTATCTTTAAGGTAAATGTGTGATTTTAATTATCAGATCATTTAATGCTAGTGTTTCTGTTTGTTTTCATGCAGTACATACTATAAAGTTCTCTTATATATGTGGTATAGTAAAGTTCTACTTGAAGAAAATATGGGTGGTTCTGTGGTTTAAATTTTCTGAGTTTTTTCTATTTAACATCTAAAGAGATTTATCTGTAATGTAATGATTAGTTATTTTATCCCTAAGAATAATCATAGTATGCTGATATGTCACAATTCTGCTCTGACATACGGTTGCCAGGTGTCCGGCACTGCCAACTGGGCCGTTAAAATTCCGGTCGGCGGAGCAGCAGGGGCCTGTGGCTAAGGCAAGTTCCCTGCCTGTCCTAGCTCCACGTGGCTCCCCAGAAGCGGCTGCCCAGCTCCTTGCAGCCCCTAGGTGCATGGCTGGCCAAGGAGGCTCTGCGCACTGCCCCCGCCCCGAGTGTCGGCTCTGAAGCTCCCATTTGGCCAGGAACCACAATCAATGGGAGCTGCGGGGGCGGAGCCTGCATGCGCGAGGGCAGTGTGCAGAGCCCGGAGTCCCATCCCGCACCCAAACTCCCTCCCATAGCCTGCACCCCCGCAACACCCCAACACCCTACCCCAGCCCCAGAGCCCACTCCTGCACCCCAAACTCCTCATCCCCAGTCCCACCCTAGAGCCCACACCCCCAGGTGGAACCCGCTCCCCCTCCCACACTCTGAACCCCTGACCCAGCCTGGAGCACTCTACTGCACCCTGAACCCCTCATTTCTGGCCCCACCTGGAGTCTGCACCCCCAGCCCAGAGCCCACCTACTGTTCTCGAACATTTGAGATTATGATTTCATGACCTGTTTGCATTTCAAAATTGTCACTTTGTAAAATAGTTGGATCTTCTAACAGCTGGCTGTTATTTTGTCATATTAAGTAAGATGGTGATGTAGCAGGAAACAGACCCAAATTCTGTAACTGGTTCTGTATGTGGAGTCCCCTTTGCCCCTGCACAACCCCCTGATATCAGATTCAGCCTGTGCAGAGCCAGTTGCAGTTTTGAGGCCTAAATAGATGTATCTTAATAATGTATCTTAATAATATCGGTGCAGTGTTAACCTCAAGTTTTATAAATATCAGGTACAAAACTAACAGACAATGTTTGCATCCAGAATTTGAGCACTCAATACTGGTTGATTTCAGTAAGAATTGTGTGCGTTCAATACCCTGTAGGATCAGATCCCTCGAAAGCAATTAAGATAGCAATGGTGTAATTCTGGCTGAGAAGGTAGTTTTCATTCTAAGCTTCTATTTTCAATACTTTATATCTTCCCTGATAATGACTTTCTGAGCTGAAAGATTTTCTATTTGTCTTAAGATCAGTATTATTTTTTGTGGGGGAGGGTAAAGTAAAAAATATCCATTCATCATTGGAGTGTTTTAAAAAACTGTTTTTCATCATTTATGAAACATTTTCAGATTTTGTTGCTGCTGTTCCTTGCCAGGCTTAAAATGGCTTAATGGTTTGGAATTAAAATTCCAAACTTTGCCTGTATTGTAATAAAAAAATGTGTGGTATGTAGTAATGAGGAATAAATGCTTTTTAAGTATGAACAATTAATTAATGAAAAATAGCATATGTTCAGTGTTTTATTTTTGTTTGCAATTTAAGGGCCAATTTTTTAGAAATGGAAGCCTGAAATCTACAGACAAATATACATAACAACATGCATTCGTAATTGCACATACAGTAGTTCACTGCACTAGTCTTTTGTGTGCACACATACCCATTTGCAATTTGCTTGCACAGTTGTGTTAATTGCACACACGTTTTCTGTGTATGCGTTTTGTGCAAGGACCTGTGCCTTTGTTTTCTGAACATTTGTCTGAATTGTTCTCTATTGTTATGTACAGTTCTGAACCCTCATTCCTTTATTAATTTTGTAATATGAATTAAATTAGAAAATATATTTTGAAAATATTTTAGTAAATAAAATAATTACATAAAGTTCCCTATCAGTTGGTATCAGTCACTGTGGTAATACACCAGACTTCCTGGGCCGTTGTTTTATACATTTTAAATATTCTGTATATTTAATTTGTTGTGTAGTGTGCAGAAGATGAGGAGACACGTGACCTAGTTAGGCATCATGGAGGCCTACAACCACTTGCTACTCTTCTCAGTAACTCTGAAAATAAAGAACTGTTAGCAGCAGTGACAGGAGCAATCTGGAAGTGTGCAATCAGCAGAGAAAATGTGACCAAGTATGGGTAACAACTTAATTTTATCAAATATATGTATTCTATTAGTATCTTTTTATTTTATGGGCTCATTTTGTCTTAAACATGGGTACATAGTAACATCACTAAAGTAACCTTTATTTGCCCCCATATTCTATCTGGTGTTGGCCCAACTATAACCACTTGGGCAGGTTATTACTATTTACAGCATAAATAATCTGCATTTGTGGGTGATATGCAATTGCCATTGCCAGATTAGAAGGGTGTGCACACAAATTCATGGGCCTACGCCCTGACTTCTAATGCATCTCCTCCCACCCTGAACCTAAGGGCAGCAGTTCCCATCGCAGAAGTGGCCTGTCTGTGGGTTTTGTGGGTTCCCCACATTTTACCCAAGCCTTTTGATTTTCTGTTATACATCATTTATAGTTTCCTTCTCTATTGATATTTTTGAAATTGTTTGGCTGTTTCTTTATTGTCTTGTGCTGTTAATATATTTCTTCTTCGAGTGCTTGCTCATATCCATTCCAGTTAGGTGTGTGCGCGCCGTGTGCACGATCGTCGGAGAAATTTCTACCCTAGCAACACCCGGTGGGTCGGCTGTGGAGCCCCCTGGAGTGGCGCCTTCATGGCGCTGGATATATACCCCAGCCGACCCAGCGCCCCCTCAGTTCCTTCTTACCGCCCCTGACGGTCGTTGGAACTGTGGAGCGTGGCATAGCTGTTCTCCACTCTCCCTAGCTTACCCTTCTGAAGTTACGTGTAGATAGTTGTGTTATAGTGTTAGATTCTGTAGATAGTGATTTATTTTACTTTGTTGTAGTTGTAAGTAGTTAGCGGGGGTGAAGGGGGTTGTTCTTCCCCCCTTATTCCCCCCGGCGCACAGCCGGGCTCATGCCCAAGGCTCCTGGTTTTAAGCAGTGCGCGTCCTGCGCGAAGCCTATGCCGACCAGTGACCCGCACAACTCCTGTTTGAAGTGCCTCGGAGAATCCCACCAGGCAGATAAGTGCCAGATCTGCAAGGCCTTTAAACCTAGAACTCGAAAGGAGCGGGACTTTAGGCTTCGGCAGCTCCTGATGGAGGCGACACTTAGCCTGGATCCTCCCTCGGCGCGCCCAGCCCTGGCACCGAGCGCCTCGGTACGCAGCGCCCCGGCGGCGCCTACCGGCACTGCAGACAAGTCCGCACGGCACCGGCCGACTTCGGCACCGCGGCCGCCTCAAGGTACTCGGCGCCGGTCTCTTTCTCCGGGCCACAAGAAAGCCCGTAAGGCGCAGGACACTGCTGCCCTGAAGACGCCGGCTCCCCCGGTGCCGGGGGTAGAGCCACGTCTGCCTTTGGACCGCCCAAAGCAAGGGCCAACAGCACCGTCGACTCCGGCACCGAGGCCGTTGAGTCCGGTGCGGATTGAATCTCCACCTCGGTCGGTGGTGGAGCCTTGTCTGCCTTCCACCCCGGAGACGTTTGCAACGGCGAGGGACCTTATTGCCCTCACGGAGTCGGCACCGCCTCTACTTCCGGCACCGCCGGCACCCCGCGCAGTGCAATCCAGGGGCAAGCCTGCCCTGGTGCGCCCACCGTCTCCGGCCGTGGACTCTCGGCACCGCTCCAGGTCCCGGAGTGGGTCCCGACGCCGCTCGCAGTCCCGGCGCCGACTATCACCTCGGCACCGGTCGTACTCGCGGCCAAGATCTTCGTCGCGGCACCGGTCTACCTCTCAGCACCGGCGCGGCCACCGGTACCGATCGGGATCCCGGTGGAGTTCTCGGCACCGGTATGAGCACCGCTCGACCTCCAGGGGCCACTCCCGGTACCAGATTTCGTCGCGGTCGTCGTCCCGCTCAAGATCCGGGTCTCGGCACCGACGCCGCTACCGGCACCGATCTCGATCCCGGTACCGCTCACCGGCACCGCGCAGGGACCGATCCCCTTATGACCGGCACCGATCGGCACCGTCCCATCAGGAGCCGGTTGCATCGCGCTCAGCACCGCCTTGGCCGTCGAGATCAGCATCTCGCTCCTCTGAGGGGGCCTCTAGATCGGCCTACCCTCCTCAGGGGCAGGCGGCTTCGGCGGATTTCGGCCATTGGCAGGAGACGGCCGAGGACCCTGCACAGGGACCTGCGCACTGGTCCTTTTGGACTCCGTGGGCCTACCATCAAGCGCAGGGGGCTCCACCATCTGCCTCCCGCTCGGCACGTTCCGAGCCCAGGGCCCCGGAGGCCACCGTCTCCCGCCCCCCCCCTGGGGGCATGGAGGCTCCAGTGCCCACACCTGCGGAGGCCCTGGACCCGGGGACAGGCGATGCCCAGCTCCATGAACACCTGGAGCAGGATCCGCCATTGGACCCCTTGCCACCGGAGGCATCCTCCTCCTCCTCCCCCGATGAGGTGGTGGCGGGTACATCCGCCTTGGGCCCGCCCCCTATAGATCTTCGGGCCCACCAGGACCTGTTGCGCCGGCTGGCTCGCAATATGGACCTCCAGGCGGAGGAGATTGTGGAGGTGCAGGACCCGGTAGTGAGCATCCTCTCCGCGGATGCCCCATCCAGAGTGGCGTTACCACTCATACGGACTATCCAAAACAATGCCAATACGATCTGGCAAACTCCGGCCTCCATTCCACCCACAGCCAGAGGGGTGGAAAGAAAGTACTTTGTTCCTTCTAAGGACGATGAGTACCTGTATACCCATCCCCAGCCATGCTCACTGGTCGTGTCGTCAGTGAACGCACGAGAGCGCCACGGCCAGCAGGCTGCAGCGCCCAAATCGAAGGACGCTAAGCGCTTCGATTTGTTTGGACGCAAGGTTTATTCGGCTGGGGGGTTACAACTTAGAGCGGCCAACCAACAGGCGCTCTTAAGCCGATATAATTATAACTCATGGGCATCGATGGGGAAGTTTAAAGAACTGGTTCCCCAAGATTCCAGGGAAGAGTTCGGGGCCTTGGTAGAGGAGGGTAAGAAGGTGGCACGTACCTCCTTACAGGCCTCCTTGGATATCGCGGACTCGGCCGCTAGAACTTTGGCCTCGGGCATAGCCATGCGGCGAATCTCCTGGCTCCAGGTGTCAGGCTTGCCGCCAGAATTGCAGCAAACCCTGCAGGACTTACCCTTTGAGGGCCAGGGCCTGTTTTCAGAAAAGACTGACTCTCGGCTCCAGAGCCTTAAGGACTCAAGGACGATTATGCGCTCCCTGGGGATGCATGTCCCAGGGCCCCAGCGCAGGCCCTTCAGACCACAGCCTCAGAGGTTCTACCCTCCCCCGCCTCGTCCGAGACAGGACTTTGCCAGAAGGCGGGGTCGGGGTGGTAGGCGTAGGTCGACTGGCCCTCAACCGGCCCAAAACCAGGGACCGCCTAGGCCACCTTCAGCCCCTAGGCAGAACTTTTGAAGGTGCGGTCGAGGACGGCACCTCAGCCAGCACACAGGATCCAACTCCCCCCTTCCGGGATCGCCTCTCCCGTTTCCACCGTGCTTGGTCCCTTATAACCTCGGACCGTTGGGTCCTTCGCACGGTGGAGAGGGGATACGCTCTCCAGTTTTCCTCGCCCTCCCCCCTCCCACTCCCCCTCCCCGTCCCTCTTCAGGGACCCTTCTCACGAGCAACTCCTTACACAGGAGGTTTTTGGGCTCCTCTCTATCGGGGCCATAGAGGAGGTTCCATCAGAGTTAAGGGGCAGGGGGTTTTACTCCCGCTACTTCCTGATCCCCAAGTCAAAAGGGGGTCTACGTCCCATCTTAGACCTGCGCGGACTCAACAAATTCATAGTAAAGTTGAAGTTCCGCATGGTATCATTGGGGACCATTATCCCTTCCCTGGATCCTGGGGACTGGTTCGCCGCCCTCGACATGAAGGACGCATATTTTCACATAGCAATCTATCCGCCGCACAGGCGTTTTCTGCGATTTGTAGTAAACAAGGTGCACTACCAATTCGCAGTCCTTCCCTTTGGCTTGTCCTCGGCTCCCAGAGTGTTCACAAAGTGTGTGGCGGTCGTCGCGGCATACCTTCGTCGACAAGGGATACAGGTGTTCCCGTATTTAGACGACTGGCTGATACGCGGCCGCACCGGAGACCAAGTTCAAGCTCATGTCCACATAGTGACACAAACTTTCCACGAGCTGGGCATTCTACTCAACAGAGAGAAGTCCACGCTAGTGCCAACCCAGAGGATAGAATTTATTGGAGCAATCCTAGACTCCAGATGTGCCCGAGCCATTCTACCAGACAACCGCTTTCATACCATCACAAGCGTCATTCAAGGGCTCAGGACCTTTCCGATTACCACAATACGGTCATGCCTCGCCCTGTTAGGTCACATGGCCTCCTGTACTTACGTAACCAGGCATGCCAGACTGCGACTTCGCCCACTTCAGGCCTGGGTATCATCGGTATACCGTCCTCATCGAGACAACCTAAACATGGTGGTCACGGTTCCGAACTCGGTCCTGGCCTCCCTCACCTGGTGGTTGGATCGCCGGGTGGTTTGTGCAGGAGTGCCGTTTCATGCCCCGCAGCCCTCCCTACACCTGGTCACGGACGCTTCATCTCTAGGATGGGGCACTCACCTCGGGGAGCACCATACCCAGGGCCTGTGGACCGCACCCCAACTCGCCCTGCACATCAACGTTCGCGAGCTGATGGCGGTGCGCCTGGCTTGCCAGGCCTTTCTCAATCTCCTACAGGGCCGTTGCGTGTTGGTTCTCACGGACAACACCACGGCCATGTTTTACATCAACAAGCAAGGCGGAGCCCACTCATCTCTCCTATGCCAAGAGGCCATTCGCCTGTGGGACTTCTGCATCGCCCACTCGATACATCTCACGGCATCGTTCCTTCCTGGAGTCCAGAATACGCTGGCGGACCGTCTCAGCAGGTCCTTCCAGACGCACGAGTGGTCAATTCGTCCAGACGTCATCTATTCCATCTTCCAGAGGTGGGGATTTCCCCAGGTCGACCTGTTTGCATCTCGAGCCAACAGGAAGTGCCACGCATTCTGCTCCCTACCAGGGCGAGCGCTGGGCTCTCTATCGGACGCGTTCCTACTAACCTGGAAAGGCCACCTGTGCTATGCTTTCCCTCCATTTCCACTGGTCCACAGAGTACTGCTCAAGATCTGCAGAGACCAGGCACGGGTAATTCTCGTCGCTCCAGCTTGGCCGAGACAGCACTGGTACACCACACTGTTGGAACTGTCGGTTCAAACACCGATCACGCTTCCGTTATGTCCCGATCTCATCTCTCAGGACCACGGCCGGCTGTGTCACCCAGATCTGCAATCGCTCCACCTCACAGCGTGGATGTTCCATGGCTGAATCGGACAGAGCGGCAATGCTCGCAATCTGTCCAGCAGATTCTGCTGGGAAGTAGGAAGCCCTCGACACGGTCCACTTACTTAGCCAAGTGGAAGCATTTCTCCTGTTGGTGTGAGCAACGAGCTACGTCTCCCTTGCAGGCGCCTATTCCTCTCATACTGGAATATCTCCTGTCCCTAAGACAGCAGGACTTGGCGATATCTTCAATCAGGGTTCACCTCGCCGCTATTTCGGCGTTCCACCCAGGAGAACTCGCGTCCTCGGTCTTCTCTAACCTGATGGTCGTTAGATTCCTCAAGGGCTTAGACCGGCTGTACCCACAGCAACTCCAGCCGGTTCCGACGTGGGACCTCAACCTCGTTCTCTCCAGGCTCACAGGGCCTCCGTTTGAACCATTGGCGACCTGTTCGCTCCTGTACTTATCCTGGAAGACAGCCTTCCTCGTAGCCATCACCTCAGCACGGCGCGTTTCTGAACTCAGAGCGCTCACGTCCGAACCCCCATACACGGTGTTCCACAAGGACAAGGTGCAGCTTTGCCCCCACCCTGCCTTTCTTCCAAAGGTGGTCTCTCCTTTCCATGTGAACCAGGATATATTTCTCCCAGTCTTCCATCCAAAGCCACACGCTACTCGTCAAGACCAGCGTTTGCATTCTTTGGATGTACGCAGGGCCCTGGCTTTCTATATTGACCGTACAAAGCCATTTCGGAAGACGACACAACTCTTTGTTGCGGTAGCCGACCGGATGAAAGGCTCACCGGTCTCCTCGCAGTGCCTGTCCTCTTGGATCACGTCCTGTATTCGTGCTTGTTACGACCTAGCCGGTGTCCCGACTCCGCGCCTCACCGCTCACTCCACGAGGGCCCAGGCCTCCTCGACTGCCTTCCTGGCTCAGGTCCCGATCCAGGACATTTGTAGAGCTGCAGTTTGGTCTTCCGTACACACATTCGCTGCTCACTATGCGCTGGTGCAACAATCCAGAGACGATGCTGCTTTCGGGTCAGCGGTTCTGCGCACAGCGATGTCTCACTCCGACCCCGCCACCTAGGTGGGGCTTGGGAGTCACCTAACTGGAATGGATATGAGCAAGCACTCGAAGAAGAAAAGACGGTTACTCACCGTTGTAACTGTTGTTCTTCGAGATGTGTTGCTCATATCCATTCCACACCCGCCCCCCTTCCCCACTGTCGGAGTAGCCGGCAAGAAGGAACTGAGGGGGCGCTGGGTCGGCTGGGGTATATATCCAGCGCCATGAAGGCGCCACTCCAGGGGGCTCCACAGCCGACCCACCGGGTGTTGCTAGGGTAGAAATTTCTCCGACGATCGTGCACGCGGCGCGCACACACCTAACTGGAATGGATATGAGCAACACATCTCGAAGAACAACAGTTACAACGGTGAGTAACCGTCTTTTTCTCTTGGAGAAACATTACCCTGTTCAAGAGGAACAGAGAACTAGGAACATTTCCCTAGGAGGCTAGCTATGCTAATTGCATTGTTATTGTAATACACACCAAGTTCTGAAGGTCATCTTTCAAGAAAATAATCCTAACCCTTCTGCCTGAACTTCAAAGATTCTGTTATTTTTCACAAACAAACAAACAAACAAACAAACAAAAACAGATGCACAGCATAATTCTTTATGTACCTCGTCCCTGGAAAGTAGTGAGCACCCTTCACTTGTATGGACTTCAGTAGAAACCTTCTCAGCTATAGGGAAAGCAGAGAGAACAACTCTGGAGAAAGAAAACAGAATAAGAATTGATATGAAGAGATACACAGGCTACGATGTCAATCAAAGTAAGTACTGTAGTATAATTATCAAATAAGACACAGGTTAGATTCAGCCTGATGTATCTTGTTCTTGTTGCCATGCTGTATTCTGGAAAGTTTATGAAAGAAAAATAATGGTTCTTCTTCTAGTGATTGCACATGGCCATGCCACTGTAGGTGTGTGCGTGCCTCATACACTGTTGTTGGAGATTTTTCCCATTAGGGCAGTGTGAGTGCCCTCTGGTGCTTTGCACCACTGCATGCAAGAATAAAGGGCCACACTGCCCCCAACCACCTCAGTTCCTTTCTACGTCAGTGATGGTTATTGGAGCTGTGATCTTTGCATTTGCAAGTCTTCCATCTCTTCTTGTATATATGATACCTATCATGTTAGTTAAGCCTAAAGTAGTGTATTTTGTAAATAGTGACTAAAGTAAGTTTAGTTTAGTTCTTAGTGAAGCTTGGTCTCTGGTGCCTGTTTGGGTAACAGGCCCGGTACCAGACTTGTGTTGCATTCTCCCAGTTTCAAGGCCTGTTAGTCCTGAGGCAAACTTATGCCAGTGAGCGACCCTCACCCCAGCTGCTTTAAATGTCTGGGGGAAGTGAATGTAGGTGATAAATATCACATTTGTAGAGGATTCAAACTTTGTTCTAAAAAGGACAGAGCTGCCAGGCTCAAGTACTTACTCCTGGAGCCTGCCCTTCGCCTTCCATTGGAACCATGTCACTCGGAACAGGTACTGAGCATGTCTGAGTCTGTCAGGAGTGCTCTGCCCGTTCTAGCTGCATCTATAAGCAGATGGTCCTCACTGGTACCAAAGAAAAGACTTCATAAGTCCTCAAAGGACTCAGTATTGTGGGCCTTTGAAATCTGCAGGCAAGGCACCAATTGGAGGCAAGGACACTGAGGGCATGCGAAGAAGAGGCACCCCCCCAGATAAAGCCCGCATGCAAAGAGGGATTGTTGACTCTGGAGTCCAGGAAGGGCCCACTAAGACCAATCCCAGGACTGGTGCAGCTTGCAGTACCACAGAGTCAGGAGCCTTTGCTGGTGCTGTCTACATGTGAAGTGTTCAAGGCAGCTCAGGAACTTCTGAACTTGTCAGCACTGGATTCACCCACAGTGCAGGATTCCTGCCTGGTACTGGTATCAGATGTGTTAGATCCTTTGATGCCATGTCCAGCCCTGGTGCACCATTCAGTACTTGTGGCTGCTACTGTTGCTGCGTCTCAGCGATTTCCAGCGATTCGAGGAGGAAGCTCGCGGTGATTTCGCTAGTGCCTCCATCACCAGACTTGCAGCCAGTCTCCCCGATACTGATGGGGGTCAGCTCCCTTGTGGCCAGAGGAAACGGACTCACCTTCCTCACTGGACTCTGAGATTGGCTTCTACGCTTCCAGAACTGAGCAACACCAGCACCCCAGTGGGGTGCATATCCACCATGGTTCAGATCCCAACCCAGTGACCAATGGCCAGCGCCTTTGTGGGTGCCACCTCCATATCAATGGCCCTTTTAGAGTCCTTGGGGTTTCTGCCCATGCTCTACGACATCCCCACTCCCTTCCTGCCCTCCCACATTGAGTAGGCCCCGGGACACTTGCAACAGGGCTACCATTCCCCCCTCTCTGGGTACTGGGACCATTACCAGAGAAGGAGAGTTGCTTACTTGGGACTGTCCTGTGCAAAAGTTGGATGAGGGACATCCTCAACAGCCACTAGCCTCTTAGTCTTTGCCGTTATTTCTATCCTTCCTTCTTGCCCCCCCTTCCTCCTCCCTCTTCAGGGACCACTCTCACAAGAACGTGCTACTACAGGAGGTCCAGTCTCTCTTCCTAATAGGGGCCATAGAAGAAGTTCCCGTGTCTTTCCAAGGAAAGGGATTTTATTCCTAATACTTCCTAATCCCAAAGGCAAAGGGGGGGCTTCAGTTCTATTTAAGATCTAAGACAACTAAACAATTTTCTGAAGAAAACCAAATTCCTAATGGTTACTCTTGCTTCTCTTATACCCTCTTTAAAGACTGGGGACTTGTATGCTGCTCTTGACTTAATGGGTGCTTACTTCCATGTGGCAATTCATTGGAGCCACAGAAGGTTCCTCAGATTCATGGTCAATGAATCCCACTATCAATTCACAGTTCTGCCTTTCAGCCTCTCAGCAGCTCCTCGCATGTTCAAACAGTGCATGCTGGTAGTAGAGGCATTCCTGCGAAGGTCGGAAATCCATGTGTTCCCTTATCTGGATGACTGGCTAGTGAGAGGACGATCCAGGTCTCAAGTACTCTCCAGCATAGCCACTACCCAATCAGCCTTTCACACACTAGAGCTCCTAATCAATACAGAAAAATCTGTCCTGATCTGATTCAAAGAACAGAATTCATTGGGGTGGTCCTGGATTCTGCACTGACCAGAGCATTCCTGCCGCAGCATAGATTCCAAGCAATGTGGCTCAGTGCATTAGATCTAAAGATGCATCCTCTCACCATGATTTGAAACTGCCTCAAACTTCTAGGGCACATGGTGGAGTGCACTTACGTGGTCCAACATGCCAGACTGCATTTCAGATGACTGCAGAGTTGGTTCACCTCAGTGTATTCTCTGGCCCACCATCATATGGACGGAGTGATTCACCTGCTGGATTCTTGTCCTAAAATGGTGGATTGATCTATCGAATGTTTGTGCAGGAGTCCCCTTTGCTTCTCAACAGACACTCAGTTTAATCATGGATGCATCAGATCTAGATTGAGGAGCTCACTTAGGCTCCCTTCAAACTTAGGGGCTTTCGTCTTCCCAAGATCCAAGTCTTCATATAAATATCTGGGAGCTGCAGGCCATCCATTTGGTTTACATGGCATTCCTCCTGTATATCACAGGGAAGAATTTGTTAGTTCTCACAGACAACACAGCAGCTGTGTTTTATGTAAACAAACAGGTGAGAGCCCGATAGACAAAGTTATGCCAAGAGGTGATCTCTCTTTGGAACTTCTGCATAGCCAGGTCCATCAACCTGAAACTGGCTTATCTTCCAGAGGTTCAAAATACTTTGGCAGACTGCCTGAGAAAATAATCTGCAAGTCACCATGAGTGGTCCCTGCATCCAGATGTGTCCAGGGCCATTTTCCAGTGCTGGGAACCTCTCCAGGTGGACCTATTTGCAAGAAAAGAAAACAAAAAATGTCATCTTTTTTGTTCCTGCACGGGTCACAGCCCAGGATGTCTGACAGATACTTTCTTCCTAACATGGTCAAAAGGCCTACTGTAAGCCTTCCCTACAGTTCCTCCCCTGCACAAGGTCTTGTCCAAAATCAAGCAAGATTCTGCTCATGTTATAGTGATAGCCCCAGCATGGCCCCATCAATATTGGCTGCTCCTGAGAGATATGGATGTGATCTCCCATGACAATGGCTGCCTCCTCCATCCCAACCTACAAGCCCTCCACCTGATGGCATGGATGCTTCATGGCTGACATCCTCAGAACGAGATTGCTCTAAAGGACTAAGTACAAGAAATTCTATTAAACAGTAGGAAGCCTTCAGCTAGGTCTACTTACCTTGCTAAATAGAAGAGATTCTCCATTTGATCTGTGCAAAGAGGCATTCACCCAGTCCAAGCTTTCCACTGTTATGTGCAACTGACCAGCTGACCAGAGTGGCTACACGCTCCAGACGTGCTCTGGTTGGGAGTAGACAGGAGATACTGGATCTCCTGGGCCTATGGGGAGAAGAGCCTGTGCAAGCACAGCTATGGACCAGTTGTAGAAATGTGGACATCTACAAGCAGATTGCATGGGGAATGCAGGAAGAGAGGTATGACAGGGATCAGTAACAGTGCCATGTGAAAGCAAAGGAACTGCAACTGGCATACTAGAAGACGAGGGAGGCCAACAGTCAATCTGGAGCCAAGCCACACACACACATGCTGCTTTTACAAAGAGCTGCATGCCATACTTGGAGGATACTCCATCACCACCCTTCACACCATCATTGATACCCCTGAGGAGCCTGAGTCACAGGCTCTTGTCATGAACAGCGAGGGCAAGGAGGAAGTGGAGAAGGGTGGAGGACATGGTACTGGGGAATCCAGCTATCCCATAAGCCAGGACCTCTTTCAGATTCCACCACATTCCAGTCAGTCTCTGGAGCACAGACAAGCCGAATGAAGGGGAAGGAACCTCGAGTAAGTGATTTCCCATTACAGGGATGGCACCCCCAATTTAGCAGGACATAGCTATTGACTTTTCATTAATTTACTCGTACTACAAGGGGTAGCGGTACAACAGAGAGAGGTAGAGTTGTTATCTACTTTTCGTTCCCTCATAGAGTTAGGCAGGGTGGCCATGTTTATGTACACAAGCATGTCCCTTGAATCCTCCTGAGAGGTTTTGATGAAATTTTCATGAAGATATTCTGCAATCCTTTCCCAAAGATTTGAAGGGATCATTAATCATATTTACAAGCCATACTCGATGGGGACCACATCCTGAAAGAAATCTTTCCTGAACCCCCTCTTCTGGCCTTCAAACAACCTCCCAACCTCACCAAACTCATTTTCAGAAGCTAGCTCCCCACAGACCAGGAAACAACCACTGAAAGCAAAACCAGACCTGCCATAAGAACAGATGCAAAAACCGTGGGCATATCTCCACTATTATGATAATAAATACCCCCCCAACACACCTTTGAAGATCCATGGATCCTACACATTCCTATCACAACATGTGGTGTACTTCATCCACTGCACTATATGATCCATAACAACTATGTGGGTGAAACCAGATAATTACTATGCTCTTGAATGAGCTCACACAGAAAAATGATAAAAGAGAATATCATCTCTGGGTGAACACTTTTCAAAAGTGATCATTCCATATCTGACCTCTCAGTCCTCATCCTCAAAGGAAATCTGCACAACACCTTCAAAAGACAGGCCTGGGAGCTTCTGTTCGTAACTTTGCTAGACACTAAAAATCAAGAACTTTATAAAGACACTGGATTTATGTTTTATTACAATAATCAGTAATCCACTAACCACCACCCCCTTTTTTGTTCTATGACTGCAATAATATTAACTGGCCACTCCACCTTGAATGGTCTCTTACAAAATGTGTTAACTACTTAAACTAAACAATCTGTTCCAGCTTGTATTTAGCTGTGACACTCTGAGTATCTTTCCCAAACATGAAGAAGAGCTATTAATAAAAACTATTAATAAAAAAATATTAAAAAGTCATAGAATCATAGAAGATTATGGTTGGAAGAGACCTCAGGAGGTCATCTAGTCCAAACCCCTGCTCAAAGCAGGACCAACCCCAACTAAATCATCCCAGCCAGGACTTTGTCAAGCCAGGCCTTAAAAACCTCTAAGGATGGAGATTCCACCACCTTCCTAGGTAACCCATTCCAGTGCTTCACCACCCTCCTTATGAAATAGTTTTTCCTAATATCCAACCTAGACCTCCCCCACTGCAACTTGAGACCATTGCTCCTTGTTCTGTCATCTGCCACCACTAGCTCCATCCTCTTTGGAACCCCCCCTTCAGGTAGTTGAAGGCTGCTATCAAATCCCTCCTCAATCTTCTCTTCTGCAGACTAAATAATCCCAGTTCCCTCAGCCTCACTGTACTGTTTCACTGTCCATTACATTTCCATTAACTATTTTTGAATGAATAACACATGCAGTTGTTTGTTTAGCAATGCAATTTGTTTATAAAATGAAAACATTATCTTGTAACCTTAATACAATGGAAATGATGTTTTTGTTTTTTTATTGTTAACATTTAGATTTCGGGAATACAAAGCCATTGAAACTTTGGTAGTACTACTGACTGATCAACCTGAAGAAGTCCTTGTGAATGTGGTTGGAGCATTAGGGGAATGTTGTCAGGAGCCGGCAAATAGAGCTATTATCCGGAAATGTGGTGGCATCCCACCCCTAGTTAATTTACTTACTGGAACCAATAAGGCACTTCTTGTGAATGTCACGAAAGCAGTGGGAGCTTGTGCAACAGAACCTGAAAATATGATGTAAGTTGCTCATCTTCATTCTAAATGGTTCATGTAAATGAAAAATACTGGCAATTGTGTTGGCTAAACATTGGACATTCTAACATGAATATAGTTAAGGTTGTTATACGAAATGAAAAAAAGGAGAGATTTATTTGCCATCAGATTCTGCATTTAAGTCACAGAATAGTTAATTTGTATATTGTCCCATTATACCAAATATGTGATGTATTATTTTAAAATCAGCCAGCTCAGAATATTATTCATAACACACTAGTATGACCTCCTCTGCATTAAAACTCCAGTTAATTTCTCAGTTGTTTCACAGTGTAAGCACATTTATAGGTTTTGCTTTTGTCAGGTTAGTGTTGGCTTTATTCAGTGACTGTTTTGAACAATACCTGTATTTTTGGCTTTCCACAGAATGTGTATTTTTGTTATGTGTTACTGTAGATAATGCTATATAGAAAGACAAACATTTCAGCAGAAAAATTCTTTATTGGAAGAAAAAGCTTTTGTGTTCTTGAAAGATTAGGATAAACCTTTAAAATTATTGATTTTATCCAGATCTGATTTAAACTTTCCGAACTGGTTTATAAATTCCTGTTTTCAAGTGCTCACAGCTGAGGACATACTTTTCCTCAACTTACCCTACATTGAGTAATTATAGAAAATTATAGAAAAGTTATAGTAACAGAAATGTGTTCAGTTAGCACTGTGATAAAGGTTTTTTGAAACTCTTATAATAGGAATGTTATTAGTATTTTAACTTGGAAACAAAAAATCCATGTTAATTCTCTTTATAAATTAACACACACCTCCTTTCTCTTTTTAGGCAAGTATATAGCCCCCCCCCCCCCCCACCACCACCAGCACACACACAGAACCAAAGAAAAAAGTTGGTGTTTTATTCAGAACATTACTGCTCTCTGACTTGTTTTCTAATGTCAGATTTGTACAGCTTGCGAAAATCAAACTTTAAATTTTGTGAGAAATGTTCCAATAAAATATCCAGGTCTGCATTTAGTATGTCTGCTGTGTTTAGAACAGGGACATTTTTCCCAAGGTTGTGGGCATAATTCCCTCCTCACACATGAGCATGGTCAGAAAGAGATAGTTGTCTTATTCCTCTGCTGTTCTGATTTGCATAATTCACTTGATATTCATATAGCACTGCAAAGATTCCTTTTGCTGAATAGGGCTTTTGTTTTCATGCTTTGGCTGTCACCCAGTGGCAAAAGCCTAGATAGTGCACAACTGTAAACATGGCATATATGAACAGTGTTAGTCATGTAGTATAAAAGTATGCATAAATGAAATAAACTCCACAGCATATTTCATATGAAGAATTGTAAGCATCAGCCTTATACACTAATATATTAACCCAACAGAAGGAACATCATAAATCAACTGAGAAATTCAAACACCAATAAATATAAATTGACACTCGTAAAACCTCAGACATATTCCAGTACTCAGGGCTATCACTTCAAATACCCAGTATGGATAGCTTCATTCTGAAATGTGGTCAATCTAAGCACCAAAAATAACATAAGTTATTGCTAAAATTGTGGTCAAACAAAGTCCATCTTGTGTTTGAGAAGGAGAGAGTACAGGTTGTTTGGGAGGAAATTTTAAAAAGGGTTGCCAGGATTGGGGGAAGGAATTGAATCTCAAATTAGAATCATATGAACATTTTTCTCCATTGAAATTATTCTCAACACTAGATAACTAAGGAAGCAAATTTGTAGTCCAGGACTAAAATGTATTTTTTATTACTAGAAAAAAGCAGGCACAGCTAACTACTTATTATGAGTTAGACTGTGCGATTCACACGTAACTCTTTGCAGACTGCAGTGCAGATCTGCTCCATCCCTCAGCAGTACTGGGAGAGATTGTGCTACAGTCTTTCCTAGGATTCAATCCTGCAAGATGCAGAGTACTCTAGTCCTGATCCAGAAAAGCAATTAAGTACATATTTAAGTCTAAGCATGTGATTTAATTCCATTGACTTCAGTGGAACTAATCACATGCTTAAAATTCAGCATATGCTTAAATGATTTGCTGGATTTAGTGCTCAGCACCTTAAAGGAATGAGACACTAGAGTTCCCCATCATGCACGGAGGGTGTACACTCTGGGTCATCCATCGTTTTTCCTGGTGTACCAGTTCTGCTCCACAGACAGGCCAGAGAACTGAAGCCATTGCCCCTCTGCTTCCCCACACTATCCTTTTCTAGGCAGTTTGGCTAGCAAAGGAGATGAGGATAAACAGTCACTACCATATCACTCAATGCCAAACACCAAATGTGGGACATAATGTGTGACAAAACCAAAATGTGAGACACAAAAAAATTATTCATGCAGGAAACTTAAAATGCTGTGGGGTTCATTCCTGTCGTATAAATAATTTTTTCTGTAAGTGTCAACAGAAAAATGAGGGGATACCTAATATGTGTGGAAAGTAGCTAATTTTGGGACTAAAATGAGTGACATTCCTTGCAGTGAGAGACAGTTGAGAGGTATGGTCCCTGTTTACAGGGCCTGCTATTGTGATTGGCTCATTGACTTTATTGAGGCCAGGATTTCACCCCATATCTCAAAATGCTTTACGGAGTTAATTAGTAGAATCATAGAAATTTAGGGCTGGAAGAGGCCTCAGGAGGTCGTCTAGTCCAGTGTTTCCCAAACTGTGGGTCACAGAAAATTTCTAGATGGGTTGCAGGCCTGGTGCAGAAAGGAGATTCTGGGGTGGGAGGCGTTGAAGAGCAAGTCCACCCTGCAGTGTCCTGTCCTGGCTCCCCACTCCGGACATTGCAACCTGGTGCACAGGATCACAGCACTTATCAGGTTTGGCCTGGTTGCTCGTCTGTTATGACAGATGAGCAGCTGGACCAAATTTTAGTGAATTGTGTTGTGATCTGGCACACAGAAGGGCACTGAGCCAAATCTGAATGGTGCTGCAACCCTGTGCGCCGGGTCATAATACTCAGAGCAGGGAGCCAGGCCCAGCCCTGAGGCACAGGAGCCACCATTGCGGGGCGAGTGTGGGCAAGATCACTCTCCAACCCCTGCCCCCACCCAGACCTCCCCTCCAGGCTGGGATTAGTCTTGTAGTGCTGTGGTGGAGGGCACTGCTGTGGGTGGTCATTGCCCCCTTGGCAGGGCAAGGAGGAGGAGGTGGTAGAGAAAGAGAAGGACACTGGCCTGTGATTTTGGGGGGCCTCCCCAAATTTGGAGCCTTGGTGGGTCACAAAAAAAGACAAAATGCAATTGGTTGGTCATCTTACACAAAAGTTTGGGAACCACTGATCTAGTCTATCCCCTCCCACACTGAGGCAGGACTAAATATACTTAGACCATCCATGATAGGTGTTTGTCTAACTTGTTCTTAAAAACCTATAAAGACAGAGTTTCCACTGCCTCCCTTGGTAACCTGTTCTAGTACTTAACTACCCTTATAGTTAGAAAGTTTCCCTAAAATCTCCCTTGCTGCTGATTAAGCCCATTACTTCTTGTCTTGCCTTCAGTGCACATATAGAACAATGGATCACCATCCTTGCTATAACAGCCCTTAACATATTTGAAGACTATGATCAGGTTCCTCCTCAGTCTACTTTCCTCTAGATTAAACATTCTCAGTTTTTTTAACCTTTCCTCATAGGTCAGATTTTCTAAAGCTTTTATCATTTTTGTTGCTCTCCTCTGGAATGTCTCTAATTTGTCCATATATTTCTTAAAGTGTGGCATCCAAAACTGGACACAGTACTCCATCTGAGGCCTCACAAGTGCCAAGTAGAGCAGAACAGTTACCTCCCATCTTTCACATACGACACTCCTGTTAATATACCTGGAATGATATTTGTCTTTTTCACAACTGCATAACATTGTAGACTCATATTCAATTTGTGTTCTGCTATATACCCCAGTTCCTTTTCAGCAGTGCTGCTGTCTAGCCAGTTATGCCCCATCTTGTGTTTATGTATTTGACTTTTCCTTCCTAATGTAGTAGTTTGCATTTGTCTTTATTGAATTTCATCATGTTGATTTCAGACCTGTTCTCCAATTTGTCAAGGTTGTTTTGAATTCTAATCCTGCTTTCCAAAGTGCTTGCAATCTCTCCCAGCTTGGTGTCATCAGCAGATATTATAAGCATACTCTCCACTTCATTATCCAAGTAATAAATTAAAATATTGAATAGTATTGGGACCAGAACAGACCCCTGAAGGACCCCACTAGATATGAACTCCCAGTTTCACAGCAGACCATTGTAACTACTGTTTGAGTATATTTTTCAACCAGTTGTGCACCTACCTTATAGTAATTTCATCTAGACCACATTTCCCTAGTTTACTTATCAGAGTGTCTTACGGGACTATGTCAAAAGCCTTACTAAAATCAAGATGACAGTGAACTTCAAGAAAGCAGACTTTAACAAACTCAGAGAATTGGTAAGTAAGGACCCTCGGGAAGAAAATCTGTGAGGAAAAGGAGTTCAGGACAGCTGGCAGTTTTCTCTCAAAGAGACAGTATTAAAGGCCCAACGGTAAACTATGCCAGTGTGGAGGAAAGAAAAATGGAAACATGGATGATTGCTTTTTTATTCCTTAGCAATTTGTCCATGTTTTCACTTTTTCTAAGATTCTTTTTTAATGAACAGGTTCTTAAAGAGCTCCTGATCCAGCCATATTGGCCTCTTACTATTCTTCCTATATTTCCTCCACAGTGGGATAGTTTACCATTGGTCCTTTTCCATATAGATTTTCTTCCCATGGGACCTTACTTACCAGTAATCCGAGTTTGTGAGTCTGAAGGTGGAAGGCAACTTGGGTGAAAGTGATCATAAAATTACAGATTTCATGACTCTAAGGAAAGTAAGGAGGGAGAGCAACACAATGAGGACATGAAGTCTGTAATTTTATGGTCACTTTCATCCAAGTTGCCTTCCACCTTCAGATTCACAACCAATTCCTCCCTGTCCAGGGCTGGGTTAAATAATTTGTGGCCCTTTGCACTATGGCAATTGGGGCCCTCTACCTTCTGTACCTCCGAGGGAGAGCATCCCTCAGGTGTAGGAGGCCCTGGGGGGGTTGGGTCCTGCCTTCAGGGGGTAGGCGGCCCTGGAGAGGATTCTATTCTGAGGAGTGGGAGGCCCCGAGGGAAGGGTCAGACCTGCCCCCAGTGGAGTGGGAGGCCCAGGTGGGGGTTAGAGAGCAAGCCTGCTCCTCACTCACCCCACAGAGGCTCCTGTCTCATGGGGCTGGGCTGGTTCCCCGCTCTGCCCCATTGGCTCTCACCTCAGCATGCAAGCATTGCCCTGCCCCAGTGACGCCCTGCCCTGCTCTCTTCCTGGCCCTGGGTTGATTTTTGTGTGTGTGTGCAGACTGATTTTCTTTTTCCAGTGGTCCAGAGATGGGGGCCTCATGCAAGTGCACTGAGTGCACAGTGGTTAATCTGAGCCTGATTAGAACAACTGTATATATTCTTGATGTAAAATGCAGCACCTACTTACTTTTTTTCCTGCCTCTCCTTCTGAACAAACTATTCCCCTCCATGCCAATAGTGATAGAGATAGAGATAGGAAGGGAGAAAAATATGTTTTCAGATGTGATCTGAAAAGAGATGGCCAATTCATGAGGTGGAGCTGTACAGAAGAGTTTGCACAAATAGTGTCAAGATATTGTGAGAATGGACAGAGAAACCCAGACAGACAAGCAGAATCAATGAAGAGAGCCATAGTGAGAATCATAATTCCATGTGGTTGCATCATGTTCAGTGTATTCTTTGTTTTATTTATGCAAAATGATTAATGTTTACTAGGGACTAATGGCATGCCTAATGTAAAGTTTCCAATGAAGTTGTTTATGAATAATATGCAAAACAAACCTTCAATTAAAAAGATTAGCACCTGATATTCCCCCTTTTTTAGGCTTTTCTCACATAAAAGCTGGGAAATTCTTCCCTTGGTGAGGAAGGCGGCAGGTTGGCTTCCTCACTCACATAGAACCGGTCTGGAATTGGACACCAAAACTCTGTGGATCTCCTGTAGGCCATTGAAAGCAAAGAAAACTCTTTGGAAGCTGACTGCTGCTAGTGGAGCTCTGCTGCCACAGAGTCCTCTGCCAGTTGTTGCCCCTGAAAATCCTTCCTTTCCAAGGAAGAGGGGGTGTAGGTCAGGTAAATCTGATTCAATCAGCAGAGAGAAGTCTGTTGGCCTCATGACACTGCCCCAGCCTGTCCCAGCAAGATCAGTAGAGTCTGAATCCCACAGAACACCTGCAGGAGACCTTCCCTGGGGACAGGAATGGGGAAAGTATTTTGCAGAACTCTCCTCTGCCTCGCACAGCTCTCTAGCCTGGATTTGCAAAATTGGAGCATATTTGTTTAATGTTCTGATACCTCACAATTGTCTACAGCAGTTTTGTGAAACTTGTCAAAAATCATCTTTCTCTGACTAACAGCAAGCTTGGAAACAAGCATGGAAAGTCTTAGCTTCAAAGGAATATATTAACTAAAGTTATGGCTAGTTCAAAGTAAAGGCTTTATATAGACATTGTTCAACCTCTGTCACTTCTGTAGTTTGGTGCTGCTATAATAATCAAGGAAGGATAATCAACTATCAACTTAATGATACTGAAATACTGAAAATAGAGTTTGGCAGTATTATGTTGAAACCCATCGCAAGGTTTATGGGGAATAGTAATAGCGTTGAATTTGCCAAAACTGATGAGCAATTTCCCTCAAGCTATTAATCACCGACACTACCGCTAGAACTGAAATTTCTGACATTAATACAAATAGCAAGAGACCACATATGGGAATATTGTATTCAGATCTGGACACCTCTGAATCAGAATGAGATTCACTGGAGAGATTTGAGAGAAGAATACGAAAAATAGGGCTGAAGGGATTAATTTGAGTGGAAAGATTATAAGAACTAAATATAAGAACCTTGACCAATCAAAAACTCTGTCTAATATATATGTTTTTCTAAATTTATATAGAACTTATCATCACAGGGTGGCATCCAGCAGGAGCCAGGATTTCACCCTGGGTATTTTAAGTGCTGTACTGAGATTAAAGGCAGTCAGTTCTCTGTCCTGGTCTAGGTGTAATCATAGTCAGCTCTCCATTCTGCTCTACATGTACTCTCTGGATGCTATTTTTTAAGCATACCATTGAATTTTTATAGTTTTTTTAATAAGGTGAGGAACATTGGACCACCCACTGTACAGTTTTTTAATGTAGAGATGTGACAGTTCCATGGTTTGGAATCTATTAGTACACTAAACTGCTCAAGTACTAAGTATTTAGATTTGTTGATTTTAGATCCCCTCCTCATCCCATTATATAAATACAGGATAGTATATTATCCTGTTATAATAAATCAGATTTAGAAACATATACAAGTATGTACCTAAAAATAAATTGATATTGCAATTATATAAAATAGATCAGAAAAATAACACAGAGAGCCTTTCCCCAAATCCTGCCCCTACCATATCTTCTCATTTTTTAAAAAAGGCAGCTAAATGTAAATATTTTGGTAAGATACTCTCATTGTGAATTTCCCCCAGCCACAAGACTTTGAAACAGTAGGCTTTGTCTACACTATGGACCACAGCTCTCCTGCCGGCATAATTAAATCACCCCCCAATGAGCAGCAGTAGCTATGTTGGTGGGAAACGCTGTCCTGCTGACATAGCACTGTCCACAGTGGCGCTTTTGTTGGTGAAACTTATGTCGGTCAGGGGTGTGTTTTTTTCACACCCTGACTGACAAAAGTTTTGCTGACAAAAGTGCTAGCATTGACAAAGTCTTAGTGTTCATCATATCAGCAGAAAGGGCTACAGTGCCCCTATTTACTCCATCTCCGTTAATCTTTTCAGAGTGCTAATGGGACTGCAAATTACCCTGATGAAAGATGTTTGCCTGGAATCCTTTGTCATCTCATTTTGTTAATGGTTTTTAATTTGATAGGAGTGCTGTGTAGGGAGGCTTGCCACCTCATTCCCTACTACACCTTTATATAGGAATGATATCAGCAAGTAACTTCTTTTTGAGGGATCTGCTCAATTATGCCCAGAATAACTATCTGTACCTGGCAGATGAAATGCTCCTTTTTTTGTCTCTTGGCAACCTCTTCATACATCCACCTTTCATTTTCAGTCTTTTCAAGGTGATGGGGATCCACCAATGTCTTCCTCTAGAAAAAAAACCAAAGCAAGCTCCCTTGGATACTGTGTGTCTTTCAGGCGATGAGAGCTTCTGGCTACAGTTTTTGTGCCCTCTCTGGTTCAGCTGACTGATCCCCTTTTATCTCTCACAATTCCTATTTGTTTTTTCCAGTGAGTGGCTTCAGATGTGTCCTAGTAGATCACCTGTTTGTACTGTTAGTTCTTGCCGTGGAAAATCTGACTTGTAGGTCTTATACCCTCCCTTCCCCCTATACCTGGCAGGAAGGCAGGGGTAAGGGGGTTAGCAACTGCAACTCCAGCTCTGCACCATGGGCGGATTCCCTTGCACTGAGGTGATCCTCCCATGTCCAGCTGTTCTTGACCTAATATTCACCAGCAGTGTAGCACAAAGTAGCCACATCACAGGGGAGAATCTGGACCTTAGTGTAGATTGAACATTTTCAAACGGAAACTAGCATTATGTTGTTTCCCTAGCTGCATTTGTTCAGCAAGCTATGGTTGAGCAATCTCGTATTGTGTGGCATCTCTGTTTTTCCTGGAACCAGATCTCATGCATTACTAAAATCATCATGTTAGCATAAGCAATTACTACCAGCTATCTGAATCTATACACACTGTTTGACAGGGGAACTTGCCTAGTACTTTGTGTAATGAATTAAAAAAAAAAAATACTCAAGTTCCTAAATTGAATATTGCAAATAATGAGGATGGAGAGGAATCATTTAGAATTGTTCAAGAAGGTATAATTAGGAGGATGGGATTAAGAAAGTGAAAATTTAGGTTGAATATCAGGAAAAGTTTCAATAGTGAAGTCTATTAGATTGTGGAATAATTTCCTAAGGGAAATGCTGGAATCCCCGTAACATGGAATGATTACGTGCTAGACTGCCCAAAGCACTAGAAAATATACTGCAGAGAGCAAACCTGCATCAACAAGGGGGTAGGATTAGATGATTATACATTAATCCAGTTCCCTCTCTTATGAAGATAGGTCTTCTGTAGATCTTTTCTGTTTGGTTTCTCTATGGTTCTTTTAGCGTGACACCTTAAATTTCTCTGCATATGGAGGGTCTGAGTAGGCACTTTTTGCTATGCTGCACCTAACCTTGGTGATATTCTAAGGCAACTCATGGAAATTAAATTGTTCTAAGTGTAGATATGGGCATGGGGAGGGAAGAGATGGATCATGAAATGTAGCTCTGATCTACCTCTTCATTCTGAAATTACATTTTTCTTCAAATTAGTCCACTCCCTCATCATCATGTTAATGCAACTTTAACACAGGATGAAGCCCTTGGAGGCTGGGTGAGCATGCAAGCTTCTTCCTGGTGGTATGGTAGGCACTTGTATAGCAACAGATAATTTATCTTTCCCCAAAGCATAGCTATGTGAATGGGCTTCACCAATCCAGGGTACAAAATGCGTTGTTATTCTCCATATCTGTTCTCCTGCACAACCTTATGTAGTGATGTGTCCCCACCAACTGCAATGTTCTTATTTTTTATTTTGAGGAAGTTCTTTTCCAGTCATTCTTTTTCTATTAATGATTCTACATGCGTTTATTTCTTATTCCATTTTTTAAATTTTACTACATTTTCATGAGTCCTTTTGTTTAGAAAATCTATAGATTTTAAATCTAGTTTTCAATGCTAAGACATTAGAGTCTTATGGACTAAAATATAAGATTATTTTAGCCAGATGGATTTAGAGTCACTGATATACAATTTATCAAAGCAGTTTGCAAAAAATATTGTGAAAGTTTTAAAAAAAATATTAAATTGTGGTGTCAGAAAAGATGAGATTACACTCTACCAGAAGTAAACCCTGTAATTTTACCAGTGAGCACAAAATAGACTCAGTATAACATTGTTTGTTTATGTTTGTACATGTGGTCTGAGTTGGCAGGAGATACGCCCAGACTTCTCAAAAGTGCTGGCAAATAGTATTGTTTCAAAGAAGATGATAAATATAACAAACAGATGTCTAGAGGGCATGCATGTTTGTTTGAGCGATCCATGTTAAAGTTTACGCTGGAAATATTCAATATCAAATTATTTGAATGCAAAATCAGTTTGTATAGATTACATTTTTATTAAAATGTAGGAATATAAAATTGATATGTATTCCTAGAACTGTTATCCTGGCCAGCAAACAAATTTAGCCATGATGGCCTTGTAGGTCTTTAAAATAAATACAGTGAAACCTGTGTGAAAGACAATCTTTATTAAGTAACTAGTGATCCTAAGCAACAACCCCAAGGTCTTCCCAAGCATTTTATGATATTAAATTATCTGTACTAAGTAACCACCTCTCCAGTATGACCAAAGTCTGCCTAGAATTGGTCATAGAAACAGCAGGAACATCTCATCCTAGGAAACTTACTGAACTGCTTTGAAATTCAGTGCCCATAAGGCATGCATTCTATATGCATACAGTTGGACAGCTGTTTTGAGTGCCCCTGGAAATTAGTTTTGTAAGGGGAATCCTCAAATAGTGCAGAGCTGATAGTAGCTCTATGCCACCCTCACTCTTGGTTCATGGTATAGAAGTTGTGGCCAGTGGAAAAGGGCACAGATGGAATACACTCTGGTCTGGTTATTCCCAGTTGCCAGAACAGCTGCTTGAGGCCATGGAAAACCTACAGGCTGCTCTAAATTGTGCCACTGAACAAGCCAGACCAGTCTCCAGCCAGCCCCAGAACTCTGGGCCTGACAAGGGAGCATACAGCGACCTTTCCCCCACTTCCGTGTTTCAGCTGCACTGAGTGCAGCTCAGTCACAGCTAAGCCATGGTCTACACGACAGACCTATGTCCGTATAATTACACACCCCTGAGCGACACAGTTATCCCGACCCAACGTCTGGTGTAGACAGCACTATATCAATGGGAGGGTTTCACCCGTCGACATAGCAGCTATGTCCATTCTTTCTTATTATGCATTTTAAGTCTGCTTTGGGCCCAGTACTGTTCCATTGTTGAAGAGAATGGCAGAACTCCCTTTAACAGGAGCAGGATCGGGTCCATTGACTCCAATGCAAATTGCAAATGCTCAGCACTTCACAGGTTTTGACCACCAGTGTTTCTTGTTCTGGTTATTCCATCTTGAATGGACTTTGTGAGCCAGAATCTGAGTGTAGCTATACACTTGTAACATTGACTTCACTGGGAATTTTGTGTGAAGGCCAGTAAGTCATTTTCATATGAATCTGCATACTTCAGCTAAATTAGTCAATATATAAATGCTGAGGAAATATAATAAATTTAATATTTGCCTCCATTTTTCATTAGACATTTTTGAATGTATTATTCGGAAATGGTACATAGCTTACCAATACTTGACTTAGACTTTGCAGTTATGAATGCAGCTATTTATGTGGCAAGAAAAAAATCGTGGCTAAAGGAAATAAGCAATGGGGAATATGTGAGAGAGCAGGAGAAGAGAAAAGAAAATCAGGAAAGACTAAGAAGAGGTAGAGACAACAAAAAAAAACAGATGAAGAAAAAGCCATCTCACCAGAAAAAGAGCTTTGTTAGCCAATACGTATGTGTTAGATGTAGTAAACACCACATTAATGGTATTATGTGCATGGTATTAATATAATATACATTATATATATGGATGTTGGGAAGGTATGTTAACTGAATGTATTATGCTCCTCCCACAATTCTGTTCCCCCATGTCAGGTATCCCACAATGCTTTGCAAAGCTAAAGTCAGCTTTGGCATTAGAAAACAGGAAACTTGTCAAAGCAATAATACATGAATACTCTATACCAAGTACTGTTAGGGAGTACTATCATGGCTCATCATCACCTGGAATGTAGTATTCAAAACAAGATATGGGAAAGTACAGGGATGTACCCACGGACAAAGCTGGAACACTTGGTTGAAAAAGGACCCTGGCGGCTCTGGTCAGCACTGCTGACCGGGCCATTAAAAGTCCGGTTGGTGGTGCAGTGGGGCTTCCAGGCTCCCTGCCTGGCTCCACAAGGCTCCTGGGAAGCAGCCAGCATTACCCTCTGGCTCCTAGACAGAGAGGCAGCCACAGGGGCACTGCACACAGCCCCAGCCCCTGCCCCAAGGGCCAGCTCCGCAGGTCCCATTGGCCAGGAACCACGGCCAATGGGAGCTGTGGGGATGGTGCCTGCGGGCGGGGTCATCACGCAAAGCCCCCTGGCCACCCCTTCATCTAGGAGCCAAAGGGACATGTTGCCACTACTCGTGAGCTGCCTGAGGTCAGCACCGCCCAGAATTCACATCCCGAACCCCCTCCTATACCCCAACTCCCTTCCCCATCTCGGAACTCCCTCCCACATCCAAACTCCCTTCCAGAGCCCACACTCTGCACCCCAATCACCTTTCCCAGCCCAGAGCCCCCTCCCGCACCCTGAATCCCTCATTTCTGGCCCCACCCTAGAGCCCGCATTCCCAGACTAGAGCCCCTACGCCCTTCCATACCCCAGCCCCCTGCCTCAGGCCTGAGCCCCCTCCCACACTCCGAACCCCTCAACCCCACCCCCCAGCCCGGAGCCCCCTCCTGCACACCAAATCCCTCATCCATGGCCCCACCCCAGAGCTCGTGCTCACAACCAGAGCCCTCACTTCCTCTCACACCCCAGCCCCCTGCCGCAGCCCGGAGCCCCCTCCCACACTCTGAACCCCTCAGCCCCACCCCCCAGCCCAGAGCCCCTCCTGCACCCCAAACCCCTCATCCCTGGCTCCACCCCAGAGCCCACACCCCTAGCCGGAGCCCTCACCCTCTCCCACACCCTAACCTCTTGGAACAGCCTGATGAAAATAAGTGAGTGAGCAAGGATGGGGGGAGCGAGCAATGGAGGGAGGAGGGATGGAGTGAGCAGGGGTGGGGCCTGGAGGAAGGGGTGGGGGCATGGGCGGGACCATGGGGAAGTGGGCGGGGCAAGGGTGTTTGGTTTTCTGCTATTAGAATTTGGGAACCCCAGACAAAGCTGGCACAAACTAGTGGGTTAAACTTAAACTTCAAGTGACGTATAGGGGGCTTTTAGCTTGTAAACAACCACAATATAAATAGAAGTACGTTTAGGTACGTATCTTTAAAGCACACCTTCTGTGTAAGGTGAATATGCTGCAAGATAAGAATTGCTTCCTTGAAGGAGAGTATGTATGTCTTCTTTTCTTACTGTGTTGCTTTATCTTTAGACAGTAAATTTGGCTAAATTTGGTTTATTGGTCTCTTGAACATTTTTAAGAACAAACCCCACGAGTGAAGTCAGTCAGTTGGTTATACTGTTAATCAATAGCCTCAACTTTAGTCACACACAAGAAATGTTGCTTCCAGAAAAGCCAGGTCAGGCATTGGGAAGTGGTAGATGCTTCAAGGAGGAAGGATAGTTTTTTGATAGTTTCAGTTCCACTGAACTGCGACTCAGAAAGCCTGGTCACACAGGGACTGCCACACAGTCCCTGTGTGACCCTGGGAAAATTACATAATCTCTGTGTGGCTCAGTAATGTCTGTAAAAGGGGGATAATAATTTCTTTCTTCTGCCTTTTGTCTGACTCTTCTGTTTTGTTTGCAAACTCTATGGGACAGGAACAGTCTCT
Source organism: Emys orbicularis (assembly GCF_028017835.1). NCBI lineage: Eukaryota > Metazoa > Chordata > Testudines > Emydidae > Emys > Emys orbicularis. Next base: position 266,213,356 of record NC_088684.1, on the reverse strand, counting down.
TATTAAGTGTTTATGCAGTACCTAGCACAATGGTGTCCCAATCTCAGTAGTGGCAACAGGTGCTACTGTCATACAAATAAATAATAATAATATGGGAGACAACCTAATTTGAGCCAAGACGCACTGTGCTGATGAGTGCAGTATGAGAAATTATAGACTAGAATAGCAGATAGGAAAACTGAAAACATAATGACAGTCAATTTGAAAGGGAAAGGAGGATTAAAGGAAAATACAAGAGAAAACTGAACCAGCCTAGAAGTTGTGGTCTGTAGTGCAGTGCAGGAAACCTGAGCTCAATGCATAACCTCTGTTCCTTGATTCTAGGGCTGGTAGCAGTGATGGGCTACCATATTTGCTTAGGCAATATATTTAGTCACTCAGGAGAGGAAGTACCTCCCATTGCTCAATGGTAACTTCTCTGATTGACTAAGGATGGAGATACTAATAGACTTCAAAAGCAGTGCTGTTTGTTGCTGGTAGAAATGTGGCTATTACTAGAGTCTATGTGAAACTATGTAAAACAGGGCAAAATGAGGGGAATCTTTGGGGCTCCAGCAGAGATGCAGAGGAACCTCAAGAGATGAGGGAGAGAAAAGAAAGATTACAGTAACAAGATGTTCTTCTGAGAAGAAGACACCATATCTTCTAGAGTTTACCAAGTTACTGTCATAATACTAGGGGAGAAAAAAACTAGAGCTACTTTTTGGGTTAGATGATTTCTTGGGTAATTGCTGGCTGCCATGTCTACCAAGCCAAGCTGCTAGTCGCGATCGCATGCTTGTCTGCTTCTCCCACAAGCACTCTCCTGTTAGGGTCTTGTGTGCTTTTGAAAATCCCACTAGGCACCTATCTTCATCTTTAAGTGTCTAAATACCTTTAAATATCTGTCCCTTTGTACTTTCGCCCATGCTGCCCCTTACATGCAAGGGGAAAGTCGTAATCTGTAAAGCCACCATCTTATCCTCCTCCTTAAAAATTCACCTCTTCCATTATGCTTATAGGAAACGCCGTCAACCCTCCCCCGAAAAAGCCCTTACCATAAGATAATAGCAAGGCCATTAGCACATTGTGATTACTGCTACTAATTGTCTACAGATTGTGCACACATTTTAATTTTTCTCAGGAAAATTAACTATTATTAAGGTGAGGGTTTTTTTTTTATTATTCTCATTATGGTTATGGTAAAAGATCAGAATTAGTGCCTGGGCTGGTACATTTTCATTACTGTTTTGGAAGACTGCTGTACCTCTTCAATCATTTTGGGCTTTCTTGTGCTCTCACACCAGTTGTGTTAACTACATTGGCTTCACTGAAGTAAACACCAGCTATACACTGGGCCCTTTATCAATTAAGTCCAACAGCAAAAAGTTTCCTGTTTGTGTTTTCACAGGAAAGCATTGCTGAAGTTATTGAAAGGAGAACTATATGAGATTTTGAAAGTTGTCCTTCAGTCTTTGTTACTATGTGGACCAATGGTTTACATATTTATACATAGTTGTGTGCTGGCTCATTATGCTGTTATGGTTTGTCCTGCTACTGCCAATGCGAACTCTGATTTCTTACTTTCTCAGTTGACTTTTCTTCTGGCAGTTGGTATATTTGGCACTGAGTATATAAATGAGACTGCCTTCAATTTAGCAGGTCTTGCATTAAAAAGGGCTTTTAAAATCAAGTTCTCCTTAGTTCTGGGGAAAAATCTAGATTTTGAGAGCAAAATTACATAACCAGGTTGCATCAATTTGTTGTAAGTAATGCCCCACGTTACTTTAAACAGAGTTCATGTCATAAGTAATTTTTTCTGCATCATATAATTGTATGATTACGTACAGAACTGATATTATACTTAGTTTAAAAAAAATCCTGACAAACTTTTACATAGTGAACACAATTATATGTTTTTGCGTGATATTTTATAAGATTCACAATATAAGATGTGCACTATCAGTGTACAATTAAACTTTTACTTTTGAGGTTAGAAATCAAAGTATGCCTGATTTTCTTTATCTTCATCTCATCTGCTTTGAGTTTAACATATCTTTCTGAACAAAGACATGTTTGTAAAGGATATTAAGTTTTGTTTGGACTTCCTCTCCATTTAAAGTACTCAGTGGACCCTAATGTGAAGTTATGATCCCCTAGACTGATTGATATATAAACATAAGACAGATGGTGTAGAGATGACTCTGATGATAATTCATTTTTCAGCTAGTCATGAAGATACTTTGATTACTGTGTGTTTAAGTAATTATAACACAGTGTTCAATGTTAGTCTTGTTAGTAGGGAACACATGGGAAACAAGTTACATGTTATTCATGCCCAACAAAGGATGCACTGTGGTGTGACCATTTTAATTCCTAATGCTAGATTAGAAACATTGGACTTTAAGATATGTCACACTGTGAAGTAAATAAATTAAACATAAACTGAATAAAAAGTTAAGTACATAGTTTTTTGGCATAAATATTTGTTTTGGAAAATATTTGTTACTATATGAAAGAAACTAGTATGTTTGAATTAAGGTTTCACCTTGCATGTAGCTCATTAAAATCGCACATAGCTTGTTTCTAGGTTTACATGAGTCTTAGATATAATGCAGTTTGCCTGGTTCCTTCAATAAAGCATTTTAAGTGTAAATACTGAGAAAAAGATAAACACCCATAAGTTTTAGTTAGAAAACACATTTTTGCCTAAAAAATGTGTGCACAACCATCTAGTGACAGTAACATTTATAGAAAATCTTGATAATATTTAGTTGCCAATAAACCACTAACACCTAAATAACACAAGACTGTTTATTAAAAAAATCACACCACTATTCCTTAACATGACTTTTGAAACAAAATTACATAATTTCAATTTTACATTGTTTACTCCATAATGAATTATGATTTTATAATGTCTGTTTCTATAATAGGATAATTGACCGCTTAGATGGAGTTCGCTTGTTGTGGTCCTTGTTGAAAAATCCTCATCCAGATGTTCAAGCAAGTGCAGCGTGGGCTATCTGTCCCTGCATTGAAAATGCTAAGGTGAGAATATATTTACTAAAATGTAATTGTTTATAGATAAGGCTAAGATTTAGTGACTGCCCCCAGCACCTGCTGCTGCTCAGGCACTCCCCAGGGCCAGCCACCCTAGGACCGCTGCTTGGGTGCTCCCTGAGGCCAGCTGCCCAAGCAGCAGCTGGAGCGGCTGGCCCCGAGGCAGCCCCCAGGACTGCTGCTCGGGTGCTCCCCACAGCAGCCCCTGGGACCGCTGCTCGGACGCTCCCTGGGGCCAGCTGTCTTGGGCTGCCCAAGCAGTGGCCTGTGCAGCTGGCCGCGGGGAGCTCCACAGCCCTGGGATCAGCTGCATCAGCCACTGCAGCTGCAAAAGTCACAGAGGTTGCAGAAAATCACAGAATCCGTGACCTCTGTGACAGAATCACAGCCTTATTTATAGATCATAATCACATTTTTCACATGATTTTCAATAATTCATGTTTACAGTCTTGCTAATTAGTCACCTTTTACTTGTATTCTTTTAACTGCTTTAAATAATTTAATTTATTTATTTGAATATTTAAAACACAACTACACAACTACAGAAACCCATCTACTGCTCATAGCAATCTGGTTGTCCTTAATTGTACTTTCTCTGTTTGTAAAATGTCATCTTTATAATAATGTAACCAGAACTCTGCATACTGTTCCCAGTAAAGCATCCTGAAAGGTGCTAGTCGAACAATAATGGAAATAAAAGTGTTCTATTAACAGACTGAACAGCACAGCTAGTGGCTCTCTTCTACCCTACATACCTCAACCATGTTCTCAAGGGAGCACCTTTTGGCTTGAGAGCATATTTCAGTCTCCATGCCAATGAAATCCTTAGATTCTCTGCTCAGACTGCCAACGAAAAGTGCCAGTTGTGAATGGTAGTTCTTGTGCAGTAGTCAGCTGTGCACAAAGAACTGGACTATTAATTTATTTCATATAGACTGCCAAACAGAGATAAAAAGGTGACTATTTTCCTTTACTGGTCTAGAATGGATTAGACCCAATGATCCATGGTACAGAAAATATGAAAGGTTTTGTTTCTCTTAAGCATATCCCTAAAATATCTCGGAGTCTTGCATCACTAACTCTTGTACAAGACTGGAATGATTTCTTCCAATTTCTAATGAATGCCCCATTAACACAAGTTTTGATTTTCCTTTGTACTCTGTCACTGATATAAATCATTCTGCACAACGTTTAAAGACCTGATCCTGTGAGGTGCTGGAGCCCCCTTGGAAGTACTACATCAGTGATACTCAGAACTGAGGCTCATGAGCTGCAAGTGGCTCTTTACTGTGTCTCCTGCAGCTCTTTGTAGCACATGGTATTAAAACACTGTGATTTAATTATTAACCAGTCTAAGTTATTAACCAATCTGGATGCTTTTACTAAGTTATTAACCAACTGTAGTTGATAAAATAATAATACCTGGTCAGTCATTATGTTGTGATAATTATATATATATATATATATATAGTAAATGAAACAATGAATTCACACTACTATGGCTCTTTTGGGTAATGATGATCACTAATTTGGCTCCTGAACTACTGATGTCTGATTATCACTGTACCAAATGCTCTCAACTCCCACTGAAGTCAACATTTCCTGTGAAGAACTAAGCAACTTAGAGGATCAACAATTTCTGTGTATCTACCTTTCTTTTTAATGCTTTATAAACATCATGAAATAGTTGAAGGGACATTTCCTCCTGATTTTGATTCATAGATTCAGCATCTTACAGTTTTCCACACTGATTTCTATAGACCACTTACCTGCCCCTTTTCCAAACTAACCAAGTCATTCTGAATTGTATTTCCCTTTCTTTTTTATTAACACACTCTCCTCTAAGATTTTATATTAACAAGTGATGTGTTACATGTATTTCCCTTCTTTCAAGAAAGGGATGCACCTGCCTGTATCTTGGACTGTTATTACCAATACATGTTGCCTGTATTTGATAGCTAAGACTTTTCATTATACAACTGAGTAGGTCCCCCATCACCTGTGCTTAGGGACTATACTGGGTACTTAGCTCACCTGGCTCTGAGAGTTGTATTGCCAGAAACCCCCACCCCACCCTTGAAATTCCTTTCAAAAGTGTTTTTCCTGGGCTATAGAGGGCAATGGAACAGATGTTGTAGACTTAGGCTGCATTAAGGGTCACTATGCTGCCCGATTTGGGTCACTATGCTGTAGAAAAGATATTGAATTAAAGTTAAAACTGCTGTTTGTTAATACCAATACAATGATTTGGTTAATGTTATTTTGTGTGTGATAGATTTAAGACATTTTTTAAATGTAGAGATAGGTTGTACTGGCCAATGCATAAACCATTCCACCTCTGGAAGCTACAAATGATAGTTTGCTGGTCTGAAGTTAGTCACTGTTTTTATACATCACTAAACCACTACACATGGTGGATTCCAGAGTGGCCTAAGAATGACTTGTGAACAAGCAGTTGCTAGTTGGCATCAATGTGATTGAGGTATTGGAGCTCTGTGGGAAAATTTGCTCAACAACTGCCAGTGCTACTAGTCACCCACTTTCATGAGCATTACATTAATTTTCAAAGTTTATATATAAACTATAAATATATTAATACATGCCTCTTTTACAAAGCAAGAACAAAGGAGCTGTGTAGGTCATTAATTCAAAAGAATGATCTTAATGGAAACAGATTTAGATTAATTAGTTTCTTAATTCAAAACGTAAAAACCACTACTATAGTAATGTTGGTAATGACAGAATATCAGTGTACTGTCCAAGAGATGCAAATAATTATGAAAAAGTGCAAAGAAAAGTATTCTCAACTCTGTTGATATTGGAATGTTAAATTATGTGTTATGAATCATGCTACCTCAAAAAACATTATTTAAACTTTGTTCCAAAGCACAGCAATCCAAACAGAAAAATGTAGCAAAACTCTACAAAGTCTTTATTAATGCTATTCTGAAATTCACCTGTGGGGTAGCAGACAAAGGCTCTTCACACCACTGAAGGTGACACTGTCAATATGATTTTTTTAACTGATGCATTAAAAACAAAATCAGTTTCCTGGTAGAGCAACCTTTAAATAGTAAATCCTGACATTTAAAAAATTGTTATAAGGGTTTTCTGCTCCTCTCTTTATGTTTAGAGAAATCTTTTGGGTAGTCCTGAGAGCAGAACACTAAACATGCTCAGGCTCACCCATCCTCTCCCCTAGCTATTCTCTCTGGGCACACATCTGCTTGCTGTCTGTTCATAATTATTTTCAATTTCAGCTCTGCTGCTGATGTTACTGGTACACATCCCTTTAAAGGGATTGGGGAAGGATGAGCACCATGAACAATACACTGAAACTGACTATACCTTAAAGTGCTGTCAAGTTAGTAAAGCAATAAAACTGGGAAAAAAGGGAAAGATTTCCCCCACCCCCGCCTCCAATCTCTTAGGGGTTACTTGTAACAACGTAGTTCAACATTTTCAGATGGAAGTGTGATTTTCAAGTTGATGGCTCCCCTTGAAGCCCTATATTAAAGCTTCATGGGGAAGCTGCAGGCTGAGCAGCCATGCAGACTGTGTATCCCCTGCCTACCATGAAAGAGGATCTCTATATTGGCTCCATATAGGTCAGCACAGAAGGCTAGGGTGGAATGGATGGGTGGGGCCATGAAATTGGCATTTATGCAGATCCAGTGGCCTCCACACTCGCAGCCCATATCTAGAGTAGGGCCACTGGTGGAGCATGTGCTACTTTCTTCTTCATGCCACATGATTACTCAGGCTTTATGCAGGAGAGGTGCATTTCACCTGTTACAGAATCATTTAACATTACCATATGTGTAAACCTACAGTGAACCTTTGTAACAAAGAAAGTTTGTTGAGTTTGTAAAACTTTCTGATGTTTATAAAATAAAAATATTGCCAGTTACTGTTTTAAATTAGTGATGATAGTTGGTTTCCACATTTCAGTAATAAAAAATGTTAGAATATCAATTTCAGTAGTTCCCAAGCTTTTCTGAATACTGTACATAAAGTTACGCTTTTTGTTCTATATGACTTTTTTGAAAAAATATATAATGTCACTTCATAAATATTTGTGTCTGCACCATGTTTTGGTTAAACCCATGATGTCAAAATTCCCCATATGAGCACATACAATACTTTCCAATTTTCTTATTTTCTTTGATATGCTTCTTATATTTGCATACAGAAACCTTGGCAGTTTGAAGTTGATGATCTTATTACTCCCCTTCCATTTTCCTATTTTTTTCCTGTAAACATTATACTTTTTTACACATCAATTGGGACCCTACTTTTTTATACTCTGCTAATTGTAAGGAATTTGATCTTAATTTGTGTAATTTTAAAGCCATGCAACGGAGAGCTAGAATTTCCTAATACTAAATGCTTATATAAAATGTATTCCTGTTCACTGAAGGAAGAGCTGGGCCTACGTTATCAAGAAGACATTAATTATTAATTATCAATAAGAATTATTAATTCATTTTCTTGGTAGGTTCCACAATGTGATAGGTTCCAAAACAACATAAAAGAAGGCATGGTACCTACCCTAACATGGCTTTCACTTGATAATAAAATGGTTTAAAGTTGTCTGATGTAGAAGTGATACTTTTCTGCAGCCCAGCATCTCCCACAATTCTGGACATCTGGGCTGCTCTCCTGTCTCTGCAGCTTAGGGAAGTGGATCAGCATTTTGGCACCAAATGGTCTGGCCATGCCCCTCTGTTTGAGTGCCACATTCTTTGCCTCTGCAGTAGAAAACAGTGATAGTTTCTTTTGCTCCCACCCTTGCTCTTTCTATTTTAAAATTTCTGCCCATTTTTTTGGGCAGTGGACAGCAATGCTTCTTTGGCAGTCATCCTCTTTCCTGGATCAGTTAACCCCTTTAGGGGTTTAATCACCACTGAACCTCCGGAGCAACGTCTCCCTGCCGGCTCCTCTGACCCTTACAGGCATGATAGAACAGGCAAGAAAGCATCTGGTTAAATCCAAGCAGTGCTGTATATGTGAGGCAGCCTTCCCAGGTTCAGCAGACTTGGGTTGCGAGCAACTCAACTGTATCCCTTCCTGGGCAACATCCTGATCAGAGCTCCATTGCAGTCAGCAGCGCACAGAGCCACGTCTTGGACGTTGAATCTCCTCTAGGCACACATCTTCATCACCAGTGCCTAGAAAAGTTATCTGGCTCCATCCACCAGAATAACCCACCTGGGGGTATAAATAGACACTTTGGTAGTGAAGATCTACCCATTATTAAAAAGGTTTCAGAAAATCTGGAAATTTATTTTCTTGCTCCAGGCCGCAGGAGGCCTGCCGAAGCACTGTGCCTCCAACTGCTAGGATTCCTGGTGTTGTGCATAGGGATCACTCCATGGGCACAATCATGCATCAGAAGTCTTCAAGCCTTCATATTAAAGGTGTGAGGCCAGGCCCTGGAACACATAAACAATCATGTACAGGTTCTGACACAGGTATTCAACTCCTTATAATGGTAATCAGCCCACAGCAATGTCTGCAAAGGCATGTCCATTTGCCTTCCAGGCAATGGAAGTAATGAGGTGAGCTGAACAGTTCCTCCTTTTCCCCAGAGCAATCTACGTCAAAAGGGACCTGAACCAAAAGGCAGATTGGCTCAGCAAGCACCAAGTCAACAACTCTGAGTGCTGCCTAAATCAGCAAATTTTCAACTTAATTGTTCAGATGTTCAGCATCCCTTCAGCCTACCTGTTTGTGAATCATATGAATGCAAAGAAGCCAAAATACTTCACAAGGCAGATCCCAGGTCTGTGGGGACAGATGCCTTATTGCATAGTCGATACGTTACACATATCCACCCTTTCCACTACTGGGGAAGGTGGTCCAGAAAATAAAATGAGAACAGGCAGCAGTAATACTGATAACTCCTCATTGGCCAAGGAGATGTTGGTTCTCAGACCTGGCAGAGCTGAAACTGGAACCCCCCCACTCCAGCTTCCATGGAGACCAGACATCCTTTTGCAAGGTCCTCTTCTTCCTCCACACCTGAAACAGCTTCAACTAACATCCTGGCTATTGAGATGGAAGCACTAGAAGGTCTCAGTCTGTCCTCCAGAGTCATGAAGACATTGCTTTCATCTAGGAGAGTATTGACACTAAAAGTGTACACCTCTATCTGGTCCAGATTCAACAACTGGTGCCAAAAGCACAAGGCAAATGCCAGAAATTCAGGAATTCCAACCATTCTGGACTTTTTCCATAGAGGCATAGACAGAGGCCTTTAGCCCAGTACCATTGCATGTCAGTTGTCAGCTCTTAGTAGCATGCTCTTCAAAGGATCCTCAGGCTTCTTGGCAGACAGTCCACAGGTAGCCAGATTCTTTTGAGCAGTCCGATTAGCCACACCAATGGTCAGGCCAGTCTTCCCAAAATGGGAGCTTCCACTAGTTTTGAAGGCCCTGACAACCCGTCCCTTCAAGTTTCAAACTTCAGTGTCAGCCTTTTATTTATCCATTAAGGCTTGTTTCTTAGTAGCTGTCATGTCTGCCAGGCAAGTGTCAGAGATGGCAGCCTTATCTATACAGGAACCTTACTGTGTGTTCCACGAGGACAAGGTGGTGCTCAGAGCACCAGAATCCTTTCTTTCTAAGGTAAATTCCTCCTTCCACACTTCCCAAAAGGTTGTGCTTCCTTTGTTCTGTCCAAAACCACAGCATGAAACTGAAAAAGATGTGGCACAGCTTAGATGTCAGAAGAGCATTGAAAATCTATCTCAAGTGTACAGAATCCACAAGAAGAATAGGCTGTGTGTCCTGCCAGCCAAAATGCCAGGGACTCAGTGCTTCCAACTCCTCCATTCTAGATGGTTTAGACTTTGTATTATGAAAGCCTGTGAATTATCAGAGGTTGCTGTCACAGAAGAGATCAAGGTGCAATCCATGAGATCCTTAGTGACCTCACGAGCAAGTGTGTCCTCTTCAGCAATTTGTAAAGTGGACATTTGATCTACAGCTAACATCTTCATTAAGCACTACAAGGTGGATTTTCTGTCTTCTGCAGAGACCTCCTTTGTTGGGAGGATGCTTCAGGCAGAAATAATACAGACTTTTGAGTGAGCTCACAAAAAGGGAGGGTACTTCTTTCCCACATAATTTTTATTTTATAACCCTCCCTACATAACAACTCACAGCTCGCTTCTTCCCAGAAGTCCAGAATTGTGGGAGACTCTGGGCTGCAGAACAGAAAATTTCTTACTAATAATTTACTGTCTGCTAGCAGGGTCTTCCACAATTCCACCCACCCTGGATCATAAGCCAAGTGTCAGATATTAAGTGGAATCTTTTAAATCAAGATTGGATGTTTTTCTAAAAGATATACTCTAGGAATTATTTTGGGGAAGTTCTATGGCCTGTGTTATACAGAAGATCAGGCACATGTTATACAGGTCAGGTGATCACAATGGTTCCTCTGACCTTGGAATCTATGAATTTATTAATCTCCATTGTACTAATGTATATAGCTATTTCATTATCGCTGAAATAGTAAGTTTATAGTTTGGGAATAACTCATCTGGCTACAAGTGGGAGCAGAGAGGACGTGGCCAGACGGTGCAGCACCAAAATGCTGATCAGCCTCCATAAATTTATAGTTTGGGAATAACTCATCTGGCTACAAGTGGGAGCAGAGAGGATGTGGCCAGACCATGCGGCACCAAAATGCTGATCTGCCTCCATGAGCTGCAGAGAGAAGAGCAGGTCAGATGTCCAGAATTATGGGAGATGCTGCTAGCAGAAAGGAAATCACCGGTAAGATCTTTTCCATTATTTCTATATCTCAATTTGTTGAATTGATTCCGTATTTTTCTTTTAGTTTTTAATGTCTAAACAGGAGAAATAACTGTAGTTTCCATCTACATCCTTTCTTTCCTAATCATCTCTTATGCTCTTGGTAGGACTGCTTCCCTCTGCCTTCATATACAACTATACACAGTGTTCCATCTGGATTCATAACTGTTGCTGTTCAGAAAACAGAATTTAGATTCCATGAAAAAATTAAAAATTTTGGGGGGGGGAAATCCCAAATCATTATGAAAAGTCAAAATTTTTTAAAAAATTGGGATGTAATTTCGAATCTATTCTGGAGTCACAGAGCCTGGCTCTTGACTTCCTGGCAACCTATCAGGCAAGTAGATGGGAAACCCAGCAACCCACCTGGGTCACTGTACAGTTACTCCAGTTATACTTTTTGTCTCATATTTCAAATACAATGGTGCTTTACAAGATGCCATAAAAGGCAAATCGTGACCTTTCCTCCATGGCCACAAAGGACCCTTACCGTAGTAGTTATGCTGCTTTTGTGCAGGGGAAATTGGATTTGGGAGCTCACACAGGAGTGTGCACTCCTGAGGGCCACAACACAGAGCACAGAAAGTGTCCTGGGAGATTGGAAAGTTGGAGGGGGGCAGATCTGATCCCATCTTTGGGGGCGGGAGGGGGAATGCAACAGCCACAAATGTGGCCCTAATGTTGCAGTAGCAGCTGTGAAATGGCCTGAGAAAGGGAAGATTCTTTCCCTCACTCCCACTGGCTCTCACAGAATGGCATTCTGGTTGCTAAGTGTCTGGTTTTCAACTGGAAAGTCCGGTCAAAAGGGGACCTGTGCAGTGTCCGGTCAGTACTGCTGATCAGACACCAAAAGTCCGGTTACTGTAGTAACTGCAATTGGCCTCCGCTGCTGGGAGGGTGGGAAGAGCAGTTGCTGCTGGAGGAACTGGCTCGCAGCTCTGGCGGAGAGGAAGGTACTGGCGCTACCCGGGGGACGGATCCTGACAGCACGAGGCATTTGAGGAGCAGGCCAACAGCTGGGCTTGCTGCCCATGATGGCCTGTCCCACCTTCGCAGACTGCTGGGGCCCTGGCTCTCTCTGACCCCTTGTTCTGGGGACCCCTCCACCCCGCTGTGACCTGATTGGCCCCAGCCTTTCGCTCTGGGGACCGACCCTTTCTCCACCCCAGCTCCGTGCTCCGGCGCCCGCTCTCCTCCGCCCTGTTATGCCCCAACTGGGCAGGCAGGCAGGCAGGCTCCGCATTAGCTCCTCCCAGCCCAACTCTTCAGGCGGCAAGTGAGTGGCAGGAGTGGGTGCAGCGAGCGATGGGGGGCCAGTAGTGTGTGGTTTTGAAAATTGGAAAGTTGGTAACCCTAAGAATGCCCCACTGAATAGCATGCTTACTTGGCTAAGGATTTTGCCTTACTGCTTAAATATGGGCAGCAACACATTGCCAAAGTATTTGGTTGTTTGATGATTGCTCCAGGAAGAGTCAGAGAAGTAATCTGCCCTCTCAGGCCAAAGAGCAGCAGTAAAGCCACTTCACAGCCATTATTGCAACTCTGAGGCTGCAGTAGTCTTTGCAACCTCAGTGGGGTTAGAAGGACAGGAAAATCTGTGTAGCATCAATGCCACTACCCAGCCCTGCCCCCCTCAATACCTTGTGCACTGGCAGAGCTGGGCAATCTACTGGAAACCTGTCCCACCTTGTGAGATGGAAACTCATCAGTTCTGCAACCCTGGGAACCTTCACAACTTCTGAGGCAGGGGCAGGATTTGCCTTACCAATTCTGCAATGATGGAAACTTTCTCAGCTTTGGAGGAGGGGCAAGATTTGCTTGTAATATGAACAATGAATAGACATTTCCTTATGTAAATACCATACTCCCTCTTTTCACTAAACAACAGAAGTAGAGTACTGTGCCTGTTTTGCTAGTTATCTAAGAACATTCATAGATGGAAAATAATATGTATTGTATTTTTTAAAACTAAGGTCAGAATTTTGAAGTTTATAAATTGCGTTGTGCTTTAATATGCTAAATTATGGAATTGGCGATGGAGAGTAAAAATGGACAGTTTCCATTAGAGGAAAGGTAGTATAAAGATGACTTGATAATTAAAGTTTATTTGAACAACCATACCATCACATTTTTGGGCAAAAGCCATCAGAGTTGACAAATTAGCTTTGACATCTTAAGCTTTGTAAGATGTTCTAAATGTAAAATACTACTGATTTTAGTGGAGAAACTTTTATCTGTAAAATGAAATATTTTTAAAGATAAACACAATGTGTTTTTGCAGTGCACTATTTAGTTTTCAAATAAGAAGAGCAATGGACTCTTTAGAAGAAATGAGAGAGGAATCTGGTTTCAAAAGAATGTTTTGTATTAATGCCTGGACAAGTACTTTATGTCTCAATTTAGAGATGATGAGCTTTGTTTTCTCAATGGAAATCACTACCCCAAAATTAGGTATAAATTGGTAATGGGAAAACCTCAAAAGGGGCCAGAGAACTTGGCATAAGAACCCCAACATTCAGATGTTTTCCAAATCTGTATTTTCTGAAAATTAAGCTAGAAATATTACAATACTTCTGTAATTGGTGTTCCCAATTAGGGAACACATTCTTTAAGATGAGGCTTTCAGACAGTATTTCTGCTTCTATCAGGAGCCAGAAGTGTAGAAGTATGTGAAAATAAAAATTAATGAAAGAAAAGTTCACTACATTTTGCTGAGGTGGTGTTTGAGAGGATCAGTAAGATGTACAAATCAAATGTGTGATTAGAAGGCAATAGGCTGCAACTTCTCTTAGCATAACAAACAGGGCTCTTGTCCTCTGAAAACCTGCCAGATTTTTGTTTTACCTGTTTGTTTATGATCGTAAGTCTCTCACTATTCTGAGGACACAGGTTTTGCTGCCCTGTAGCTAGGGGGAAAAATATATGAGAATGTACAAACTATTTTGGCCTTCTGGTCTACTTCTTACAATTTAAAAAAAAAAAGTTTAACAGCCTATCCTATTTTTATAGGTTTTCTCCTGTTTTTCATTTAAGATTTAAATATTACATTTCAAATGTCAGTGTAATAATAATTTGAAGGTACTTCTTGTTAACTTGGTAATAACTTTTTGTCCATTCTACTTTTTGATTTCTGCTATAGAAACCTCAGCATTTGGCCTCTTGGTTTGTCCAGCCCAATATACAATTTTTACCTTATAAACAGGAAGCATCCACAATTTATCACAACATACCAGTAGGACTTTACAGGGAAAAATATGTTTAGTTTATTTATTGTCAATGAGAATGAATAATATTAATTTTTTAATGTATGAAGTGTGTTGTTTAGCATTATCCTTATAAGGCAGTATTCTTTCTGCCTTACCCTCAATGAATAATTCTTACTTCATGAGGACTATTCAGGAAGTGAAGTACCACTTGATGAGTAAAAGTTGTTGAATGAGTACCAGAATTAATGTGATAAATTCACTCAAATACATTTTCCCCTGTATCCAAATGTTGGCGTTGTTTTGTAGTATAACTATACAGTGAGATGCTTTCTAAGCTTTTCAAAACAACACTAAAAGTTTATATTTTTTTGAATAACTCCATATGTAACTTATCAAAAAGAAAATAACAAGTCTAAATAGTGAACCTAAATATGTTTAATACATTAGAATTTTATAGTATATAAAGGCTTATTATATCTTATATGTACAAAGTTAGTAGTTTAGCCTTAGGCTTGAAAAGTGACACTCTCCTCTCCATGTTTAATGTCAGAATCTTATTATTCCCCAATAGCAAACTAACTGTTGAGCCAAGATTTAGAAACAATATCATTTACATTTCTATAGTAAGATTTTAGGATTACTAGTATATATTAAAGCCTCACACACTAGCATTTGGCAATGACAAACCTTTGGGGTTTGACTCACAAAAAGGTCATGTGTTGATTAGTTTAAAAGGTGCACTTTCGTTATATAGCAGAAAGGTTATATGTTTTATTCCTAATTCAGAAAGAAAATTGAGTACAAAGGAGATCTCTGAAGCCATATATGATTGTTTTTTTGTTTGTTTGTTTTGTTATGAAAGCAATTTGTAGACATAACTGCCCTAGGCTACTTAAACATTAAATGGGAGTCTGAGAAGAACACAAACAACTGAAGACTTTGGTAAAAGAAATACACCTCTACCCCGATATAACGCTGTCCTCGGGAGCCAAAAAATCTTACTGCGTTATAGGTGAAACCGCGTTATATCGAACTTGCTTTGATCCGCCGGAGTGCACAGCCGCGCCCCCCCCCCCCCCCGGAGCGCTGCTTTACCGCGTTATATCCGAATTCATGTTATATCGGGTCGCGTTATATCGGGGTAGAGGTGTACTAATAGTATGAAGATCTATCTCATTAACACAAATATACTCATATAAAAACATCTAAAATAAATGTGGCATTTGCATACAGTAGATACCTATATGTGTCAATAAACACAAATTCAAGTTGAAACTTAATGTAGTAAGCAAAGTATATGGTTATGTTAAATGATACTAAAAGATTGAATTTGAATTTAAATATCTTTGCAAGAAAATCTTTTCAAAAGGTCTTGTAAAGAGCAGAGTATGACATACCAGATCTACAAACTCTCAGCTCTACTTCTTTCTTCTCATTATTATCCTGATTTCCTGCTTCTCTGCTTTTCTTTCACAGACCAGCAAACTACACCCACAATCACATATGGGAAACTTTCCTGACATGTGGTTTCTGCAGTTTCCCTCTGCTTTTCATTACTGATAGAAGGTTCTATCCCTGTGTTTAGCTGGTTTCACAATGGATTCCCAAGACTAAGCTCTCTTCCTTACTACTGGGTTGTTTATATGCTAGCATACCACCAGTCTAATTCCACCTTTACAAAAGGCAGAATATATATTCTTACCATAGTAGATATTGGACATGTAGGGCTATAGTTTCCATGTATGGGCCTGGAAAATCTGAATTTTAACTTTTAGAGATTTTTACACATCTTTACATCAGTGGGTGGGGCAGGGGGAGGTTACCCCATCTTCATAAAAGAGCCTTGCCCTTCAGAAACATGCAGGGAAATCCCATAGAATTTGAACCATCAATAGAGGCAGAGGCATTTGCAGGGAGGCCCAGTCCTTCACTTCAAGGGGATATAACTGTAGCAGGCAGAGCAGGAAGCAGAGTAGGATAATGCAGACATGTTCAGCATTAACTTTTGCAGAAATATCCTTGCAAGTTGAGGTGAGACTGTGACCATCCACCATCCTTCTGCTTCTCCACCTCTTGGAGTCCTCACCCTACAGTATACTTTTTAAGAGGAAACGTTTCACAAAGCTGTTACTCTTCCCTTCCATGTCCTACCCTAGATCTGTCCATTAGTACTAGTGGGGAACATAATAATCTTGGGGTATGTCTACACTACGAGAGTAGTTCGATTTTACTTAAATCGAATATGTGGAATCGATATTACAAAATCGAACGTGTGTGTCCACACTAAGGACAGTAATTCGACTTTGTGAGTCCACACTAACGGGGAAAGCGTCGACATTGGAAGCGGTGCACTGTGGGCAGCTATCCCACAGTTCCCGCAGTCCCCGCTGCCCATTGGAATTCTGGGTCGAGCCGCCAATGCCTTCTGGGTAAAAAAATGTGTCGAGGGTGGTTTTGGGTAACTGTCGTCATCCGTCCGTCACTACCGCCCTCCCTCCCTGAAAGCGCCGGCGGGAAATCAGTTCGCGCACTTTTCTGGTCAGTGACAGCACGGACGCCACAGCACTGCGAGCATGGAGCCCGCTGCGACCATCGCTGCAGTTATGGCCGTTGTCAACACCTCGCAGCTTATCATCCACCTTTCCCAGAGGCAGAGAAATCAGGCGAGGAGGCTACGGCAGCGCGGTGAGGGCCTGAAGTCTGAGAGTGGCACAGACCTGTCAGAAAGCACGGGACCCCGCGCCGAGGACATCACGGTGGCAATGGCTCATGTTGATGTTGTGGAACGGCGATTCTGGGCCCAGGAAACAAGCACGGACTGGTGGGACCGCATAGTGCTGCAGGTCTGGGATGAATCACAGTGGCTGCGAAACTTTCGCATGCGGAAGGGGACTTTCATGGAACTTGTGAGTTGCTGTCCCCTGCCCTGAAGCGCAATCACACCCAGATGCGAGCAGCCCTGACTGTCCAGAAGCGAGTAGCCATAGCCCTCTGGAAGCTTGCAACGCCAGACAGCTACCGGTCAGTCGCGAACCACTTTGGCGTGGGCAAATCTACCGTGGGGGTTGTTGTCATGCAAGTAGCCAACGCAATCATTGAGGTACTGCTCTCAAAGGTAGTGACCCTGGGAAACGCGCAGGTCATCATAGATGGCTTCGCCGCGATGGGATTCCCAAACTGCGGTGGGGCTATAGATGGAACTCACATCCCTATCCTGGGACCGGACCACCAGGCCAGCCAGTACATCAACCGAAAGGGCTACTTTTCAATGGTGCTGCAAGCACTGGTGGACCATAGGGGACGTTTTACAAACATCAATGTCGGATGGCCGGGCAAGGTTCATGACACTCGTGTTTTCAGGAACTCAGGTCTGTTTAGACGGCTGCAGGAAGGTAGTTACTTCCCGGACCACAAAATAACTCTTGGGGATGTGGAGATGCCTATAGTCATCCTCGGGGACCCAGCCTACCCGCTAATGCCCTGGCTCATGAAGCCCTATACTGGTGCCCTGGACACTGAAAAAGAACTCTTCAACTACCGGCTGAGCAAGTGCAGAATGGTGGTGGAGTGTGCTTTTGGCCGTCTCAAGGGGAGATGGAGAAGCTTACTGACTCGCTGTGATCTCAGCGAAACCAATATCCCCATTGTTATTGCAGCTTGCTGTGCGCTCCACAATCTCTGTGAGAGCAAGGGGGAGACCTTTATGGCGGGGTGGGAGGTTGAGGCAAATAGCCTGGCTGCTGATTACGCCCAGCCAGACAGCCGGGCGATTAGAAGAGCCCAGCGGGACGCGCTGTGCATCCGGGAGGCTTTGAAAGCTAGGTTCCTGAGTGAGCAGGGTAACCTGTGACTTTTAAGTTTGTGTACAGAGAAGCTGAACCTGCCCCCGTTTCTTTACCCACTAAATGTTCAGTATCCTCTCCAGTTACATACCCCGTTCCCCCCCTTCCAACACACGTTTAAAAATAAAATCACTTGAATTTTGTTAATGAACACCGTTTTCTTTATTACTGTTTTCGCGGGAAAGTGTTGAACCTGGGACGCAGACTGTGGTGGGGAGCGGGTGTAGTGTAGTGATGCAAATGACGCTTCTAAACTCCAGGAATGACAGGCTCCGCAGTGGTGGACTGGTTGTTTCAACTGAGCCTGCCACCCCTCCTGTTCGGGAGGATGTGGGGGCTATGTGACTTTGTGGCAGGGGGAGGACGGTTACAGATCCCCTGCTGCGTGGCTCTGTGATCCAGGATAAGGACCGCTGCATAAGATCTCTAACTGCCCTCCCCCGCCACAAAGTCACAGAGCAACCCCCACCCCCCCACCACAGAACATGAAAACCACCTCCCAGACTGACCAGGGTAACTAGTGACTGCACTGTGTGTGTGCCCTGCTGCTGAACCTGCCCCCGCCTCTGTACCCTGGTAAAGGTGACTGTCCTGTCCAATTACCAACCCCCTTCCCCCCCTTCAGACAGACTCTCCTCTAAAAGAACATGATGGAAACAGTAATTAACAGAAACATATTTTTTATTAGCAACTACACATGAAACTGGGGGGTGAAACTTGGACGGGGGCTTGGGTGAGGCGGGAAGGAAAGGACTTGTCAAATTTTGGGGAATGAGAGCCTTCTAGTACTAGAGCAGTCTGCAGGGGTGGAGTGAGAGTTTTCACGGACTCTGCCACCCCTCCTTCTTTGGACTTTGGGTGAGGGGGGTATGGGACTTGGTGGCGGGGGAGGGCGGTTACAGATAGACTGCAGCGGGGCTCTGTCCTCCTGCCTCCGGTCCTGCAGAACATCCACAAGGCGCCGGAGCGTGTCCGTTTGCTCCCTCATTAGTCCAAGCAGTGTTTGAGTCGCCTGCTGGTCTTCCTGCCGCCACCTCTCCTCCCGTTCCATGTGTGATCGGTGCATTTGGGACAAGTTATCCCTCCACTCGGTCTGCTGGGCTGCCTGGGCTCGGGAGCAGCCCATAAGTTCCGTGAACATGTCCTCCCGTGTCCTCTTCTTCCTACGCCTAATCTGCGCTAGCCTCTGGGAGTGTGATGCCAGGCTAGGTCGGGAGACAGTCGCAGCTGTGGGAATGGGAAAAAGGGAGTGAATTCCTCAGAAAGATAAATTTAGTTGTGAACAAAGAACATAGTCTTTCTCTGTGAACAAGACTATGCACAGCACCTATCACATGCGCACTCAGGACAAGGTCGAATTTTCGGCCTTCGCATTCAGTGCCTGGGGTCTTGCAGTGCAGATCAGAGAAGCGGGGCAGGACACCGGAATTTGTGTAGCAGGCTGACATGGTAAGCCGTAGACTTGTGGCTGCTTAAAACTTTAATAGTAGCACTGGCCTCCTTTCACATTGAAAGCAATGTCAGTTCCTGCTGCCAGCAATCCGGCAAGCATGAACTCTGCCCCTGTCCCACCCCCTCGCGGCTGTCCCAGGGAAAGATCCCTGTATGTTGCCCCTCTCCCGCCTCCACCGCGTGGCTGTAAGCCGCCGGTTACAGTTCTGTAAAGGAACAGGCAAGCAGTCCCAATACTAACATTCCCCTACCTAATTCAAAGCAAGTCACCATGAGCGACATCACTCTGATGAGGATTTCAGAGACGGAAAAAGAAAGGATGCTTCGGGAAAGCCTGCAAAGACCAGGGCCGTATGCCGCCATGCTCTGCAGGGCAATGATCCCGGAGTACTTGCTTGTCTCCTGGCGCGGAAATGTTTGCTACTACGGAGGACCCAATAAGGCCGCTCTCCCCAGGAACCTGATGCAAAGGCTTTCCAATTACCTCCAGGAGAGCTTCGTGGAGATGTCCCAGGAGGATTTCTGCTCTATCCCCGGACATATAGACCGGATTTTACTGTAGCTGCACTGGTAGGGACTAAACAGTAGAGCGGCTTGGGCAGAACAATCATGCTAAACCGGACATTGTTAGATTTTTTTCAGCAGTTGCACTGCCAGGGACTGAACTATTAAGAGCCTAGGGCAAAGTAATCATGCAAAACCCATTGTTAATATTGTTAATATTCCTGTTCTGTTAAAAATAAATGTTTAGGTGTTTTAAACACTTACTGAGTGATCCTTCCCCTGATTCTGTGTCCGGGTTAATGGCTGGGGACGGTTGGTAGGGGATCTCTGTAAGGGTGATGAAGAGATCCTGGCTGTCGGGGAAATCAGCGTTGTAAGCGCTGTCGACTGCCTCGTCCTCCTCATCTTCTTCCTCATGTCCGAGGAAGCGGCCATCGACAATATCCCATCCTCAGAGTCCACGGTCAGTGGTGGGGTAGTGGTGGCGGCCGCACCTAGGATGGAATGCAGTGCCTCGTAGAAACGGGATGTCTGGGGCTGGGATCCGGAGCGTCCGTTTGCCTTTTTGGTCTTCTGGTAGCCTTGTCTCAGCTCCTTGATTTTCACGCGGCACTGCGTTGCATCCCGGCTGTATCCTCTCTCTGCCATGGCTTTAGAGATCTTCTCATAGATCTTTGCATTCCGTCTTTTGGAGCGCAGCTCGGAAAGCACGGACTCATCGCCCCACACAGCGATCAGATCCAAGACTTCCCGATCAGTCCATGCTGGGGGCCTCTTTCTATTCTGAGATTGCACGGCCATCTCTGCTGGAGAGCTCTGCATCGTTGCCAGTGCTGCTGAGCTCGCCACGATGTCCAAACAGGAACTGAGATTCAAACTGCCCAGACAGGAAAAGGAATTCAAATTTTCCCGGGGCTTTTCCTGTGTGGCTGGTCAGAGCATCCGAGCTCGGACTGCTGTCCAGAGCGTCAACAGAGTGGTGCACTGTGGGATAGCTCCCGGAGGTATTACCGTCGATTTCCATCCACACCTAGCCTAATTCGACATGGCCATGTCGAATTTAGCGCTACTCCCCTCGTTGGGGAGGAGTACAGAAGTCGAATTGAAGAGACCTCTATGTCGAACTAAATAGCTTCGTGGTGTGGACGGGTGCAGAGTTAATTCGATGTAACGGCGCTAAATTCGACATAAACTCCTAGTGTAGACCAGGCCTTGGAGAATGAATTTCCAGATTGAAATATTCCATTGTGACCAGTCATCTGATGTCTTTGGGCAGTAATTTTAAAGTTTCCAGGGAGAAGAAGGATTTCCTATCAAGAAATCTTGCTGCTTCTTGAAGTGATAGTCCCTATGTGTGTTCCACACATGGGTATGCATGTGCACCATGCGCCTGAGTCTGTTGATCTTTAGTAAGTAGTCTGCAGTTGTTCTCCTCATACTCCAAACCAAGGGCATAAAGGGCAGTGCAGACCAACACCTCTCCAGTTCTTTCTTAACTGCTGCATGGCCTGAGTCAGAATTCTTTGTGTCGCCTCGATTTTCCTCTACTTTATTATCTTTAAATACAATTTGTAAATAGTTTTAGTAGTTTTTAGTAGTTTAGACTTAGTGTGCTAGTGTAGTTTTATAATTAGTATAGTTAGCTTAGTTCTCCCCACCCCATGGAGCATCCCGGAGAGAATGAAGTATCCCTAGCCTCTGTTTGCCAGATGCTGGGAATGGGCGACAGAGGATGGATCACTTGATGATTACCTGTTCTGTTCATTTCCTCTGGGGCACCTGGCATTGGCCATTGTCGGAAGACAGGATACTGGGCTAGATGGACCTTTGGTCTGACCCGGTATGGCTGTTCTTATGTTCTTAGATTAATCAAACCATCCATTTACTGGTATTATTTCCGAAACCTCATGTCTCCAATGAGGACAAACTGCTTCACTCTGTAGCTGTCTGACAGGCACTGATGTTTTATCTACAGAGAACAAAAACAATTAGAAAAACACCTAGACTTTTCATCACTTTTGATCAAGGGGTCAAGGTCTAGCTGCACAGAGACTTTCTAAATAAATCTCTGGCTGCATCATCCTTTGTTACCGGCTATCTTATATCCCCCCGCCCAAAAGGGGTGAGACCCCTTCTACCAGAGTGCAAGGAACCTCTGCAGCATCTTTGTGTGACATACCCTTACTAGATATATGTATGGTGGTTACCTAGAGCTCCATACACATCTTTACAACACATTACACACTGGTCCAGACTTCTGCAGGTACAGCAGTGGGGATGGCAAACATCCATACCATCTGCATCCTCACACCCATCTCCTGTTTGACAATCGCTTACTAATCTCACATGTTTGGAATACACATAGGGACCATCACTTGAAGAAGAAATGGAATTTACTTACCTGTAACTGGAGCTTCTCCAAGATGTGCAATCCCTATCTGTATGTATTCCACTACCCACCCTCAATCACCTCTGCTGCGGACCATGACCAGATACATGGAACTGAAAAGGAACTGGAGTGGCGTTGGTTCACACTGCTCCTTTATACCTTTGGTTCAGAGCATGAGAACAACTGCACATGTGCAGACTTACTTAAAGCTCTGGGGCAAGCAGTTGGTGCACATGCAAACCCACTTGTGGAATACAAATAGGGACCATACATCTTGAAGAACCTCCAGTTACCGGAAAGTAACCTCAATTTAATATTCTAGGGTCCCATTTATTTTTAGCATTCTCACCCACATATTTTATATCAGCCTCTTTCCATTTTTTTCATAATCTCTCTCTCTCTCTCTCTTTCTCAGGCTGTTTTTCTCACAAAATCAAGTCACATTTCTTTTCACAATTTTAGAATAATCAGTTAGCAGATACTCTCTTATCCTGGCATTGTTTCTGACCATAGATGGCTAGAAAAACTAAAAAATAGATTGTATGAAGTGATCACATGCTTGTACCAAAGAAAATATGGATATATTTTCTTTCAAACATTTCAGCTCAATGAAGTACAACGCATCAGCATGGTCTCTGGGATATAGCATTGGTCAATGATTTTGTAGTTTAACTAGTTAAGAATTTGTCTTTAAACAAGACTGTTTGATTTACATTATATGCACTTTTAAGGGTCTATAAATTACTACGCGTGTCACATTGTTACATAACTGCCAGTTCCTTTTTGCGGGAGGCAAATTCCTAAGAAGAATTCCATATGCATTAATTTAATCACACTGCACCAAAACTGCTAGTTTTCTGTTTTACATATTAATATATAAATATTTGCTTGGTAAACTGAATCGATTAATAAATAAATAGTATTTTTCAGTCGTAGTTCTACAGAGTCACACTGGTATATTGTTTAGTTTGATTTTGATTTTGCATTTGCATTTCCAGTCCTAGTTAGGACATCCCAGAAAATGCCCAGCTGCTTCATCAGGTGCTCCTAGTGCACCAGGATCATGTCTCACATTCACTAACATGGCTAGTATAATCTCTGTTGGAGAAGAACTGAATGTTCATTTACACTGTGTGAATCAATGGATAATAATGTCCCTTGTCTTGAGCTGTCAGGTCTAATGTGAAATATGAAAGTATTTTAGACTGCCTGTAAAATAGTCTAGCCTTAATATGCAGCAAGGAGACCCTGTGGATTCTGAATTAACTGTAACTCTTAGTAAAAGCAACCCAATGACAGTTGCAGTGTTTTGAATATCTAGGTCATAATGTCAATTTTAATATATTTTTTAATATTTGCATCAAATGCAGGTTGGTCATTTAAAAATAACATTTATTTTGGTTTTCACGTAGGATGCTGGAGAAATGGTTCGCTCCTTTGTTGGTGGCTTGGAACTGATTGTCAATTTGCTAAAATCCGAGAATAAAGAAGTTTTAGCAAGTGTATGTGCTGCTATTACCAACATAGCCAAAGATGAAGAGAATTTAGCTGTTATAACAGATCATGGCGTTGTCCCTCTGTTGTCCAAACTAGCAAACACAGTAAGTGACATCTTTCTGTAATATCCAACCATCTATACAAATTTAATTAGCCATTTGATTCCAGTCCTTGTATCAAACCCAAAGCAAAAGAGCATGGCATGAGTGGTGAGTTCTACAGCAGTTGTGGAAAAGGGATATAGACTCTTTTCCCACTTCAGAATGTAGACTGGCTATGAAGTCACTCTGTGACTAATACTACAGCTGCTTTGGAGCATGAACCCCTTTTTAGTATTCCTTGCAAGTAGTACAAAGGGGATAAGGGTGCCTCTCTATGTAGCAGCTGTCCTCTGGGAGGAACAAGGAGGAAGGGAAACAGCAGTATATTTGAACAACACAGAGAAATCCTTATCAGAATCTTAGTGATGGAGCCACATTCCAAGCTGTGGCTTTTCATACAGATTTTAACACTAATTTTGCCTAATTTCCAACCAGCCTATACACTGAATCTTTGAAAATATATAGCATCCGTTAAGCACAGAACAGTATAAAGCTGTCAGCTCCACTGCACTCATGCAAGATTCTTCATAAATTGAGATTTTTCTTTCTTTCTTTCTTTCTTTCTTTCTTTCTTTCTTTCTTTCTTTCTTTCTTTCTTTCTTTCTTACGAAATTGTGGCTGCCCTTAAACTACTTGCAAATATGGTTCTCCTACTTATTTAAGAAAGATATTTAATGGATTCTTTTTTTTTTGCCCAGAACAATGACAAATTAAGGCGTCATTTAGCAGAGGCCATTTCTCGCTGTTGTATGTGGGGAAGTAACAGAATTGCCTTTGGAGAAACCAAAGCTGTGGCTCCTTTAGTACGTTACTTGAAATCAAATGACACATCAGTTCATCGAGCTACTGCTCAGGCCTTGTACCAACTTTCAGAGGATCCCAATAACTGCATCACCATGCATGAAAATGGAGTAGTGAAGGTAAGGGGCAAGATTTTTGCAACTCTGGGTTCAAATTGTTAAATAGCATTGGCATGATAAGAAGAAGAGTTCCAGCACATGAGGGAATTTCTGAATATACTTGCCCACCTGAGATCAACTCAGGTTTATTACAGAGAACTTTGGGTAAACAATGAGTTAGAGAGTATTTATATTCTAAAAAGAAGTCAGCTGGATGGTTGACAGAAATGGTAATATGACATGAGCCATTCACCTCTAGATTATTCACTCAATTCAAGTCCAAGCTGGTTGTGATACAGAGTCATTATTGTCTTACTATTTCAACTAGTCTTTGAAAAATGAGTTAGATCATCTTAGTGGATGGTTGAATTCTGTGCCACAGTAGCCACCTAGTAGTGAAAGAATATGAGAGCAGCTGAATCCACTTATGTAATGGATCTTGTTGGGCCAAATTAAGGTAGAGTAGTACAAGCCTAGGAGCTCTTTGGGCTCTGCATTCACTTTTAAAAGTCTTGTGACATGACAGCACATTACCCAAAGGTTTTTATCTGTTAGGGGTATGTCTTCTTATTAGAAGCTTTTTCTAGTAAAGGTTTTGACTCCAGAGGTTAAAGTCAGAGGAACTGGACAGACCAGGATTATGGCCTTTGAGATGGGGGGAAGGGGATGGGAAGTGTGTTAAGCCAATTATGGTAAATTTCCTAAAGGGTGTACTATTTAGAATTCTTCTTTTTACTTTAGCATCCAGAATAAATGTGCTGGAAGCAAAAAGGATGCTTTATGGTGCAATATTATTGTGAATTTTAAAGTCATATCTTGTATTTGTGTTAATGATGATGCATTTATTGCATGAATCGGTTGAGAGGCCAAGATTTGAACTGAGGTGACCAGATGTCCCTTTTTAAAGGGACAGTCCCGTATTTAAGCCCTCCTGTAGGTGTCACGACTTTTTCTTAAAAAGAGGCAAATTGTCCCATATTTTCTGTCTCCCTCCTCCCCCCTCAGTACTGGCGAGTCCTGGTGCTGGCCGGATCCCTGCTCACCAGCCATCTGCCCACCAGCAGCGAGTTGGGGGATCCAGTGGTCGATGATGGGGGGGGTGGTGGCCCCAGCGGCGAGTGGGGGGATCCAGTGGCCGCAGCGCGCAGGCCGGCCACTCCCTCTGCTGGTCCGTCAGCGCAGCCCCCGCTGCATGCAAATTCTCGGCCAGCAGGGCCCCATCCCCCATCCCATTTCTGCTGGCATTGGTTGCGTGCTGCGAGCTGTGGTGTCTGGTGTGTGCGGTCAGGCACCAGGCAGAAGCCGGTTATGTGTCACCTCTGCTGCCCACCCATCAGCCCTTTACGTGCTCCCCCTTTCACTGTCCTCTCCTTGCTTTGCCCCTTCATCCCCCCCTCCAGCCCCACTGCTCCTCCATATCCCCCCCGGCAGGGTGCATCCCGCTCCCAGCACTGTGCAGAGAACCAGCCCCTGATCAGAGTGCTCAGCTGACCAACAGCCTGGCCAGTAGGCTCCTTCCTTCCCCCACTGCCTATGGCTGGGCCGGAGCCCTGGGAAAGCCCAAAACCCTCTGGCCTGGGACACTGGCCAGGAGGAGCCAAGCCCTGCATGTGCCAAAGCCCCACACAGTGCTGGCATGGGGAAACCTCTCCATCCCTCAGCTAAGCTCTGGAGTGGTGGGGGAGGAAGTGATTTCCAGCCTGTTTGAACTCTGACCCAGCAGGCTCCCCAGTAGCCCCCCCGGGCAGGGGCTTAGCACCCTCTTCACCACCACCTCCCTTCGTTCTTCCCCCCAGGGAGTGTGTGGCTGCTCCGTCTGCTTGGCACTGTCCCCTGCTGAGCCACCTCTCTGGCCGGGTTCCCTGAAGCCCCTGCAGTCATGTTCCCTGGGCCCTGGTGCACAGTGCATCCTTAGGGCTTAACCCCTTCCTGCCCACGCTGTAGCCGGGGGACAGGAGGCGGCTGGGTTATATCGGGGGCCAGCAGCAGCATGGAGGTGTTAGCCGCCTTTCGACACTATGCGGGCAGGAAGGGGCAAGCTGCTTCCAGCCACAGGAGGTGGGGGGTAAGAGATGAGCTCTGCAAAGACACAGGCCAGGTCATCCCTTCCCCGGCCCCTTCTCTCCTGCGGCTGGAAGCAGCTCCTATTCCTTCCCTCCCGCACAGTGCCAAAAGGCTGCTGCTGGCCACCTTCTGGTGTGAACCCTGGCAGAAATCTGGGGAGGGAGGCATGTGACCCCGCATGCTCCCCCACCACATGATGCCTTGGGAAGACGCGGCACCAGGAACCAGGAGAAGCGGGTCCATCCCAGGGACCCAGCCAGCCATGGAGGGTGGAGAGTGCCAGGTAGGGAAGGTCCGGTCAGTTGGTCACCCCTGCCCTGTGTGAGAGAGGTGTATGGCTGTGTGTGTGTGTTACCTCTCCTCATGTGAACTCTAAAGCACTAAAGATAAGATGGTAAATAAAAAGAATCCAACTATGCAGTATTTCTTTTTAACACGGGCTCTGTCAACTTGATGTTAATTTGAACGTTTGTACTAAATCGCTCTGATTGATTGCCGTTGAACTCGCTTGAACACGAGTAATTTTACCAGGTGTCTTGTATTCAGCATAGGGAAATATGGTCAACCTAGGACTGACTCAAGTTTGAACTACTCTCTTGCCCCTATTATGTAGTCTATGTAAGTCATAATATTGGTGATGTAGTGTGGGGAAGCTTTATACTACCATCACAGCCCATCTTGCAACTGTGCTCTATGGATAGAGAGAATTCGGGGTTGTCTGTTCCTGCTTATCCTCCCTTTCTAGTCTGGACCCTTGACCAGATCCCCAGCATCCTTTTCCTGTTTATTGCCCAACTACAGTTTGTTGTTCTCACTCATTGTATCATGTCTAAAATTTGATTGCAAGTACCCACAGAAGAAGGATCCTATCTTCCTTTTGATCTGTAAAGCTCATAGCACACTTTAAGCTGTATAGGATGATGATAAAGTACTTTTATTTTATTAAGATTTCACTTGGATCTAGGTTCATTTTTAACTTTCAGTTCTAGCTATAGGAGCTTCTAGCTTGGCTGGTAAATTTGCCCAACATTTCCCATTATAAGAACTTATTTTCAGTTGCCTATAACTTCGCTAAACTTTAACCATTTGGGCTGAAATTTTCCATGCCAGGTGCCCACATTCCCTATCCCCATACCTCTGGGGATGGGGAATGTGGGTAGGGGGTCAGGTAGCTGGAGGCTGGGGTCGGGGAGAGAGAGAAATTGACGAGTGTGTGAGAGAACTGGGATGGGCTGGACAAGGAGACTGGGGCAAGGTGCTGAGGAGTTGCAGTGAGGAAGGACTGGGAATAGCTGTTCAAAGAAGCAGGGAACGATAGGGGGAGACTGGTAGTGGGGTTGGGGGGGGCTGGGATAGGGAGTCTGGAAGGATGAGACTTCAGAATGTAAAATTAAACATTTAAGCAGCATTGTAGTTTAAGGTCTGAAGTTGTTGTTAGACATTCTTATGCATGGCTGGAACCTTTGAGCTAACAATGGTCATGACACTTTGAATAGTTTTAAAACCATCCCAAACCACTGTGCCAAATTCCAAAAAATAGTATACAAAAACAAGGCTTCTTGAGGGGGAGAGGTGAGCTTATTGTAAGTGAAGTCTTGGGGAACAATTCCAATTAATATTTTAAAATTCAAAGAAGCAAGTTTTTAATATAATTTTGTCTAGCATCAAATTTGTGTGTGATTGGCTTCAATGCACTCCATGGTTAGTTTTAAGAGCTACAAATTAACTGGTTAAGCTAAATTGCTTAATTTTATTAAATACCTGCATAAAATACAACATTTAAATTCTCCATGTGTTAATTTTCATTTACATTCAAGTGAGTAATCATAGCAGTGTTTAATTACCGACATTTATTCTGAAGAATATGAAATAATTATATATGTCTAAACATACCAAAACACTTCTTCACAAGTAATTATTTCTGGGCTTTAATTATCCAGATATTTTGAAAGTTTATAATTATGAACTGGGGTATTATTAAAGGCCTCTTCCTTGAAGTCCTGAGCTCTGACGAAGCATTAACGTGAGGCCAGTTGATAGAAAGAGAAGCCATGGTGTCAATTGTTTTAATGAATGGCTCAAGGAAGGATGTTGAGAAATGGAGAGAAACCTATGGCTTATCTAAATAAACAGTTAATGTTTGGCAAGCTGGGTTGCAAATTGACTTTGTACTAGCCTGCTGTATACTAATTGTCTGTGTGGACTCTGCTGCCATGCACTAAAAGTTCCCTAATGCAGCAACAGGATCAACACAGACAATATGTGGCAGACTACTGCAAGGTACATTTACACCCCAGCTTGCTGTGGAGTAACTATTCATCTAGATAGTGTGAAACTTCTGGTCAACTCCCTGTAGGCAATAAACTTGTATATGAATTAGTGTGAGGCATGCCAAATTTCTTTCCCATCAAATTGGAAATTACCACTGTTTCCTGAGAAGCATATTGCATTGCCTTACCTCAATGCTTTTTAAAAGACCCTCCTCCCCTTCACCCCCCAAAAATCACCCACCCTCTAAAATTCCCAATCCAAAGTAATTTTTTTTATTAAATATGGGTGAAAACTTGAGACCTGCTCCCCTTCATGATGCATAAAAGGGCCAGAGTGGTGGCAAACAGGAGTGGCAAATGGAGTTTCAGAGAGAGTAGCTGCAGATCCTGTTCTTGGAGGTATAGGGACTTGGTGAGGGTTTGTGTTTGGTCTGTCTTTTTGTTCATTTATTTTCTGGCAAAGTCATGTGGCTTGACTGTGGGCCCCTGAACAGTCTGGGTGAATCAGGTCTGTTTGTGTCTTAGTGAGAGGAGGGCTATGTGGCTGGGACCCTTGGGTCCTTGATCAGATCCAGTGTTTGATCAGTCCCAGAGGGTAATTCCTTCATGTTAATGAGGGAGGGGAGCTGAACAGCAAGGCCTGATATACAAGTCATTTGCCTGGCTAACTCCTGAGTAGGAGAACAGGAGCAGCAATCAGTAGCGTTTCAGAGGGAGTTTATAGAGGGAATGTGTAAGGTTTTCATTCTATGTACAGTTCTACACTCAATACCATGATGGCCAGTGATGGAACAGTGGTTGTGACCTGCAATGAATAGGCCATGTGTTCTTTCCTGCCTGAAGCCAGAAATCAAACCAGAGAGGAGACTTGGTAGTTCATAATCACCAGAGGCAAGAGAAACAGGTGGCATTCTACATGGCTGGAGGCAGATGTGGATGGGTAGGCTGTGACCACCAGAGAGAAGAGGACCAGAAAGAATTCCACACAGCTAGGAGAATCCTATCATTATCATGTTCTTGGCATGGAAACTAAAGAAAATATCTCTGAAGATCCATCTGGTCAAATGGAATGGAGAGGTGTACAGGACATACCCGAGGATGGCTTCTCAGCCCAACCTACAAGCATGCCCACAAAAGAGGAAGAAAGATGATCCTTATTGGGGATGGTGTACTAAGAAGAATGGAAAGAACATTCTGCAAAGGACAGGTGGACAACAGGATGGTTGGTGTACACTCTTCCTGGAGCCAAGAAATGAGATGTAACTCTAAGACTGAATAATAGATAATAAGATAATAATCCACTGATGACAGTGCATATCAGCACTAATGACTGCTTCACAGGACATTTTACAGATTATAGATGACTTTAAGGAACTCAGAAGGGTGCTGAAGGAGAAGAATGTCCAAGTGATCGCCTCGGAGATATTTCCTGCCTCGTAAGTGAAGAAAGACAGAAGGCAGAAGCTTCTGGAAGTGAACACTGACTAGGTAAGTAATGTAAGGGCTTTGGTGTTGGGTTTGGTGTTGTATACCTTCTACGGGGAGAGGGGCTGTATAGTGTGGATGGCCTCCATCTCAGTAGAAAGAGAACCAATCTTCTAGGGCACAGGCTGGCTAGACTAGTCAAGAGCATATTAAACTAACAACAAAAAGGGAGAGTGAAATGACCGAAGAAATTAGCATGATTTAGCACAAAATCAAGATGTTGAGAACAAAATTAATGAAGACACCATGGGATGTGAAAAGAAATTCTTATAATTGTCTATACACCAATGCTCGGAACCTGGATAATAAATAAGAGGAATTGGAATAGTTCATTTATGAGCATAAATTCAACCTAACTGATAGTACTAAAACCTGATGGGAAGATTTGCATGATTGGAATGCGAAAATCAGTGATTATAACTAAGGCTGCAAGTCTGTCACAGAAGTAATGGATGCCATGACTTTCTGGGACCACCGTGACTTCAGCAGCTGCAATGGAGTGGCCCCAGGGCCAGCCGCACTGGCCGTTGCTGGGGTGGCCCTCGGACAGCTGCTGCGGGAGTAGCCCCGGGGCCAGCCACACCAGCCACTGTTGGGGTGGCCTGGGGTGGCTCGCCCCAGGGGGTGCCTGAACAGCAGTGGTCTTGCGGGTGGCCCCAGAGCAGCGGTCCCAGAGCAGCTGTGGTTCTGGGGGCTGCCCCGGAGGACATCGGAGCAGTGGTCCCTTGGAGCCTTGGAGCAGCATACAAACAGGGGCAGTTAGCCCCTGTCACTGGAGCAGGGGCCAGCTGTTGGCCCCCCGGAACCTCCAGAGCAGCGGCGCCCTGGGGCCACCCAGAGCAACAGCGCCCCGGGGCCCCAGGAGCAGCTAAGTTTTAGTCAGGGGTATTTTTAGTAAAAGCTATGGATAGGTCATAGGCCGTGAATTTTTGTTTATTGCCCGTGACCTGTCCATGACTTTTACTAAAAAAAACCCATGACTAAATCTTAGCCTTAATTATAACATATTTAGGAAGGACTGAATGGGCAGAACGAATGGGAGAGTAACATTCTATGTCAACAAGTCATCTGTTTCCAAGTCATTGACAATTAAGAACATGATCTTGAATTCTTATGGATCAATGTTCTAACAGTTAAAGCACAAGATGGGATTCTAGTTGGTGTCTGCTACAGATCACTAAATCACATGAGAGAACAGGATGACTGATTCCTTCAGCACCTATCTAACTATAATGTGAGGGAAAAAACCTCCATTATTATGGAGGACTTCAATCTGAATGACATATGCTGGAGGTTTCATGCTGCCAGTACTAAAATGTCCTCAGAATTTCTAAAAATTATAGATGATCATTTACTGACTCAAAAAGTGTTGCATACAACATGGGGAAATTCTGTATTAAACCTCATCTTGACTGATAAAAAGGAATTGATTCCAGAAGTAAAAATTAGTGGTTGCTTAGGTGCAAGTGATCATGGTTTCATTACATTTATGTCCAAACACCATAAAGTCCAAACCAATAATAGATACTTGGTCCCTTTAAAAAATATAAATGATAATTGTGGACTGTTTAAGAACATTTTACTAGATACCCAAAAGCCACAATCCCAAAATTGAGAAAGAAGGCTACACTGGTTAAAAAAACCAGTCTGGCTTAGAGGGGAAATTAAAGGAGCTATCAAAAATAATATATATACAGGGGGCCCCCAGTATACATCTCCCCCTTATCCATTGTTTCGGATATCCGTCAATCATCAATGGGGGAATGTGTTCCGATTTACGTTGGTCCTGATCCACATATCCATCATTTGCACGGATTGGGACGGACGTGAATTGCAACACGTTCCCCTGTTGTACAGTACTATACTTGCATCCATCGGCCATGTTCAAGGCTTATTACCTACGGAGGACGTTCTCCATGGTGATTAAGGAGATGGCAGATGAAGGAAAGCCCAGTGTAAAGGAGTTTTGGAAGTCTTACAACATCTTGAACGGCATGGAAAACATTGATGCGTCGGGGGGAGAGGTCACTTCGCAATTTATGAATGGTGTTTGGTGCCGTGCTTGGCCAGATGCTGTCCACAGC
The DNA here is from genome assembly GCF_028017835.1 of Emys orbicularis. NCBI lineage: Eukaryota > Metazoa > Chordata > Testudines > Emydidae > Emys > Emys orbicularis. The sequence continues at coordinate 266,180,698 of NC_088684.1, read as the reverse complement.
TTCATGGGATTTGATGCCATTCCTACTCTCAAGCAAGAAATTGTCAAGTTTGCGAAGGATGTCAGCATTGAGGAGGTGGAGGAGGAGGATGTATAGAAGTTGTTGTGGTCTCACGCTAAGCAAATGACAAATGAGAAACTGATTGAGCTGGACCAACCATGGATATCCGAAGAAAGCAAGGACGATGACGATGACGTAGGACAGGAAGCCAGGAGTCTGATTACAAAGAATCTCTCCCGTTTCTTTGGATTGCTGGATGAGATGACGGAAATCATCCAGAGTGGTGAACGGTCTGCCAAAGTCTCCAGAGCTCTCAATGATGCAGTGGCTTGCTACAGGGAGATCTATCATTCAAAGATTCGTGCAGGAGAGCAGGCGTCGATAAAATCCTTTTTTAAGACTTCTGCAACCAAAAAGCCAGCCATGGAAAAGCCAGCCCAAGAAAAGCCAGCCACCTCCCCTACCTAAGTTTAGTGTAATTGACACTGTTTTATACTGTATTACTGTACTGTATTTACTGTATTAAAATGTTCTATGTGTTTGAATGGTGTTAGCAGGGTTCTACATTATTTTATTCAATGTTTTATGTGTAAATGTGTACTGTATAACCTGTCATTGTAAAAAGGTACACTGTTTAGGCAAAAAGAGCATTGTCGTAGGCGAGTGTGGTGAAGTTGTGAATGCATCCCTCCTTTATTCCATTGTTTCTTATGGGGAAAAATTCACTGGTATACGTTGTTTCGGTATCCATCGTCCTTTTTGAATAACTCAACCCCATTGTATACAGGGGACCCCCCCTGTATTTGGGAAACAAATGGAAAAAGGGAAGTTGATAACTATGAATATAAATCAGAAGCCAGGAATTGTAGAAAATTGATAAGAGAAGCCAGAGGACATAAGGAGAAATCTATGGCCAGCAGAGTTAAAAACAACAAGAAGGAGTTTTTTAAGTGTATTAGGAATAAAAAGAATCCCAATAATGATATTGGTCCACTGCTAGATGGAAATGGTAGAATTCTCAGTAACAATTCAGAAAAGCAGATGTATTCAATAAATATTTCTGTTCTCTATTTGAGAAAAACCAGGATGATATATTCAAATTAGAGCTGTCAAGAAATTAAAAACATTAATCATGATTAATCGTGTGATTAAAAAAATACTCACGATTAATCACACTGTTAAACAATAATTGAATACCATTTATATAAATATTTGTGGATGTTTTCCACAATTTCAAATATATTGATTTCAGTTACAACACAGAATACAAAGTGTACAATGCTCACTTAATATTTATTTTTATTATAAATATTTGCACTGTAAAAATAAAAGAAATAGTATTTTTCAATTCACTTAATACAAGTACTATAGTGCAATCTCTTTATCATGAAAGTTGAACTTACAAATGTAGAGTAATGTACAAAAAATAACTGCATTCAAAAATAAAACAATGTAAAACTTTAGAGCCTACAAGTCCACTTAGTCCTACTTCTTGTTCAGCCAATCGCTCAGACAAACAAGTTTGTTTGCGTTTGCAGGAGATAATGCTGCCCACTTTTGTTTACAATGTCACCTAAAAGTGAGAACAGGCATTCGCATGGCATTGTTGTACCCGGCGTCGCACAATATTTACATGCCAGATGCACTAAAGATTCATATGTCCCTTCATGCTTCAATCACCATTCCAGAGGACATGCATCCATGCTGATGATAGGTTCTGCTCGATAACGATTCAAAGCAGTGCAGACCACCGCATGTTCATTTTCATCATCTGAGTCAGGTGTCACCATCAAAAGGTTGATTTTATTTTTTGGTGGTTCGGGTTCTGTAGTTTCCGCATCGGAGTGTTGCTCTCTTAAGACTTCTGATAGCATGCTCCACACCCTGTCTCTCTCAGATTTTGAAAGGCACTTCAGATTCTCAAATCTTGGGTCAAGTCAAGTGCTGTAGCTATCTTTAGAAATCTCACATTGGTACCTTCTTTGCATTTTGTCAAATCTGCAGTGAAAGCGTTCTTAAAACGAACAACATGCTGGGTCATCATTGAAGACTGCTTTAACATGAAATATATGGCAGAATGTGGGTAAAACACAGAGCAGGAGACATACAATTCTCCCCCAAGGAGTTGTCACAAATTTAATTAAAACAACAAGGAGTCCGGTGGAACCTTAAAGACTAACAGATTTATTTGGGCATAAGCTTTCGTGGGTAAAAAACCTCACTTCTTCAGATGCATGGAGTGAAAGTTACAGATGCAGGCATTATATAATGAGACATGAAGAGAAGGGAGTACCTCACAAGTGGAGAACCAGTGTTGACAGGGCCAATTCGATCAGGGTGGATGTAGTCCACTCCCAATAATAGATGAGGATGTGTCAATTCCAGGAGAGGCAAAACTGCTTTTGTAATGAGCCAGCGACTCCCAGTCCCTATTCAAGCCCAAATTAATGGTGTTAAATTTGCAAACGAATTTTAGTTCTGCTATTTCTCTTTGAAGTCTGTTTCTGAAGTTTTTTTGTTCAAGAATAGTTACTTTTAAATCTGTTATAGAATGTCCAGGGAGGCTGAAGTGTTCACCTACTGGCTTTTGTATGTTACCATTCCTGATGTCCAATTTGTGTCCATTTATTTTTTTACATAGGGACTTTCCGGTCTGGCCAATGTACATGGCAGAGGGGCATTGCTGGCACATGATGGCATATATAACATTAGTAGACATGCAGGTGAACGTGCCCTTGATGGTGTGGCTGATGTGGTTGGGTCCTCTGATGGTGTTGCTAGAGTAGATATGGGGACAGAGTAGGCAACGAGGTTTGCTACAGGGATTGGTTCCTGGGTTGGTGTTTCTGTGGTGTGGTGTGTAGTTGCTGGTGAGTATTTGCTTCAGGTTGGGGGGTTGTCTATAAGCGAGGATTGGCCTGCCTCCCAAGGTCTGTGAGAGTGAGGGATCGTTTTACAGGATAGGTTGCCTCCAGCTTCCATCCAGGACACATCACACGATCCATTGTCTACAGCCAAGCCCTAAGATACAACCGAATTTGCTCCAATCCGTCAGACAGAGACAAACACCTACAAGATCTTTATCAAGCATTCTTAAAATTACAATACCCACCTGGGGAAGTGAGGAAACAGATTGACAGAGCGAGACGGGTACCCAGAAATCACCTACTACAGGACAGGCCCAACAAGGAAAATAACAGAACACCACTGGCCATCACGTACAGCCCCCAGCTAAAACCTCTCCAGCGCATTATCAATGATCTACAACCTATCCTGGAAAACGATCCCTCACTCCCTGAAATTTAATTAAGGTATTATTTTTTTAACGAGCGTCATCAGCATGGAAGCATGTCCTCTGGAATGGTGGCCAAAGCATGAAGGGGCATACGAATGTTTAGCATATCTGGCACATAAATACCTTGCAATGCCGGCTACAAAAGTGCTATGCGAACGTCTGTTCTCACTTTCAGGTGACATTGTAAATAAGAAGCGGGCAGCATTAAGAACATAACAACGGCCATAGTGTATCAGACCAAAGGTCCATCTAGCCCAGTATCCTGTCTTCTGACAGTGGCCAATGCCAGGTGCCCCAGGGGGAATGAATAGGTAATCATCAAGTGATCATTCCCTGTCGCTCATTCACAGCTTCTTTCAAACAGAGGCTAGGGACACCATCCCTGTCCATCCTGGCTAATAGCTAATAGAGGATACTCCATGAATTTATTTAGTTCTTTTTTGAACCCTGTTATAGTCTTGGCCTTCACAACATCCTCTGGCAAGGAGTTCCACAGGTTGACTGTGTGTTGTGTGAAAAAAATACTTCCTTTTGTTTGTTTTAAACCTGCTGTCTATTAATTTCATTTGATGTCCCCTAGTTCTTGTGTTACGAGAAGGAGTAAATAACACTTCCTTATTTACTTTCTCCACACCCATCATGATTTTATAGACCTCTATAATATCATTATCTCCTGTAAATGTAAACAAACTTGTTTCTCTTAGTAATTGGCTGCAGAAGATGTAGGACTGAGTGGACTTGCAGGCGCTAAAGTTTTACATATTTTTGTTTTTTAGTGCAGTTATGTAACAAAAAAAAACCCCTACATTTGTAAGTTGAGCTTTCATGATAAAGAGATTGCACTACAGTACTTATATGAGGTGAATTAAAAAATACTATTTCTTTTAATCATTTTTACAGTGCAAATATTTGTAATAAAAATAATATAAAGTGAGCACTGTACACTTTCTATTCTGTGTTGTATTTGAAATCAATATATTTGAAAAATGTAGAAAAACATCCAAAATATGTAATAAATTTCAATTGGTATTCTATTGTTTAACAGTGCGATTAAAACTGCCATTAATCATGATTAATTTTTTTAATCGTGTTTAATTTTTTTTTTAGTTAATCGTGTCAGTTAACTGTGATTAATTGACAGCCCTAATTCAAATCATGTAATCAAATACTTTCCATTCCAACAGTAACTTAGGAGGATGTTAAACAGCATCTACTAAAGTTAGGCATTTTTAATTCAGCAGATCAAGATAACTTGCTTCCAGTAGTTTTAAAAGAGCTGGCTAAGGAGCTCTCTGGAGCTTTATTGTTGATTTTTCAATAAGACTTGGAACTGTGGGATGTTCCAGAGGATGAAAAGAAAGCTAATGTTATGCTAATTTTTAAAAAGGGTAAATGGGATGACCTGGGTAGTTAAGGGACTGTCAGCCTGATATCGATCCCAGGCAAAATAACAATAGATTAATAAGTTATAAGTCCCCCATCCTGAAAGTATGGCCTTCATTCTTTGTTCCTATATGTGTAACTTTACATTTTGTCATATTTAAACATACATTGTTTTCTTGCATCCAACTTACCTAGCAATCCAAATAGTTTTGTATCAGTGATCTGTCCTCTTCATTGTTTACTGCACCCTCAATCTTTGTGTAACCTGTAAACTTTATCAGTAATAATTTTATGTTTTTTTCCAGGTTACTGATAAAAATGTTAAATAGTAGAGGGCCAAGAACCAATCTTTGCAAGACCCCAGTAGAAACAAACCTGTTCTATGATGGTTTTCCAATTGCAATTACATTTTGAGACCTATCAGTGAGCCAGTTCTTAATGCATTTAATGTGTGCCTTGTTGACTTTGTATTGTTCTAGTTTCTTAACCAAAATATCATGCAGTACCAAATCAAATGCCTTACAGAAGTCTAAGTATATTACATTAGTGCTATTACTTTTATTAACCACATTTGTAATCTCATCAAAAACAAGACATTAAGTTGGAGAAGATCTATTTTTCACAAATCCGCATATTGATTGGCATTAATTATATTACCCTCTTTTAATATTTTATTAATTGAATCCCATATGCAGGCCATACTTACAGGGTGGGGGATGCTGTCTTGAGAAGCAGTGATTGAAAAATATGTGAGGGTTGTGGTAGAAATCAACTGACCATGAGCTCCTAGTGCGATGCTGTGGCCAAAAAGGCTATTGTGATCCTTGGATGTATAAAATGAGGAATATTGAGTAAATATAGATAGGTTACATCACCTCTGTATTTGGCATGGTATGACTGCTACTAAAATATTGTATCCAGTTCTGGTGTTCACAATCCAGGAAGGATACTGAAAGACTGAAGAAGGGTCAGAGAAGAGTCACATGAATAATTAAAGGATCGGACAACGTGCCTTGTAATGAAAGACTCACGGAGCTCAATCTGTGTAATTTAAGAGAAGGTTAAGGGTGATTTGATCACAGTTTAGAACAGGGATTGGCAACCTTTGGCACGTGGCCCGCCAGGGATTGGCACCCTGGCGGGCTGGGCCGGTTTGTTTACCTGCCACGTCCGCAGGTTCGGCCGATTGTGGCTCCCACTGGCCGCGGTTCGCCACTCCAGGCCAATGGGGGCAGCGGGAAGCAGCGGCCAGCACATCCCTCGGCCCGCGCCGCTTCCCGCAGCCCCCATTGGCCTGGAGCGGCGAACTGCAGCCAGTGGGAGCCGCGATCGGCCGAACCTGCGGACATGGCAGGTAAATAAACCGGCCCTGGAGGGCCGCATGCCAAAAGTTGCTGATCCCTGGTTTAGAAGTACCTACATGGGGAACAGACACTGCATAACAGATGTCTCTTCAATCTAGCAGATAAAGGTGTAACAGGATCTGGTGGCTGGAAGTTGAAGCCAGACAAATATAGATTAGAAATAAGGCACACATTTTAAACAGTGAGAGTAATTAACTATTGAAACAATTTACCCAGGTTTATGGTGGATTCTTCATCACTGGAAATGTTTAAATCAGGACTGGATGTTTTCTAAAAAATCTGCTCTGGTTCAAATGGAAATTAACACAAGGAAGTCCTATGGCTTGTGTTATGCAAGAGGTCAGACTAGATGATCACAGTAGGCCCTTCTGGCCTTAGAATCTATGAAAAACCCTTTATTCTGTCAAGGGGTGATTTCCCAAATGCAGACATCGTGGGGACAGCCATCAGGCTGCCTCCTGAGGTCCTCCTTGTAAATCCTGCTGTAGGGGGCTTGCAGGGTGATGGTTGTGTCAGTGGCTGGGCCTCAGCAAGCAGTACTGCATAGATTTCAGGTAGAACTCTGACCCATAAGGTAGACCTGGATGGTATATGTAGCTTAGATGGCTCCAGGGCCATCTAAATTATGCTAGGGGGTTCTCCATCCTCCAAAACAGCCCCGGATCAGGAGGGTGAAGAGCTGACTTAAAGGCACTTTAGCTTCCCTGCTCCCTCCCCCTGGGCTGTCAGTTCTGTGTTAGTGCTCTTAGAGGTTCAGCACAGAATCTCACTCTGTTATGTGCTAGTGCCCAAAGGCCTCAATCAGGATCTGGGCCCCATTGTGCTAGCACTGTACAAATACATGGAAAGACATGATCCCTTCCCCCAAAAGCTTGCAATGTAATCTGAAGCAAGATTTAACAATGGGTATAGCAAACAATAGGAGGAAAAGTGGGAGGAGTACAAGAATAACAATAAGATTACATGGTTAAATAGGTTAGCCACTGAATAACTAGTTGATTCCAAATCATTTTAAAGGTTTTTTTATGTTATGAATAAATAAGCAAAACTCTCTGTCCCTGATTGTTGTTCAAGCTAACTCTGTGACTCCAATAAGAGTGGATGCATATTAAACCCTTCCCATAATTACCAACCTAGGGCCTGACTGTGATGCCCTAACTCACGTTGAGTACTTTTCTTTACAAGTCTTCCCATTGACTTCAGTGGGACTATTTATGTTATAAATTACTACTCAGCATAAATAAAACTGTCACAGCCCTGGTCTACACTACGAGTCTAGGTCGAATTTAGCAGCGTTACATCGATTTAACCTGCGCCTGTCCACACGACAAAGCCATTTTTTTCGACTTAAAGGGCTCTTAAAATCAATTTCTGTACTCCTCCCCTGACGATTAGCGCTGAAATCGACATCGCCAGGTCAAATTTGGGGTAGTGTGGACGCAATTCGATGGTATTGGCCTCCAGGAGCTATCCCAGAGTGCTCCATTGTGTCCGCTCTGGACACCACTTTGAACTCAGATGCACTAGCCAGGTACACAGGAAAAGCCCTGGGAACCTTTGAATTTCATTTCCTGTTTGGCCAGCGTGGCGAACTCAGCAGCACTCAGCAGCACAGGTGACCATGCAGTCCCCCCAGAATGTTTCTACGTTCCCCCTATCATCTCCGTCCTGAGGTTATTGCAGATTAGAAGGCGAAAAAAATGCACTCGCAATGACATGTTTTCCGAGCTCATGCAGTCCTCCCGCACTGATAGGGCACAGCCTAATGCATGGAGGCATTCAGTGGCAGAGGCCAGGAAAGAATTGCTGTGTTTGCTTAACGACAAAAGTATCATGCCTCGCTAGCGATCCTGCCTGAGCCAGGTCGCTGTTTCAGCCTTGGGCAGGGGCATGACCGCTTTGTGAGCAGGAAGGCCATAGATATAGACATTGTATTAGGTAGCTTCTGTAGCTAGAGAAAACATTCCTGTGCATTTGGCAAAGTCTGTGGCAAAAAAAGATAAGCCCCGTAATGTAGTGGTTATCACGTTCACCTAACACACAAAAGCCCTGTAGTGTAGTAGTGATCACGTTCACCTAACACATGAAACGTCACCAGTTCGAAACTGGGCGGAAACAGGTCGCCGTTCCTTTTTCTGACTCCCCTCCTGCATTTTTAGTCTTAGAACAGACTGCGCTGTGAAATTTTACTTTGAATTATATCAATTATGAGTTAAATAATATGGAAGCTCTCTTTCAGTTATAGTCCCAGGTTCCTTACCCTTTCAGCTGCTCTGATAAATTAACATTTTTGTTAGGGTCTGGGGGAAATTTTCATGAAGCCTGTTATAGGGACTAATGCTATCTAGGACTCTGAAATAATCTTAACGTGGCCCATAGAGTGCAATCCTTCGTTCTGGATTTGTCATTCCACAAGTTGAACTGCTCCTTACTACTGTCCAGGCTTCATGAGCCAGGGGAGCAAGGGGCAGGCTGGAGTAGGTGCGACCGCACGGTAATGCCGGCTGGGAGAGCAGCCTGAGGCAGAAGGCTCCAGCTCGCATGATATTCCAGGCAGGACTGAATCTCCATGAGACGAAACTTAAAGAAGAGAATGACCTGGAGTCACTCCCATCTGGTGCTCTAAGAGGAGGATAGCCATGTCTGTCCAGGCACCCCGATCGACCTCACCGAGGTCTGCCAGCTGAGCGGGGCTGAGCGGGACCCCAGCTGGCAAGAGCCGGCAGACAGAGCCCCAGACCGGCAGCGGGGTCCGCCGACCCGCTCAGCCCACTGCCTGCCTGGGGTTTCCGGAGGGGGGAGAGCTGATGACATGTACCCAGAACCACCCGCGACAAAGTTTTTGCCCCATCAGGCATTGGGAGCTCAACCCAGAATTCCAATGTGCAGTGGAGACTGCGGGAACTGTGGGATAGCTATCCACAGTGCAACGCTCCGAAAGTCGACGCTAGCCTCGGTACTGTGGACGCACTCCACTGAGTTAATGGTCTTAATGGTCTTAAGTGGGGACACACACAATCGACTGTATAAAATCGATTTCTAAAAAATCGAGTTCTATAAATTCGACCTAATTTCGTAGTGTAGACATACCCACAGTCTGGTCCTAATGATTCCTAATCTAGCACTAGCAGAGAACTCATCTCCATGGGAAAAGGGGGATTATTGTACCTGCCTGCTACTAAGGTTGGTCCTGGTGAATCAACAACAGATTAAATAGCCCCATAAAGATATTATATCAACCTCCTTTCCTCAGGACCAAAATAATAAACCCCTCCTTTAACATATGAAGTCCCTCCTATCAATGACAGCAAAAAATCAGCATCCACAGAAAAAAGTATCCTTCTCTCTTTTATCTTTTTCCATAATAAAATGTCTGTTGTTGTTACTCTTTAAATACTTACTCCTCCCTTCATTGCCACTGTAATCAAAATACTCTGCCCCACTCAAGATAGGGGTGATTTAAGGTGTTAACCCTCTACCCTCTCCCTGGATGCTAGTGTCCCAAGCAAAGAAGGGCCTGGCTGAGCTGCATTGGAATTTATATATGGCATTGGACTATTTTGTTTTTTCTTTTCTTTTTGTTTTTTTTCCTGTTTCTTTGCCAGAAACTACATAAAAAAAGATTATTGAAATAATTTTTAAATCCCCAATGATATAGACCTCTCCTTGGGTAAGGATCACTCACAACCTAACAGCTTTAACTGAATTTATCCAGGTATTTTTTTAGAAAATAAAATATTTATTACGAGATCAAAATACCGAATCTCCTTATAGTGTCTTTGAAAGTGAAATATTCCATTACCGCAGTTGGCTATGACAGTTGTGGCAGCAGTATGGTATGTTAGAAAACAGGAATCTCATTGGTTGAAAATATGGTAATGATTTGTGAATTATAGGGACATAGTGATGATGGATTCCCTTTGTGATAAGAATAGGAGCAGCTTAGATAAGAAAACTGTAAAACTGCAAACAAGATGATGATGTTCTCACATAAAAATATCTCTCAGGTTTGCAAGCAGCTGATCAACTGGCACATAAAAATATTCTAAAATGGTCAGGGATATCCGTCCAATCCGATCACTTTTACCGTCATTTTTACTATGTTGTGGAGAGTATGAGATACCTCTTGATGTTCCCAAAGGGTATCATTTGACCTTAGGTTAGCCGTGTGCTAAAATTATCAACTTAACTAAATGGTAATATGTTAATAATTAATTTGTCATTTATTTACATATTTATTTGTATTGTGATAACAATTAGAGGCCCCAATCAAGGATCAAGGTCTCATTTTGGTAGGCACTGTTATATACACACATAATAAAAAGATGGTTCCTGCCTGCAAAGAACTTGCAGTCTAAACATATGATGAGACACAATGATGGAGATGAACAACAAATTGGAAAGGGGATAACAATATTTGTATTGATCTATTTGGTAAAATGAGCAGCGTAAAAGTACCATCCACTTCTTAGCTTCCAGTTATTGCACACGTCTTATTGTTTTGTATAAAACAACATTCTTTTAAAATATGTATATTGTTAATTAAAAGGTAGATCTGTTCCTGGCACCCAGCCCAAGTAATCTGGCTGGGCAATGAGATTTTTCATGGGAAAGGAATCCTCATACATGTGCCACTGTGCAGCACTGATGTCTGCTCCATGTCTTCTTCTTAAGCCTCAGGTCTGGAAAAGCCTCCTCTCTTGTGCCCCTGCTCCACTGATAAGAGGGAGACAGTTATCAGTGAATCTTCATAGTGGTGGATCCACGAATCCTCCCTCAAAGTATTGTTGCACATGGCTGGGGTAGGAAACCTATAGAGCTAAGTTTTATGTTGTGGAAAGATCATGTAAACCCTGCACAGGCTTCCAAAATCTTGTTCCCTTCCACTCTCATGCTCAGATGAACCACATCTGTACATCTGGGACCCTTAACACCCTTGAGGCATGAAGGTTAGTGACAGGACTTGCCCTTAAGTAAGAAAACTCAAGTTCTGAGCCAAAACTGTAATCAGTATAATTCATGGAGTACTGTGTCAAGTATTGAACTTTAATGATTAGTCATAAGACCCACTTCTTCATTCCAAAGATACACCTGTGCAATTCACACTGAAGTCAGTGGGACTTGCATGCATATCAAAGGGCAGAAGAGGCCATAATTGGGAATTTTTTTAGCCATTTTCCCTTATCAGATTTTAATTTAAAATGACGCATCTTTTTTTACAGTCTTCCTGTATTGTTTTGTCAAAGATGTAGTTACAGTTAACTGTATTTTCTAAAAGCTATTATGAATTAATATATAAATAACTGGTTGTGTACTTTGGAGTTATATTACCATTTTTCAAGGGAGAAAGATTTATATCTATGGATCCTACCATTCTATTGTAATAATCTAATGTACAAAAGTGGCAGATTTCACCATGGATCTATACAGATTAGTTTGACATGCAGATTTAATATTAGACATGTTGTGATACACTAATATTGTAACTGTCTTAAAAAAGTATATTCTGCATTTTTATTATACACTGCTTTAAACTGGGGATTGTTTGCTAAGATTATACATTTTTACAGACAGCTTTGGATAGATTTTTTATATTAAAGAACTTCTTTCATAAAACAAGCTTTGTGAAGTAAATTGAGGTAAATTACAAAATATAGAAGATAATTATTTGTAATTTCTACTGCAAATATTCCAAAAAATGACTATTGCCAGCTACTGGTATGGGCTTGAAGTTTAGTATCAGAAATACTAAAGCATTTGGCTTTTATTTATGTCTGGGGTTTTTAGGGTGTTTTGGTGAGAACATGACAGCACAGAATCTGCTGTTTTACACCATCAGCCATAGTTTAAGAAAAGATATTTTTAAAATTGATGCAAAGTATTTTCATTTAAATATATGTAACTACACAGCACATATTTCTTTACCAAAGTGTGTATCTTTAGAATGTTATTTTCAACTTAACATATGGAAGAACCTACTTTTGTAATTGTCATTGTTGGCTCCATGTTGGCTCCACGGTTTAGGCTGGAGGTGCAGTGCATGGCTGGCATATACACCAAGCTGATGCCTGTTACTTGTTATAAATTAGTTGTTACAGTACTTGGACAAAAAATAAGGCACTAGATGGCAAAATTGCTGCATGTCTGTCAGCTGCAGAAAGTCTGTCCAATTCCTTTGCTGTTTACAAGCCAGCAAACATCAATCAAATTGCACTCAAGAATTTCAGAGAAAAGAGGCTCCATAAACCAACCCCCGTACTTGCATATTTTGTATTGTTTAGGAAGGACTACTGAAACTTGACAACCGTAAATCACTGCAATCTGCATTCTGTTTAAAAGCTGCCAGGTTGAAACATTTTCCTTAAAGATCTAATTCCATTAAGGAAACAGCAGCCTCTGCCTTCAGATCAAGCATTCCTTTACCACAATTTGCAATTGCATCATTGCCAGAAGTCATAAAGGTTTTGGTTCAGTGTAAATTAGACCTTGACTGGAGTTAATTTCTCAAAATTATCACATTACTAAAGTTTGGGATATCTAGAAAGTCTCTGTTAAAGTCTGTCTGATCCCAGATGGGAAAAAACAGCAGCAGCAAGGGAGATCAGCTTATCTTTGCCTGAACTGTATGCTTCAGGAGACCTCTAATTTAGTAACGTTTGGATAACAAACATTGAGGCTGGCATAAAGCTTCTCTTGGCACATTCTAAACAACTTTTAGTCTTATAAAAAGAAGCTTGTCCCACTAAGCTGTAGGTTTGTTGGAGCTGTTCAACAGTAGCTGTGCCCTGCAGCTCTTTTAGTGATAAATGAGCCGTTTCAAATAAGTGGAGCTACAGCCAACTGTGCAGAAGGAATCATTAAAAAAAATTTAAATAGACATTTTTGAAGGTTAAAAATGCACAAACAAAGTATGTTAGACCAAAATATATGCTGCTCCTTTTAATGGAAAAGATTGCTACTGGCTAAGTCTGCCAGCTTCAATAGGTGTGCCAAAAAGCCAAGGAATCTGGCAGAGTCCATAGATAGCAGTTCCATCTTTCATCTATATTTCTTTTCTGTATTTATCTTGCTTTAGAAAATGCAGGGAATGTCTTTTCCTTCCGACTTGGCATTTTTTCCAAACCACAGAAATACACAGAGCAACTTCTTGCAATTGTTTAGTTCTTTGCACAGTCTGATCTTTGTGACTGTGTGAAATATTTCTTTTTAATTTGGCAG